>NW_024884722.1:18909947-18980190 GCF_019232065.1 Centrocercus urophasianus
TTATGTATGGCTCTCTCCCAGGATGGCAATTACTTTATAATTGTTGGGCTGGAAGGGACAGATGCTGCTGGACAAAAGGTTCTTCATGAAGAGAAGCTGTTTATGTGCCCTGCAGACCTTCCTGGTAAGACTGACCACTCCTGAAGAAGTATGCTGCCTGTTGCCATGAATACCTTTTCTTGCAGGTGCCTGTTGCTAGACCTCCTGTAGGTTTGGAGAGGTAGCTTTTATCTGCACAGGTGACATCTTGGAGAATGTCAGTGCAGAGAGCCCTGGTTTTCTGGGTACTTGCTTGTCAGCAGGCTTCTATGTGTGCTCTGAGGCATGTTTGACCCTCACCTGAGTCCGTAAGACTTCCCTTGACTTGTATGCAAAATCAAACTAGTGTTCCTTGTGCCCTTGATCCTCTGCTACTGTGCTCTTGCTGCAAGATTCTCCTGTTCCTTGCAGCACTGGATGCTCCTAGCAGTGGTGTCTGTTCTGCTGTCCACAGCCAGGACCGGCTGCCCTGTGCCTCTTTACCCATCAGCCAGGGAGACTGTGAAGTGCGAGGCTGTTGTTACAACCCTAGGGACAAAGTCAAGACTTGCTATTATGGTAACACAGGTGAGTGTGAATGGCCATCCTCCCCTCTGATGCAACATCTGGCTGGAGTACCTGCTTTCCCTGGCAGAGGATTGGTGTACCAGTCATGCAGGTGGTTTAGGGCTGTGGTTCTGGTTGTCAAGGAAACTCATTAATGTATTCAACCAATAATAAGTATTGCAACAGGCTTGGGTTTATGGCTAGAATCAGTATTGCTGAGAGTATCCAGTGCTGGTAGCACTTGTACCAGCATTTCTACCTTGCTTTACTCAGCATATGCTGTGGGAGTTACAAGAAGGTCTTGCTGCTCTTCTCTGTACTGTGTTTGAGGCTGTTTCTCCTTGGACCTACAACTGACTCTTTTTCTCTCCCCCAGTGACAGCACACTGCACACCAGATGGACAGTTTTCCATTGCTGTCTCTCGAGATGTGACCCTGCCACCTGTTATCCTGGACTCTGTGCATCTAGCCAGTGGGCGCAGTGCTGGCTGCATCCCTGTAATGAAAAACAATGCCTTTGTTGTGTACCAGTTCCCACTCTCTGCCTGTGGCACTACTTTTCAGGTGAGAGTTGCAGCTGAACTAACTGAAGCATGCTGATCTGGAACAACCGGATGTGGCTTTGACTATGCATTGGGCACCCTATGGATTTCCAGAAGCTAACCATTGTTCTCCAGCCTGACTTCTGTGCAGCAAAAATGTCTGTCCTGTCATTGCAGGTGACTGGAGACCATGCCATATATGAGAATGAGTTGGTGGCATCCAGGGATGTGAATATGGGGAGCCTTGGTTCTATCACTAGGGACAGCACTTTCAGGTAATACCCTGGGGCAGGCACTGCTGTAACAAGCAGGAACTTGTCCAGAGAACATGCACACAAGTTCGGAATGTACAGCAGTCACCTGAGTAGGCTAGGGACTGGCATGCCTCCAATTAAAGGGAATAAAACTGGTGCTGATCAATGCCACCCTGTGGACTCGAATTTTAACTCTGAAGAGAATTTTGACTAATTATGAAGAAGAACTGGAGGATACTCTGGAGATATAATTAAGGCAGATACCAGTTTGTGATCTTGAGGAAAAGCTAGGCAATGCCAGAGTACCTATCTGCCTGACCCAGTGTTCTTGTCCCACCAGGTTACATGTCCGCTGTAGTTATGCCATCACTGGGAGTTTTGTCCCCTTGAGTGTTCAGGTCTTCACACTGCCACCGCTCCCTGCTGTCTCCCAGCCTGGTCCTCTGTCCTTGGAGCTGCGTATTGCCTCAGGTGTGAGAGGTCTACAGGACTTGGTCTGGCTTCTTGGTGTGGGGATCTGTTCTCTGCTGGGTAATAAGGGAGTGAATCCTATTACTGCTTCTCTGCCACTCTGAAGACTTGATGGCACAGCTATGAAGGATGCTCTCAGTTTCTCTACCTGTTTATTCCTGCTCTAAAATAGCCCTTTTTTCTCACCCAGATGAACAATATAGTTCCTACTACACTGGCACTGACTATCCCATTGTGAAGGCTCTAAGAGACCCTATTTACATAGAAGTTAGGATCCTTCAGAGGACAGACCCTGACCTGGTTCTACTACTGCACCACTGCTGGGCCACACCAAGTATAAATCCTTATCAACAGACACAGTGGCCTGTCCTGGTGAATGGGTAAGTGGCTTGTAAACAACTTTGGATGTGGGGGAATGACTTGCACTCATTAACTTCTGGCCTCTTTATCAGGTGCCCTTATTCAGGAGACAACTATCAGACACAGCTGGTACCTCTTAGTACTGCCTCAGGATTACTGTTTCCATCACATTATCAGCGCTTCACCCTCTACACGTTTACCTTTGTGGACTCTGCATCCCAGGAGCTGCTTTCCGGGCTGGTAAGCAGCCTGCCTTGTTCCCTGGGTTCCTCTTGAATTGGTTCTTATTGCTCACACATTAAGTGGTCTCATGTCTTCCCCGAGATGATTTTGAGTATAGGCAATGTATCAGTGGAGGAACATGATGGAAAATGAGATTACTGGAATAGCAGATTACGTAAGTGCTAGCTTGCTGCCCAGGATGTGTTGAAATAGTTTAGTGCATGTGGTCCAACTATACAGATCAAATTTGTAAACTTCATGGCTAAAATGACTTGGAAGTAGCTTTCTGGACTATGAATCTTGTGAATTACTGAGCACTTCAGTGATGAACTTTATTATTTCCTGTGCTGTCTGTTCAGTGCTCCTGAATCAATCAATACTCCAAACTAGTCCCAGCTGTGTACTTAGGCAGTGCTTACTCAACTGACCTAATTCTAGGAGTCTGGGAGATGTGCTGTAATGCCAGATCTGATGTAGTTCGAAGTCCATGTGGATAAAGTATCAAAGCTGCTATGTTGGACAGGTTCAATGTACCACAGCAGGATATAATTTGTCTGTAGATAGTGAGCAATTCAGTTCTGTGTTGCCTTCTCTTTAGGTATACCTGCACTGCAGTGCCTCAGTGTGCCACCAATCTGTGCAAGAGTCCTGCACCAACACTTGTCCTGCTAGAGCCAGTAAGTGTCTTTGCCTTGCTGCATCTCAAGGGGCAGCAGGGCTCTGGTCTCCCAGCCAGTGGGCAGGTGCACATGCTGTTCCTTAGTACAGACTGGCAGGCATTTCCTGCTCCTTTCCTCTAAGGCAAGGCTCTTGCCTCCCTGACAGAAATGCAAGGGTCACTGTAGGCTCCTCTCTCTGTTCTAATCCATGGCAGGCTTGTCTGAGGGTTGAGAAGGTGGCCAAAGCCTCCTGACCATGAAGACTAGGCATCTTTGTAACCTACAACTCTCTTGCCGTTCCACAGGAGGTAAAAGAAGTGCTGAGTATACCCTTAAGGACAGTGCCTCCCGTGTTTCCAGCAAAGGCCCTGTTATTTTCCTGCAGGATGAGCTAAGACAAGTAGCTGATGTGGATGACTTCAGTAAGTGTGCAACTCAGTAGGAGTATGGACCAGTACTTTCCCAGCCTGGTTCTAACCGGAGCTTCTCTCCTCTACAGGAGCAGCTGCAGCCCCTTGGGCTCTGGGTTTTGCTGCTGTGGCTGCTGGGGCAGTGCTGAGCGTGGTGTTGGTGGCTGCTGTGCTGTGGTGGAGAAAGTGATCTCATTACAGGCACCTGTTTTGCAATAAAGTGGTTCCCAAACACATTAAGTCTCTGGGATGCCTTCTCCCTCATCCAGAGCAGGAGTGGAACAAGAGTAAGCCTTGGCACTGTTTTGGGTTTTTTTTTTTTTTCTGTTTTTTTTTTTTTTTTTTTTTTTGCAAGACAACTGATCCTGGTGGCTGTTCTCCAAATGCCATTTATCTAAACTGATCTTGCTGTCTGTCTGTTCTGCCATGGGATTGGTGCAACTATGCTGATGTCAAGAAGGAGCCTCTGCCCTGTCTTGGGAATCTGTAGGCTGAGCTAGGAGTGATGCAGGGTGGGGTCTGCATTTCTTTCAGATATCTTTTTCTTTTTTTTTTTTTTTTTATAAAAAAAAAAAAAAAAAAAAAAACAAAAGAACGATCTTGGCTTCTCTCAAACACTAAGCTCAAGAGCAACAAAACCAGTCAAGGTATTTTTTCATCTGCTGTCTCTTTGGGGTATGTAGGGTAGCATGTGGCTATAAAGAGGAGCTGGGAATCTCCCATTGCCCCCAAGAACACCAGCTCAGTTGAGGCTGTGCTGCTCTTTCCTGCTACCTCCAGGACAGGATAAGCAGTACTTAGTTGTCTTGTGTTCAGGACAGGAGCAGGTGATGCCTTCTGCCCTATCATGCAAAGACTTCTCTGGCTGGAGCCATTATCAGCTGAAAGTCTAATGCCTCCCTTAAGGGAGTGCCTGTTGCAGCTAAATGGTATGCGTGCAGCTTATCTGGGAATGCAGGGCATGAATTTGTCTGCCTTCTGACCTGTCTTTAGCAGCCTGCGTTATTATAGGGCAACGAGAGGATTAATGCTGACCACACCTCAGTAGATCAGAAGCTGTCCTCCAGCTCCGCTCTTTATCGTGCGTGCAGGCCGATAGCTGAAGGCTGCGGGAGCGTCCCGTGCGGGGCGGGGGTGCGGCCGTCGGGGCCCGGCCAGGGGCTCGATGCTGCCCTCCGCGGGCTGATGCGTGCGTATTGAAGCCAACAATCAGCTTGATGAGGCTGGGAGCTCTGGGTGAGAAGGTGCTTAGGGGCTGTACGAGACTGGAAGCTCTCTGGAAGCAAGCCCGGGGGCTGGAGGGGCATTGACGCGTGCTATGGCCGTGCTCTGTCGGCGCCCGGCTGTCTGCAAGCAGCTTCAGGGCCAGTGCCGAGCTCGGGGGTATTCTGTGGGGTACCAAAACCCCTAAAACGCCAGACTCCAGTCAGTCAAGGACACAGGGCAATTGAGCAGCACTGCTGCTAAATCTAGATTTCCAGAAACACTGGTCCTGAGCACCTGTGTTCCTTGTCCTGGGTGTTTTTCCTCTTCTCTGTGGCAGTGCTGAGTGCTGCTCTGCTGTGCCTGCCTGTAGCTGTGGGTATGAAGCCCAGTGCAGTTCTCTACGATGGAGCTGCTCAAACCAACCTCTCCCAGCTGTGCCTGTTGGGAAAAAGCAACAGACTCTCTAAAGGACCAACTGCTGCTTTGTAGGAGCTGAAGGTGTTGGAAGCCCAGAGGTAACACTTCCTTTCTTGGTGAGCTGTGTTTACCTGAAAAAATGTGCCAGCAGTAACTGTACTCCACCCCTAGTTTTCATTAGTAAGAGATCTGAAACCAGTTATTTCATAAGTGATGATTTTATTATTAAACTTATTAAGTTGTAGTACAAGCATATCTAAAAGTGGCAAACTATACAGTATGTTACAGGTTATAAATATAGTTTTGAAAATACATGAATATATTTCATATAATGCAGTAATAAAAAGAGTGCTAGTTCATCTTAATTTTAAAAACCATAACACCTATAATGTGAGGAGAGTAGGGGATGGGAAAACACCAGTTCATGACTTTCCTGAAACACTTCAAGTCCAGTTCTACACTGATTCGTATTCCTCATAGTGTCTGTATGGGTGGAGGGTGTAAGCTGAGGCAGGATTTTTAGCCCCTGGGATTTATGGAGATATACAGACTATTCACAGAATAATCAAGTCATAAATATCTCTAGCTTTGGATGAAGCTAGCAAAATATACAGTGAATAACCAAGTGTTACAACAGCAGCTGTAATTAATGACAACTGAAATATTAAACACAGCATCTACTTCAGGGTACTAACTCTGAGTCAGCACAAACTTTTTTTTTTTTAGATGCTAAATAACAGCAGCTACACTGACCTTCACCTGCAAATTATACTTGCACTGAGTAAACATGATCTGTTGTTCTAGTGAGCAACAACTCTTTGCTTTGTGTTGCTGCTAGAACTGGGCTCAGAGAATCTCAGAAGAAGAGATCCTGCTCTGCCTTGGAGGGCTCCAACTGCTGTGCATGAGCAAAAGGGAAGCACCTGCTGCTGAAAGGCTAAACCTGCTGAAGTTGGCATGTTACTGTCATCTTCTGAAATCTCAGTTCCTAAGGGTAGACCACTGCGGCAGCTGCAGCACCTTCAGAAGCAGATGCTGTCAATTCTCTGAGCTCTTTGGAGATGTGGCAATAAGGCACCAGCATTAAAAAAAAAAAAAACCTCAAAACCTAAGAGATCTAAAAGAACAGTCCTAGATACAGAATATAGAGGATGTGTGTGAGTAACTCATCCTTGCAGCCCTGCTCTTCCAGAAGGTGGACAGCACAGCCTGACAGAGAGCTAGGCTGCTGGATGGCTGAGATGCTGCCATGGATGTACCCTCCCGACTCTCTAATGGTCAATTCTTGCAGTGCCATTCATCATGTTGACTTCTGTGTTAGGATGGCACTGAAATCAAGGAGTGTTTGCAAAAGGTGCAGGTGGTGGTGGGTTTCTGAATGGCCTTGGGGGAGAGTTTGGCTTTATGGACTTTTGTTCCTGTTGTATTTGATTAAAACTGCATAGCTGGTAAGGTGCTGCTGGGAAGGGAGGAGTGTGCTGAGGGCAAGCAGCCTGCAGCCCCTGGCCTGAGGGAGGAGTGCAGGCCATGGCCATCTCTGCATATAGTGCTCCTCTGGCCACTGTGAGGCTGAAGTTCATTTCAGCTGTAAGAGGTCCCCAGGAAGCAGTGATAATTTAAAAGCTTTGGTGATTCAGGTAGTACTGTTCCTAGCACAGGTAGGAGGAAGAATTAATTATCAAGTCTCATTTAAAAGCCTCTCCTGGTTATGGTACCAAGGTGTTGGCTGCAAGTTTCTTCTTCTTTGGCTTGTGAGTATGTGGCAGGTTCAGGAGCAAAGCCATAGGTAACTGAGTATGCATCTGTCCACAGACCATTATCCTCCTCCCCTTTCCTTCTTTTCCTTCCAACATACAAATCAGAGTTGCTTTGCCAACAGTTGGAGGATGCTGGGTACACAGAGCTGCACAAAGCACCCCTGGGCTCTTCCATTTTGTGTCTGCCACTGTTCCCATTTCTCCTTCCTGAAACAAAAACATGTGGTGAACGTGAGGGACTAGAAAGAGTTGTTCTGCATTTACCCAGTGGCTGAGTCTGTTTCACTTTTAGTTTTTATCAGGTGCAGCTTGTTTCCCAATATATGTTCACTTTATTATTTGGGAATATTTGACTAAGACTGCAGATAACTGAACTTGCTGCTGCGTTTCTTTCTGCACTGAATGCAGAATGCCTGTGTAATGCAGGCTAAATGGCTATAATTGCCTAAAATTAACTGTTCTTTTTTTTTCTTCTTATAAGAGGAGGGGGCAGAGTGTGTCAACTAATTCAAAGGCATATGGGCTGGTCTTCAGTTGGCATAAATCCATACAATTTGAACTTCAAGAATCTGCTCTGTGCCTGTTGGAGCGTGTCTGGATGAGGGAACAGAATTGCATAATTTCTGTGCTGAGTGGAAAAGTTTTACTTACTTTACCTTGTCCCCTTTAACTTGAGTTATCAGAAAGGCCATATGTTTTCATTCTTTGTATTTTGCCCCAAAACAATCATGGAGTTCCTCTCAGTTCTCTCAGCTTTCCTCAGCTCTGAAGACATAATATCGGGCCTAAATAAAAAGAAAAATACAATTAAAGTTGACAGCAGTCAGCATGCATGGTGTTTTTTTTAGCTGTGCATATGTACCCACCATCCAAACAGCACCCAATGCTCTTCCCCTTGCCAGTCCAGAATTCCAATCCACATGCTGGCTAAATACTTGTGGGAGCATCCAAGAGAAACCCAAAACACTACAAAATGCATAATTGGGTGTGATGTTGCAAAGAGGGAGAGATTGGTGGCTCACTGTCACAGGCTCAAATGCTTCTGGTCTTCAGTAGGAGGTGAAGAATTGGAAGGAACAGGACTAAGCTCACTGCTTAGGCTGTCTCCAGCTTTGCAGTTGTTCCTTATTGCTTCCCAATGCAATAAGTGCCATGCATTCTGTTTGGTTGTAATGGCACAGGCCTCCAGGACTTGGGAAAGAAAAATCTTTTGGAACACTTTCTAAAAATAGTTGCTGTTTGAGAAAGTGAAGATGTATGTTGTGTTTTTTGGTTTTTTTTTTTTTTTATTAAATGCAACATTTTGAAGCAATTCAAATGTATAGCAAATAGCTCATTGCTATCTTTGATTTGAAGAACTGTTCAAATCAAGCCATGACTGATATGACGCTGATTTCTATTTTCTAGCTACTGATTTTTTTTCTTCCTAAATGTTGTAGGATTTCTGTTTCATTAATTCTTAAGTATTTTGCAGTGAAATGGCTGAATTTAAGCCTTGCTGCTTTAGTTTTTTGGCTGCCTCTGCTCCCACGGGAGTAACTTTCCTTAAGAGTGCAACTCAGACCCAGGCCTGCAAGCTCTGGATCATGGGATTTCAGTCATTGCACAAGGCTGTTCTGGACAGGGGCTTTGGCATATTGGTGTGGCACTGTACTTCCTAGCTTACTTCACCCTAATCACCAAGTAGCTGTCATACAGATGTAAGCTTTCAGTGGCTGTCAGATCGAAACTAATGTCCTTGCCCACAAAAGATATCATGACTTGAGGTTAGCTCAAGCCCACATAGCTACCTTAGAGCTGCAACGCCTGTAGATAAATAGGTGGATGTGTCTCAACAGGAGTACCAGGCTGGGATTATCTGAAGTTTCCCATATTTGAGCCTGCCCTAGGAAGGGATTTCAGATAGCATCAGTAAAGCTCCTGAGCTGAATGGCTTTTGTGGAAATGGCTGGGACTACTTCTCAGCTGCAGTAAGGGCGAGAAGCAAGGGATTAAAAGTCTCCCGTGTACAAAAATAGTGCTGGGGAAAATAAGGGAAAAATATCTCAGAGGCACTTATGTGCTCCTACTTGTTCCTGGGTTTCTGGGGACTGGTAGGAATGTCAATCTAGCTAGAGGCAGTTCCACATGTACTTCATAATGTCAGATGGAGTGGCAATAAATTTTTCAAGGTGGGCTCCCGCGGAACTTACAGCCCAGCTGGATTCTCTCCAGTCAGTGTCAGTCTGCAATTATTTATTCAGGGCAAATATTTGACCTTCTGATGCCAGACTGTCACTTGAGAACAGTCTTCTGTCACTGAAACCAGTTCACAGTGCAAAGACAGAGAGTTCTTGTCTTAGGGATCATTTGAGCTGGAAGGAAGTTCCTTGCTCTTTGTGGAGAGCACTTTCTGCAAGGATTTGAGGGAGAAATCTACTTTTCTGCTATGTGTCAGGCTCAGGTCCATATGCTGTTAAATTCACAACTCCATGACCAAGTCGTCTATCAACCTCTTCTGGCCCTCTAAGAAAAACAGACTTTGCAGGAGTGAAAGTGCTACTAGGAAACAGAAAATGAAATGAAAACCTAAGCCTGGCTGGAACAATATATGATAAACCACCAAGTCTTGTGCCAGTGTGTTTACCTTGGCAGGCTCTGTCTCTCCTGCTGGAAGAACCAAGTTCTCTCACTACTGTGAGAATTCTTTTGCGGACTTTTAAAAAAAAAGAAAAGAAAAAAAAAAAAACAGACAAAAGAAAAACAGAGCCACCGCCCTGAAGCAGATCATTCATCATAAACAGTGGGAGCATGAAAGGCGACTTGCTTTGACCTAGTTACAAAAACGAAAACAAACAGACTTTCCCTAATTGCCTGAATGACTCAAGTGGGCCTGAGTGTCAAAGGCAACAAATCTGTGCTTCCTTCAGAGCTATGTGTTAACTGTGGGACACCAGGCTACAGCCTGCTCCAGTTCAAGACCTTGGGAGATGCCTCTGAGCCCAAGGAAGCCTGGGTAAGCAAAAGACAGCCAATTCTGTGTGCCTGCATGCACAAACAGGATCAAGTGCCAGGACAAACATGTTTCATAAATTGTGACAAAGGCAGTGGCTTTAAATGCTGAGACTATCAGGGTTTCAGTGCTTATGTTGCTTTGCTTTGTTATCATGGTACTGCTGCAGGACGGGCCCGACTTTCTGTCCAGCAGCATTTGCAGAGCTGTCGCTGATTTACTGAGGCTCAGTGCCTTATTTTAAATGAGCCTGAGGGTAGTAGGTACTTAAAATGCCCAAGAGCACCGTTCCCAGCTTTCTAAGCCTCAGCAAAAAACAAACGTCAATGCATTGCTATTGCAGGATGTGTGCTAGAGAGGGTGAGAGCAAACAGGGATAGGGCAAGTGAACAAAGTTGGAAAGCAGGAGAAGAGGGAATGGAAAGACTTCAGGGGCATGGGACATGTGCGAAGTGTCTATGCCCATATGTTAGAGAAAGCTGTTTATTTACCAGCTATGGGAAGCAGCCTGGGAAAATCAGCATGCCAGGTTTCTGGAGCTGCCCATTTTCAGTCAGGTAAAAGTCATCCCTTTGGCATCTCATTCTGCAGCCTTTCTATGTGTTTTAGTTGTCCTATATGCATGCAAAAGTAGCTCTTTTAGGAGCAGTTGGGATGGCCTTTCAGTAGAAGAAAATGAATTTACTTAGGCTGTAATTCTAACCCAGGGAGTGCTGGCAGCATCTTCAGTGCTGCACAGAAAAGGCTGTGGGGGGTGGCAGAGACAGCACTTTTCTGAAGCCTGCATGGGGTCTCATTTTTTTCAGTTTTAGAGGGCAGGTTCACAAGAGTTTGTATGTTTTCCCCAGCTGGTTCGCCATCTATTTTAGATGGAACTGTTTGATCTCTTTCTGTTTGTAGTCCTTTCAGTTTCACAAACAATAGGAGGAAGCTTGCCTGTTACCATGTGTTTGGGCCCCAGCTAAGCTTCTCCCAGCTGGAAAAATCAGTCCATGAACTACAGAGGGTTTTCTCCAGCTGTAATTACAAGATTTCCAGTTTCCTTGTGCATCTTGTAAGGTAGGTACAGGCTATCAGAGGGAACAATGGGATGTTCCTGAGTGGTTAAACAACTGCTGTTTCCCTATCTTTGCCCCTCTGAAAACCCAAGGAGGGCTTAAGCACATCCAAGCTGTTCCCCTCGAGGTTACCAAAACCTCAGCTGAAAAAACACAGGGAGGTGCCCAGTTCCATGTAATTCTCCTGCTTTGGTAAGATACCCAGGCTCTTCCTGTTACCTGCTTATAGATGCAAACATCACAAATCCACCAGACCAGCTGGGAGTACTTGACAGGCATGCAGAGAGGATTTGTGCAATGGATGCTGTTATCACCTTGCATAGAGAGTGCTGCAGCTCAGACAGCAGGCTGTAGCCTACCTGGCAAACTCACCTGAGGGACCAGCACAGATCTCTTAATAGATGTAGTAGTTAGTCACTGGAGTGACCCTTGCTAGTGATGACTATGTAGGCACCTCCTTAGGGACCCCAATATTTTTGTTATTTTCACATAGGTAACATTGTCCAGTGGGGATCTTAGAGCACCTGGGCAAAGGGCTGTGCTGGCCAGGACGCTCTTATACAAGAAAGAAGGTAAGGAGGGTCTTCACTCAGAAAAATGTTCTTGTCACCACCAGCTGCACCAGCACTAAGTGAAACCCTCCCGCAGCTTTGCCCTACCTGTACAACTGTGGGCAGGACCTCTTCAGAGCAGCAGAGGACAGCCCCAGCTTGCTTTGGTTTCTCAGCCTTGTCTTCCTCATAAGATCTCTCATTCTCCCCCACGCATGGCTCTCACCCTAGGGAGAAAAAGAAGCTGTAACTGGGACCAGAGGTTGATTGCTGGCAGACCTCATCTGGCCAGCATATGATACTTTGGCGTACTGTAGGTTGGTGGGAAGAAGGGAGCTCCCCCACTCATAATACATCCCAAGATAAAGGGGTAAGGAACTCATACAGGTCTGTGGCTCCGCCACAGCTGCGCAGTTCACCAGTGCATACAGTGCTAACTGTTTTGTGCTGCTGTATTTTGGACACATAGGAAAAGCCTTGGTTTTAGTTAAACCTAGCACTTCCCTGGTGAGTGCTGAGTAGCTGCCTAAAGCCGCGTTGCACCTCATTGTTACACTGTACTAAAGGAAAAGAGAAGTGGTTTGTTTTTCTACGACTTACCTGCACCCACTGCAGGGGTGCGGAGGGGGACTTTACACAGCAAACTACCCAGAAAAGCAGCTTGACTCTCTTTGCCTTTTTATTAGGCCAGGTGCATTGGTATCAGCCCTTCTCAAGGTGTCATTTTTTGGGGCCATGAATTAGAAGGCACCAAGCCTTTGTCTCTCTGTCACATTCACAGGCTGCAGCTGTTGAGTGCTTTCATTTGAAATGCTAATGGTGATTATCAGGTCACGGAGTCTCATGAGGTCCTCCCTAATGTTTGCTGTCTTAGGATGGACTTACTAACTTGGAAGAAAAAGGTATAAAAAATGTTCAATATTTTTTTTTTCCTATGTTGTTTTAAATTTCCTAAAATAAAGGCTGGAAAACCTTGGGAGCAGAGGGAAAAAATCATGTCCAGGGGTAGAAATGTTGCTGATGCCTATTTTGTTGAAATTCTCAGAACCACTGCCATGTTTTGGGCCTTGTCCTGAGCTGCCATCCCACAGTGCCACCAGTGGAGCATGTGCTCCAGCACAGCTCCGTGATCCTGGGCCATCTTGGCAGCATGACCTGGCAGCTGCCAAAGCAGAACCTACTGCAGTAATTCTTGAAGCTCTGCTAAATTTCCACTTCAAAACTTCAGATGAGGTCATGGGCTCAGCTGAAAACTGCAGCGTTTTCTGTGCTATTGAGGTAATTGCCTGTAAGAGACTGTTTACTCATGGAAATATCAAACCTTTGTGTTTCTTACTAGGATTAATGTGTGCTGCAGCAGACTTCTGAAGGCCTCGGCAGCTCTGCACTGTGGGAAGGCAGCCCCTGGCTGTGCCAGAGGTGTCCCAGAAGAGCCAGCGCTGTTAATGCCACAAAGGCTGAGCAGTTGCCTGTTCCTAGCTAGCTATTGCCTATTGTGGGAGTGGGAGAACAATGGAACAAATGCAGTAAGTCATAAAAATAGCATATGTGGTCTGTTACTTTGGCAAAAATCCTCGGGGGTCAGCGAATCTCTTTTTCTATGTAAAATACTGTGTGCTTTGGGAGCTAGGTCCATGGCAGTGCAGACACAAGCAAAATATATTCCACAAAGCAGTACTTACCGAACAGTTCTTGCTGGTCTCCAGACCCTAAAAGCAAAGAAAAATAGACTTGTAAGTACTGTGACAGTGAGACCATCTCAGAGAGGTGGGAACAAGCTGGACTCTCTTCTCATCTCTGCCCTGACTTCACTCATACCCCTTAATCTCTTTGTGGTTCTGCCTTTTATATATGGATGGTAATCCCTTCTTTCCTTTTCTTTTTGCCTCTCTTTTTTATTCAGACTGCCAGTTCACATACCTCTTGCATCTGGAATGGTGTGGCAGGATTCCCATACAGCTCCTGCAGCTGTAGAAGGTAAAGGTCTGCAGTACCAAATATAGGAGTGACTATACTAAGATGCGGTGTAGGAAGACTGCGCTAGGATTCAGTTTAAGAAGTGTGGATCTCAGTTCTGCTGTGCTGTGAAATAAGTAATCAGGACTTCCCATGCACTTTAATAATGTTCATAGCCAGAACTTTGCTAGACACGAGCTGCAGCACTGAGCATCTTTCAGGATATTTTCTTGACAGTGTTTATGGAGTTCATGCAAATGTTTGCAACCAATTTGCAACTTTACGTGGAAATTTCATGAGAAAGTCTTTCCCGTGAGAGACTTACTCCTTCCTCCTTCCTGTGGGGCTGGGAATTCTCTGATTAGAGCCTCTGCACTGGTATTTCAGCACTTCTGATCCCCCTTGGAACAGTAAAGTGCTGAGGCAGCCACAAACAATGGGAGAGAGAGAGAGAGGAAAACCATTCGTTGCAGCTTCCTTGGAATTCAGTGATAGGGCTTCCCTAAAACAAGCTTTGAGGTCTGATTATTACACTGATATGCTGCCAGTCTGGCAATAAGCTACAGGCTGACCCACTGAAATTGTTATTTGCAGTAATGAACATGTGCTTGCTTTAATCTCGCTGGCAGTATTAGTGAAGGTGCTTAGAACTGACTTCATGCATCAAACTCTTTGGGGTTGGTACACACTGGGTACCTGCTCTGTGTCCTTCTAGCCATGTTGGCATACGATCTTTGTTTGAGGCTGGGACCAGAAGCATACGGAGCACGCTTTCCTGCATGCCCCAGCCCTGGTGGAAAGCAGGCAGTGTGGGCTTGTTCTCCCAGCGCCTGACTTTGCATTTGCCTGAGCAGAACTCCCTACTTCCCGCACAGATCTCACCCAGAGCCTGGCGCCAGGTTTATCACTCACCTTTCTGGCTGCAGAATCCTTTGGTGGAAAAGCCTGTCTTTCGGCCATGCCACCACCTTCTCTGAACTCATTTTCCTTGTTCCTATTGTTCGACAACTTCCTGAGCCCTGCTGTTGGATGGCTGTTTCCTGATTCTGGGTATCTCTCACTTCCTGCAATGAAATGCAAGGACTTATATTTGTACTCACATTTCTAAGTAATGTCCTGGTGGACAGTGCTGCCAGCAACAGGATGAGTCCTCTTAGGGCTTAATGATTGACAGAAAACTTTTTGTCTTCATGCCACAATTTGGTGCAAGGAAGGTAAATGATCCAAGCTCGTGCATGATTGGGGCAGACTTTCTGTCGGCTTCCTCACGGTCTTATTTTCCTCTCAACCCTGCACTGAAACTGCCAATAAAGAGAGTTTCTGAGTTTTGGCACTAGAGGGCCCAAAGGCCGTTTACACAGTGACCCAGTTCTGCTAGAAGCTGTGTTGAAGTTTTGTGTTTCAAAGGGTATAACAGCAGGCTGAACTTGAAGGTTTGAAATAAACTAATTAGGCTCATTTACTGTGGTAGTTGACATGTAACATTTTATCTAGGCTTTTCAGCTGGCTTTACATGAGTAGGCTGAGCCCAGTCGTTCTCAGCCTTCTGGAAAAGTTGATCTCTGGACCAAGCTTTGCAGCTGGGGTTTATTTCCTCTTGGTCTACTGAGTATGTCATCCTCCAGGAATGTGTTCTGTGCCTGTATGAGAGGGCAGGAGACTAATAGGCATGAGGCTTCCCACCTTAGATAAAACTATATCTTGGCTGGGAGAATTTTAAAGCCACATGGAGGAGCTATACTAATAGACTTGTTCAGGTTTCCAAAAGAGAAAGATATTTTGATAATATATTTGGCCCAACCTCTGTAGCCACAGTTACAGTGGGCAAGAAATCTGACTTCGCACATGTGAAGGAGCAAGCGTTCAAGGTATTTCAGAATGCATTTTTTAATGGGACAAAACCTTAGTTGGGAAGCTGGCACCTTCCTATCTGCCTGTCCTAGGGAAAAGGGAGTTGCCGGTCAGCTTGTCTCACCAAGTGGTGACAAATGGGAGGGCAGTTTTCGGGCAGCCAAACTCACCACAGTAGTCGCTGAGCTTGTCGGTGTTTGCTCCTATTTCTGGGATGATTGAAAGATCAGAAGGGTTCCCAGTCTGAACCAAGAGGCTATGAGGTCTGCTTCTCCCTGCCAAAAATGTCTTCATGTCTTGGTACGAGTTGAGGAACACGCTGGCAGCTCCACAGGAGCAATGCTGCATGAGGTACTCCTACACCAGACAAGAGAAGGTAAGTAGACTGTGAGGCTGCAGCAGCTCAAGGTAGCAGGTCAGTGTGAAGGCACAGACGGATTGCAAGCATTCCAGCCCTGGGATGCTCAGCCTTGTCCTGAGACCTGACAGGACCCAGATAAGGGATTTACCTCTCTGTAAGGCTGAGCAATCTAGAGTAAGCAATGCAGATTTTTTCATGGATTCATTAGTGCTTGACTTGAACTGCTTGGTGTTCAGCAGCTTTTGGGGTTGTTTGCCAGAAGGAGTTGAAGACAGTTTCTAAACACAGAGCTGCTCAGCTGAAGCAGTTGTGTAAATAAACATCCATTATAACAGACTCACATTTTATGATAATATTATTTGTTTTGGACCATGCACAGACAACAATATCTTGTATTTTTATTGATGGGAGGCCATAACTTGCTAACGTGTTACCAAACACTCACCATATGTGGTGCTTTGCTGTAGCTGGTACCGTGAGAGAGGGAGCCTTTCAACCTTGTAATTGACAGTCTTAATGTAACATCTCATTTGGATATGTTTCACATAGCACTTTGCAGTATCTGGGCTTTTGGGGGGGTGCTTTGAAAAGCTGATAAAATATGTTGCTTTTTACCCAGGGCATTGAGGATCATTTGTAAAGCGAAGGACATGAAGTAACTGTGTTCCCTGTGCTCCTCAGTATCAACTCTGTACGCAGCCCCTGCCACAGGTGTGTCTGGGATGTCTTTTGGTAAGTATGGAGGTCATCAAGCTGGTGAGATCTCATGGGATCGCAGTAAAGGCAGAGAAGGATACCTCCTCTTTATTGTGGTTTGGCAAGTAGCCTTAAGATGCCCCCCCTCCCAGGAAAAAGTCGTGCGGACATCAGCTGTTATGTCCTATGGCAAATAGTGGTAGTAATGTTTCTCTTCTATATTCTTCTATATATATATGTATAGAGGGCTTGTGGGACTGAGGAGGAAAATAATGGAGAATTACTTGGATGCAGAAGATGCAGACACCACAGTAATACCGGGAGAGCATTCAGTTTTGTAGATCATGTTGCAAGTGCTGAGTGTTACAACTGGGAGTGCAGTTCCCCCCAGCATATCACGGGACATATGCAGGCAAGAAGGCTGTGTTGAGAGACCTTGGAAAATACTGTGAAGACCAGTTTCGAATATTTACATAAATGCACGGTGCCTTTCATTTTAATGGGAGCTGGAGGATGGTGCACATACACCAGATGATGATTTGACCCTGAATTTGCAGCTTATAAGGGTTGCTTTGGGCAATGACTCAGTTGTAGAGCTCAGGAAACGTGCTAACAATTCCCAGGCTCTATGCAGGAGGTTGCATTCCTCTGAGTGTGAGAGATGAGTACATGGAAATGACGAGCCTCCCTGCTCTGCAACCTGACTCACAACTTGGCTTCAGCTCTGAGAAGGAGCTGGTCACCTACTGCAGATCCAGTCCCAGCAGGTGGGAGAGCAGTACCAGGGGAGGAATGACGGTGTCGGAGGAATGAAAGACTCATCACAGCATGGTGGGAAGAAATAGCTGAGTGTGACAGACCCCTTGTGTTCCTTTGAGGGTGATATAATAAATGAAAGGGGAGAAAGGGAAGGGAGGTGAAAAGGTGGAAAGCTGGTATGGTGGCCAAAGAAAAGGAACTGAGAAAAAGAGGTGGCGCAGAGCTGAACAAAGTGTTCAGGGTCTGAGAACTTGCTGTGTGGGAGGAAGCTGAAATGACTTGAAAATTTAAATCAAATTCCACAGCTAGCTCTGGCTGATTTAAAAAAAAAAAAAAAATTAATGAAAGAAAAGACAGATGGGAGCACTAAGATGTTTCGAGTCATAAATTCTGAGTTCTTTACAGAGAGAGTGGCGAAGTGCTGGAACAGGCTGCCCAGAAAGACTGTAGATGCCCCATTCCTAGAGGTGTTGAAGGCCAGATTGGATGGGGCCCTGGGCAGCTTAGTCTAGTATTAAATGGGGAGGTTGGTGGCCCTGCATGTGGCAGGGAGGTTGGGATTCATGATCCTTGAGGTCCCATCCAACACTGGCCATTCTGTGATTCTGTGATTCTTCCTTTGGTAGCTCAGCAGAGCAGAAAGGGAAAACACAAAAAAACAAGCATGGATGTTGAGCAGTGGTACCACCAATTCTCTCTTCCACTGTGTCTATTTTGTGGGAAATTCTGGGATTTCGACCACATGAAAATAGAAGGGAAAGAAAGAACTTGCAATTCAAAACATGTGATTGCTACAGAAGTCCATGAAAGTGTTTTGTTTTGATAACACTGTCAGAGGGAGATGCATTCTTGGGTCATTTTTGACTGCAGAGAAATGAAAGCTACCAACAGAGTTGGCCATTGCATGAGGTGAGGGGGCCTTTTTTAACTCAACAGAAGCAAGTAAATGGCAGTTAGGGCATCTGAGAAACAAAACTGGATGAGAAGAGAAATCTAAGACCACCCCAAGAGAAACTGAGCTCACCATGGAGGGCAAGGGCTCCCTAAAGAGCAGAGCACCAGCCCAGGTGGTCAAGTAAAATCAGCATCATCCCTCAGATGGGCTGGAGACTTCCCATATGGGCCTTGAGTATATCATTTAATGAAAGATTCTACGCTGTCTGCTTACCTCTTTTATCTGGCTCATCTTCTGCTCTTTCTGTAAGCTGCAGACTTGCTTTTGGAGCCGCAGGTTGTGCTCCTGCAGCTGCCCAATCTTCTCAATCAGTTGGCAAATGTGTTCCAGGTATCCCAGGCCAGATCCCAGGGCTTTGCTGTTCCCTTGGTTCACCTGCAATGACAAAACAGCCTGAGCCACAGATGGCAGAGCAACCCTTACTGGCATCTGGGAGCCCAGCCTGCTCTTTGCAGACGCATGTACCTGAATCGATCTGCATCTTGTGAACAACATCTTCCCAGTTTAGTAGAACCCAGATGCCATTTTCTCAGATATTAAGGAAGTCTGCTGGCCCAAGTCTGCAATATAGCTTTGTCAGGATGTTCTGTAAGTGTGGCATCAACTGGTCTTAAAATGTTTTTATCAGAGCACGGGCAAAAATGATCAGTACTGGAGAGAAACATTGCAATGCTGTGAGTTTTACTGTGCTGTAGTTCTTTCAGAATGACGAGTCGCCCATTTGGAAATGTGTGCTTTCAGCTTGGTCTCTTTGGAGCTGAGCTCAAGGCACAGCAGCTGCCTGGGACTGGGCGCTAGGAGGTGGTGTGATTTTTGATGAAAAGGATTGCCTGTGTTGCTGTCCGTGAGCAGATTTTCGCAGTGTTTGTGCGTCAGCAGAAAAGCATGAGCCACGAGTAGGCTGTACTGCTGCTCTCTGCCCACCCAGGACCTGCAGCGTCTCCCCATGCCCAGCCTGTAGCCTCTGCCCCAGGGCTTCCCCTCACGTGGGCAGGGCACCGCTGGATGCAGTGCTCACAAATGCACACAGAGGCTCTCTTCCACCTTGGCGCTGCCTGCTGCTGTGCATCTGATGTCAGTAAGTAAAATAAGCCTCAATCTTTACAAAAGCGGTGCTGTAAGTTTACCTTCAAAAAAAAAAAAAAAAAGTTCCCTCTACAAAAGCAGGAAGCCTACTCTCTCCTTTCCCACAACAATCTACGTTTTTGGGGAAATGCCAGCCTTAGGACTCTTCCTGTCTTTTCATTATGTCAGAAAGCTCATGGTGTGTTCAAAAATAATCAGCATTAGGATTTACTTCTTTTTAAACAAATGATGATACAATGTTGTTTATAAATAGGCGTTATTATGTCCAGATGTTTTTGTGTCTGAAGCTGGGACAGAGGTCACATGAAATGGTATGAAAATCCACTGTGACTCCAAGTCTCCATTGGCCATTTGCCTTCCTGAGCTCTGTGTCCCTCTCAGCAGCACCCGGAGGAGAAGTGGCAGGACAGAGGTCACCCATCCCAAAAGAAAAGAGGGAAAAGGGGTAGAGTACTTGTTCCAGGCTTGTAGCAAGGGGGATTCACCCTTGTGGAGGAACTAAACCACATTGGGTATAATATACTGGAGGATCCCATTCTGTAGCCATCCCTCAGAGTGCCCAGATCAGGAACTTCAGGCTATTGAACAGCAAATTAATTTGTGTTTTGTTGCCATGATCCCAGCAGGTGCAAAGGAGTGAGAAGGCGACCAACCAGGCAGAGCCTGCAGTGCTTGCCCACCCCTGCAGGACCAACCATCTCAGTAGGTAGCACACAAGAGTAAGAGCTTTGAAGGGAGAGCTTCAGCTTTTGTGCCCTCCCACAAGGCCCATTTGCGGTAGGATTGCTCAGATGTGGTGGGCATTCAATACAGAAAGTTTGTGTAACTTGGCAGGTTGCCCCCAAAAATGTTTGCCCAGAGAGGGCCTCTCCAGGGCCCCTTCCAGGACTTTTTTTCCATGGACTGGAAACGCCTACACATCCCTCACTATCTTCTGGCTGTGCTGCGTACAGAACCTGCTCTGTCACGTATTGGTATAAATATTTTCCTCTCAGCACCTATCAGAGTTTTATGCTTGAAGTTGTGGGGGAGCAACCACAGGAAAACTGCAAACATTTTCCAGGAGGAGTCCCTTTCTGTCTGTCCTCTCAGATGAAGCTTCCCGAAACATTCATCTCACGGGGCTGAAATGTTTCCCATTCCCCACTGAGGATTGCTAAATAGTACTCGAACAAAAGCCATGTACCTATTTTTGGGTGCATAAAACCTGTGTTTCTTAATATAAAGATGCAGAGGATCAGGTAGAGCTTACAAATCGGAAGGTTAAAGTTAGAATAGGGAACAATAATGTATAAATTGTGCCAGCTTTTTCTTTCGGGCACGTCAAACTGAAAGACACTCTCAGAAAGAAGAAAAGGATGGCAAGGTCTCAACCCCACTGTGCTGAGTTGTTCTCACTAACAATTTGACCGTGTGGATTGAAGGGAAACTGGAGTGAGATCTCTGCCCTTGAGAGTGCTCACCTGACTAGGTTTTGGGGATGGGTTTTCAGCAGGTGTAGCCCTCCTCAGCAATAAATCCTCACAGTTCTGCTAGCTCACGAATTCCTTGGGAAGCCTAAAAATACAGGATCAGTGCCTGCACTGGGAGCTGCAGCTCTTATCTGGAGCTCTCTGGTCAATATTTTGGCTGGTGTAAAATCATGCTTTTCCTCCAAAGTCACTGGAGTTGCTCTATCTTATTGCACTACTGAGGTATGAAGGCCAGTGGGAGCTGCAAGACAGACAGTTGTTTACCAGACTCTTTGCTTTCTCCCATGAACAATTTTGAGTAGAACAGTGCTCTGTCCTTCCAGAAATCCCCATCCACTTTCCTCCACCCCATCAGCATGGCGAGCAAGGATGGAGCACGGGGCCTGTACAAAGGCAAAGGAATGTAATCACATGCTGCACATCATGGGCTTGGAGCGACTGATTGGTGACGCCATAGGCAGAGCGGGAAGCATTTGTCAGTGGGAGCTGACAGCACCCTGAGGCTTGTGAATAACAGGAAAGTGAGGGATCATGCTGTATATTTCTGATCACTCCACCCTGATGTCCACGAGTGGTTGCACTGCTGATAGCTTCTGGTTTCCTGCGCGCGGCACGCACAGGCTATGGGCAGAGCATCACAGCTTGCCCTATCCTTCCCCTCAACCCTTCTCCTCTCCACTGACAAGTAGTTTGACTTCTTTGGACAAGGATAATTAGTGCTGTGTGATTAATGGGCTTTTTTTTTTTCATTTAATGACGACAACGTTCCCTCCCTCTCTCTTCTTGTAGGGGCCTGGGCTGACTTTAAATGTAAACTTTATGGAGTGTGAGGAAGTGTTTGCAAAGCAAAAGCATCAAAAGCTAAGTATCTTCAAACTGACCCAAAACATTTAATTTGGCTTAAAAGGAAATGCTTTTATTTAGCCTTCAAAGTTCTCTTGTTGTTTAACAGCTTCCACACTCTTTCATCTTTTTAAATGTAGGCAAATTTCAAAATAACGCCAGTTCAAAACAGAAGATCAGAACGCTTTGTTTAAGAAATGCCAGACTGAAATGATGTGATGTATATTTTCAACCAAAACCTTTCACCAAATGAATCCAAAGCATCAAAACATTTGTCTTTTCCAGTCGCTCTTTTCCAGCACTTTCCCTCATGTTTCTGTGAAGCAGCCTCAGCAGCAAGGTTGGAGGATATCAAGTCCTCATCCAGGCTGCATCCTCGCTTGATGGTAAGCTCAGAGCCACTGGCAATACCACAGCCAACTGGGCTGGGGAAACTCCAAGTGAATTAATGCATTAGGAATTAATTGGAAGGGGCATGTTTTTTTGCCAAGCAGAGTGGGAATTCCATGTACTGGCCTGTTGTCTTTCAGATGACACTGACTGTGTTTCCAGAGATGTCAAGCCTGGAGTGGTCTTAGGGACACAGACAAGAGTTGGCTTCTAAGTCACATTTCAGACAGGTGACAGGAGCATGTGAAAACTCCAGTGAGCACGGAGCAGGGCCTCAGCTGGGGCAAACCAAGATGCATCCATCAGTTGTACAGATAGATCAGTCTGGATCACACAGTGTCCTGCCTGCACTGCATGACAGTGAGGACGGGACAACATTGTGCAGGTTTAGTGAGGGCACAAAGCTCTGTCGTTGCTGTCCTCATGCTCTGAGGCTCAAATACAGCAGCAGCCCTGGTCTGTTGTTGCCCCAGATAGCCTGGGCACTGCTGGCATCCCAGCAGTTAGCAGAGTGCTGCTCCTGAGATAGAGCAGCCCAGAGGTGCTCTGTGACAGGGGGCAGGCTTCCCCAGTGTCCAGGTCACAGCTGTATTTGTACTGCTCCAAAAACAAACACAGAGAAGTGCTCTGGGGCACAGAGCTTCAGCACTCAGCCAGTGAGGATATTAAAAAGGAGAGGAGATAAGCCACGAAGAGCTTCATTTCCTCTTCAGTCTCTTTCTAATTTATTCTCTTGTTTATTTAAATGGTCTGCTTTGGGAAACTGAGGCTTGGCTTCACAAAGGATTTAAAGGAATTTCATGGGCAGCCAAAGCTGTCAGACAAGATCAAGCTACCTGCAAACCCTCCAGAGCGACAGAGAATTTAGGTAACTTTATAAAAAGTTTCCTTGTATTCGAAGTCTGCTGCTCCAGTCCTTTCTGAGCTCCCAGCCAAAAGGCCAGGCCACTGTCTGGGAACCATCAAAGTCACTCACTTCACAAGAATGTGCGAGGTGGCTCTGGTGAGGAAAAGGACACTCCATTTGATTGTGATCTGCTTGTGCTGCCCAGATGTGAATATTAAGGGCAGTGGTCCTGAGCTATGGGGCCATCTCTGACCTTCCTCACTGCTTTGGGAGGTCTGGCCGACTGATGAGTCTGTGCCTGGCCAGGGAGGTCATGGTGAAATATGTTTGTTACATGCACAGCACATGTCTCTTGGCTCCCTCCTGCCTCCCTTTTCCAATTCATCTTGTTACCCAGATGGGAAGCCACGCGTGGACTCACCATGGTAACACAGCCCCACATTCTGATGATATAGGCAGCATCCCCAGGCCTGGTGTGTGACATGGGATGACTGACTCTCTGGAGCCTCCAACAGGTACTGCTCTTGAGAATTACTTTTTAGAGGGGTCCAAGCACCTTGTACGTTCTGAAAAGCCCCCACTATGCACTGTTTGGTGACCGCTGGTACTTAGCCTGCCCTCTCCTTTCCTTCTGCCTACTGGGCTCTCTGTTCTGGCTCTCACTCAGGTATTAACTTGCAGTGAGAGTTAACTTTTTGTTGCTAGCTCCTGGAAGCCACAATGGCAGGCAGGTTCACAATCTGTCAGCATGTCTGTGTGCACTCCAGGCAAAGATCTGGCCTGAGCACTTGCCAGCATTTAGTGTGGAGCAGGTACTCAGGCGGCTTTTTATTCTCCTATTCATTGCACAGTGTACCCAGCAATGGGAAAGGAATGAGTTTGAAGTAGTACAAGTTACTGAAAAAATTACTTCTTTGCAATTAAGTTGGTCTCTGAACACAAGAATTTCCATCACGGCTGTTCCAGTAAAGTAAAATGGAAGCTCCCAGCAAAGATTTGCATTTGTGCATTAGTTTGCTGTTCACTCACTACTTGAGAACTGACTCTTGAGCCAGATCCAGGCCTGGGCAGAATGAACTGCCCCTCAGACAAGTTTTCTCCAAACTTTGGAGCCTCAACAGCCAGCCAGCTGTTCCCAGAAACAGGAATAACTTGACTTTGAAACCCTGTTCTGCTCCCACCCCAGCTAACAGAGCAGTGTGGCTCTGCAGGATAACTTACTTCACAGTTTTCATTTTAAGAACAAACATAAGCACATCCTCTAATCTAAAGCTTTTTGAAATGGACTTTACTGTTAGTTCAAATGTCTCATAATTTGTTATGGACAGCAGAACTGAGGGCCACAAAGATGGTGAGGGGCCTGGAGCATCTCTCCTATGAAGAAAGGCTGAGTGAACTGGGTCTGTTCAGCCTTGAGAAGAGAAGACTGAGAGGGGACCTGATCCAGGTCTATAAATATCTAAGGTGTGGGGGGCAGAATGGTGAGGCCGGACTCTTTTCAGTGGTGAGTGGAGACAGGACAAGGGGAAACGGCCGGAAACTGCAGCATAGGAAGTTCCGCACAAATGTGCGCAAGAACTTCTTTACAGTGAGGTGACGGAGCACTGGAACAGGCTGCCCAGGGAGGTGGTGGAGTCTCCTTCTCTGGAGATGTTCAAGACCTGCCTGGATGCCTACCTGTGCGACCTACTGTAGGGAACCTGCTTTGGCAGGGGGGTTGGACTCGATGATCTCTGGAGATCCCTTCCAACCCCTACAATTCTGTGATTCTGTGATATTTAGAGAAGCCTAACTATAAGATACAGTTTAGGTGCATTTCTTACCTCACTCAGTCTACAGCATTCATTCATGTATTCGTCCAGACTGTCACTTGTGGGGTACTTCTTCAGCTGATGTCCGTGGAGCTGAAGGTCTTGTGTACTGCCAAAGGTCTCTGTGTAATTGTCAGCAATTGTTTTTGGCTTCTCTATGGGAATTGGGGTGGGAAGAGTGCTCTCTGTGGGGGAGTTCGTCTCTGGGGATGGTTCTTTTTCCAGAGATTGCCTTTCACTCTGGTCAAAATGCTCATCAGGATTTTCTCCTTCCTGAGGAACACTGAAGTCTTCAAGGGAAGGTGTGGGAACCTCCACAACATCTGACTCCTGGCTATAGAGCTCATCTTTCTTTTCACTCTCCACACCTTGCTGGCCAACCTTCCTGGAATGTTCTTTACATGCTCTCATTATCAGGTGGTCAATTTCTGGAGAAGATGAGGTGCTAAGCACACCTGAGTCACAAAATGAGTCTCTGCTGTGAAGAACAAAGCTCTTCTCTGAGCCCGTTGGCGTTGATGGAGAGTTAGCTCCGCTTGGCAGTTCAACTCCTGAGTCCTCAGATTCAAATTTGGAGAATCTGTGAAGGCGGCACTTGGACTCAAAGCTGCTGAGGTCAGGCAGCGTGGCTACATAATCTGTGCCTGCTGGGGCTTCTGCATAGTCTGTGTCTGCTGTTATGGCTGTGGCATTTGGACATCCCTGGCAGTCCTGTGGGAAATTCGTGCTGGGGAGATGGGGTTCCTCAGTGCAGGCTGCATCAGCAGGAGCCTCTGGTACTAGCCCTGGGTTCTGAATTCCTTCATTGCTCAATATCTTCATATGTGTTAGCACTACTTTGTCCTCAGCAGGTGGACTCTTCTTACCTGTGTAAAGGAAAACAAGCAGAAGGTCACAAGAGACTGCAAACTCAATCTAATCTACAGCCCATCGCCTGAGGAATGTGAATGGAAAGCTGTCTGCAGTAATATTGCAGAAGGGGGCAGCCCTGGTCTGGTTTGTTTTTCTTGAGCTGTATACAGCTTTCTTTAGACTTTGCTACAACAAAAGTATTGTGTTTCATAGACCTGAAGTCCTTCATGGGGGTCATAAATGCACACAGAGTTCTGATTTAATAGGTAGGTAGAAAACAATGCATGTAGTCAGATGATTTTTCTTTTTTTTTTTTTGGTCATTAATTGCAAACAGACGCAGGGGAACACAAGATAGACAATTTCCTGATTAAATGTATTCTGAAGCAGCAGTAAGAAAAAAAAAAAAAAAAAAAAAGGACAAAACCAAATCTATTTCTGCAGATTTGAGTGAATTCCTGGTTGCAACAAGTAATTTGCAAACTGATTAGCAGTGCTCTGCACTCGTACTGATGATGATAAGCAAGTAGTGATAGGAAAAGTAAATGAGGCACTATAGGACTTTCTCACTCTCTGTATGGTGTTAGCTCTGAAGTCATTTCCAAATGAACTCTTTCCTTCCTTGTAAAGAGAAAGGATGTGGGAGTAGCTTTGTTCATTAGTTTTTGCACGTGAACAAAGAGGGCTTATTTTCACATTGTGATTATCTCACGCAGTGATGCGGATGAAGTGTAGAACAGTCTCTGGGTGAAAGGCTGATCTGCACAAGCCGGAGATTTTCCCCAGGTTTTCTTACTGCTTTTCTGGATCTCACATTTCAGAGTGCAGTTTTGCTTCACTCTGGTGTCTGCTACAAGAGGTAGCACGAACGCTGAAGCACAAAACTTCAGTTTCTTTGATGCTTTCTCATTTATTACTTTGTGACCCAGGGCACCTCGGAGGGCTACCATGCACACACTCATGAGGATGTCTTACTTCCTCCTTCATTTCCTGTAATTCCCCTCTGTTGCTTTCCTTCCTTTTCACCAAGCCCACAGCTGCTTCAGAAACTCATGCCTGGCAGCATGGCAGTCTGTAAGCAGGTAGAAGAGGTGAGGACCCCCCGCTGGAGGCAGTGAGGAGAGCTCTGCTGTGCAGCCTTCCTTCATGGCAACCCAGAAAAATCCCTGTTTCCAAAATAACCCGTTTTCCAGCCTTCCCTCCTCCAGCTTGCCTTCTGCAGACAAGGGAGAATTTTACTCATTAATGCCAGGCTAGCAATTACGTGAGTCAATTTCTACTTTATTTAAATACTCCTTTTATTTGATCTTAAGAATTTCTCAGGACACAATTGAAACATGCCCTTCACTGCTCATATGCAGCCATACATTTAATATTTTACATTGGATTTTCAAAAGGGCTGAGAGTGATGAAGGATCATATCTGATGGGGTTTCTTTGGGACTTTCTATGGGTGTGTAGTGCTTTTAAGCCCATACAAAAGACCTTGTTTATCCAATACAGACTTGTACTCGCCTCCCTTGGAAGCATTCTCAGGCATCTCTCCACTGCAAAGAGCTGCATCTGAGACAGCACCAGCCTGCCAGCTACACTACACCAGCACACTGCTGTGATAGGCAGCCAGAAAAAGACATTGCCCATGGAAAAGCCACAGAAAGCTCATCAGGAGCTGCTGCACTGGGCTGGGTAACAAGGCACCTCCTTTTGGGATGAGCATAGTGGACCCTGAGCTGAGGACAAGGAGTGAGCAAAAACAACAGCAGTAAGGAGGACCTTGGTGCCAGGTCCTGGAGGGAGGTGCTGGAGTTGAGCCGTTACTGCTTCAGAGTGAAAAGCAACTGCTTGCTCAGCTGCCAGCACCTCTCTGCAGCCAGAGGCAGGGTGCAGAATTTGCTTGAAAAATAAAAGGCTTGCAGGCCCTTCGGATGCCATCATTGCCCCTTGTGGCACAACATTCACTAAGAATCAGGAGTAAAGCATTTGCTGTGCAGTGTTTTCTTTTTAAGAAGAAATAATGCAGCTGTCATTCCTGCCAGGAATCACTGTATGCAGTAACAGACCATTCCCAGAGACGCTGACTGCCTTCTCTTACTAATCATGCCATGCTTTCATTTGATTGGAGATCCTCTCACTGTCTTTCAATCTGCCTTTTTTTCCTTGCTTAACCGGTTCACTGTGGCCTGCACAAGTATTTCTTTGTCTGATATCAGGAAGCAGCATATTAACATGAGGTCTTGCTGCTTACAGAAGATGTTAGATGCTATAATCGGTATCATCTATGACTACCATGTGGTACCACAAAGTTTGATGAGGGCATAAAGAAACTAAAAAGAAATTATACTCCTGACACTCAATGAGAAGGTCCCCTCAGTACCACCAGCTCCAGAGCTGAGAAAGTTCTGCGGACAACACAGTGCCTTGCTTTTCCCATCCTGTAGCCCGTGTAATACGAACCAGTTTCACCACGGTTTCTTGTTTGTCTGGTGTAGGTTGCAAACTGTCGGTCCTGGCACTGACAGGTCCCAGTAACCACAGTGTTAGAACACAGCTGAGTTATGCTCCCAGCCCCTTATGATAATGATGCAAAATGTTATCTTGCACCATGTGCTCAGAATGGATGCAAAGGATGGCTGGATTCTGCAAGACATCTAAGCAGCCGATCCTCATTCATTCAGTGATACTTTCCTGTGGTCAGTGAGGTCAGCTGTGCAACAGCAAAGACATCATCCATGATTAAGGCAGCAACCTGAAACTCAAGTTCTTGCTTCACCTCTCTTAAGGAATAGTTTCCTTTATATAAATGAGTTATAGAGTCTACACCATGGGCCTCCCAAAACGTAGATTGTTTCTGCTACAGATCCTGAAAGAAGCATACAGAAATATTCAGCTCTTTCAAACGCCTTGCCAATAAACACCAGAAGGGTGTAATTAATGTTCACCTGTGCAACTGAAAAAAAAAACAGGCCTTCAGTTGCTATAAATTAACCCATTAGCAATGGCCTTAGTAAGGTTGTGTCAGGTGCTTTGAGCTGAGGGGTCTAGATTGTAAGTGTAAGTATTTATACAATAGCAATCAACAAACAATACAAAGCTGGGAAGGTGGCCTCCTGTTGGGTGCTGGTGGAGCGTGCTGCAGGGCTAGAGTTACAGAGCTGTGCAGCGCTTTGAAAGAAGGTGTGAAGCACTTCAGAGAACAGAAGGGCAGCATTAAGGCTGGTAAGATGAATTTACTTGTGCTGGAGGCCGGCCAGGTTTGATGCTGACTGCTCTCTGGGAGAACAGCCAAGGCTTCTTTATGTTTTGTTTCCTTTGCCCTGGGTTGGTTTTCCACACCCCAGAAGTGGTGTGTGTAAGGTACCAGAAGATGCTGCTTTCAGACACGTGGCTGAGGTGCTGGTGTGGTGATGCTATGGGGAATAGAGCTGCGTGTGTGCTTAGAAATGATATGGCTTCCTGCAGCACCTTTGGCAACATTGCCAAAGCAGCACCCAGGTCAA
Source organism: Centrocercus urophasianus (assembly GCF_019232065.1). NCBI lineage: Eukaryota > Metazoa > Chordata > Aves > Galliformes > Phasianidae > Centrocercus > Centrocercus urophasianus. Next base: position 18,938,806 of record NW_024884722.1, read on the forward strand.
ATGTTGTCTTGGGTGAACTTGTGCTGTTTTCTTAGCAGCCCTCTCGAGGGGTTATATGGCTCTGTAATTGCACCAGAGATAAACAGGATTCCCTGGGTTGTAATGTAAGCCAGTAGCTGACAGTGACTGATGAAGTATAACCTTGGGCAAGTTGCTGGGTTTCCTGCAATGGAAGAGCTGGAGGATAAGGCTGCTTCCCACCTAATGAGGAGGTGGTAACAGTGCACTACCCGATATTTGCAGGTAATTGGTAGGGAGAGAAAGGAACCGGTGTATCTCAGCTGAATCCCTTGAATGTTATTTTTCTATATTTCCAAACTGCTTTCTAGGATACTCCTCTGACAGATAGCAAAGCCTGGCAGAGAAGTTTAAATCCTCACATCTGCTGCTGTTCTGAGGTTTTCCTTTCCTTGGAAGTTTAAGTCCAAGTGCATTTTTCCTGTTTCATAATAACCAGCAGCTGCCAGGGCACAGCCCAGTACATTAATACAGACAATTCTGACCTAAGGAAGGAGGATGAGTGTGTAAGCATGGAAGTGCTTTCAAGCATTTTCTTTAACCCAAGTAAGTTTTGTGCAAGAGAAACACTTGCCCAGTAATCCAAAACAAGGGCAATCCCAGCCCTGCCCAGACTGAACTCCTGCAAAAGCCCCCACCCTTCTACTAAACAGACTTTATTTAAATCCCCATACTCCAAAGCATTTGAAGTCCAGGTCACGTCTTTTCTCTTGTGATCTGTGTATTGGTCTCTGATGTACTGACTCGAGTATTGCATCACAGCGTTATCTGGTTAATAAAAGGACTGGAGGTGGAAGAGACATTAGAGTGCTGCCAGTGGCAGCATGGAGCTTCCTGAGGAGCTGGTGTCATGCAAATGAACTACTTGATATGGTGTTGCCCTGTGCTGCTCTCCTCCCTTATGGTCTGTGCTCATCCATCTTCTCAAAACGTTCATTCTGATTTGTGGATTGCTTGGCAAGGGGAGAATCGGTTTTAAATGTTCACAGTGACTGATCTAGCCGGAGCCAAGCTTTCTTTATCTCAATTGGCCATTGTGTTGCAAGTGATAGCAGCGTGAGAGCCACCAGAGCCCTCTGTTTGGCCCCAGAAGTGCTGCAAGATTCACGTACACAGTGAACCTGTCTGCTCCATGTGGTGCTAGCAGGGTTATTGGGGTGGCAATCCCAGGCAGAAGCATGAGGTGAGCAGTCCTGAGATGCTCAGGTGCCTGTTCCTACTACGTGACCCTTGGCACTTTCTGGACTTGTGCCCAGAAGGCTGGTAGTCCCTAGCTGTAGTGTGCCACAGGAACAGAGCATAGGAAATAGAGAGCATCATCAGTGGCTTGGGTTATTGGAACATCAAGAATTTTGCACAGCCACCCTTCCAAGGGAGGCTGAAGTCAAATCGCACCACTGTGCCCTGAGCACAGGACAAAGATGTGCCTGTGAAACCTCATAGAAAGGTTTTTTGGAACTGTGCAGCTTGCTTGGTGACCCATCTCTGGCTCCAATTGTGCCAAAGGTTCAGTTCTGTGATGGAGTTGGGTCTCCAAGTACAGTAAGAAGTGATCACCCTATACAGACTTGTAGAGAGTCACAAGGCAGCAGTGACTAGTGAGCTGCAGTCACTCTCATGACCTAGAAGCAAAAGGCTGCCTCTCCCACTCAGCCCTTGCATTCCCTCATTTTCCTTCCTTCCTTTACAAAAAAAAAAAAAAACCCAAAAAAAAAAAACTCCCTCTAGTTCTGTTGCCTCTGTGTTCCCTAACACTGCTGGCTGCACAGCTCAGGTGGCATTTCCCTTTCACTGCAAAGACATTTTTTTCCTTGCCGATGATGAGGTCTCAATTTCCCAGCATTTAAGAGAAAAGGGTCACTTCCTTTCTGAAACAATAGGCATTTTTTGCTGCTGACTCTTCCACCATGTGTTCTAGGGGTTAGGTTGGGTTGTCACCTACTTCTCAGTGCTGGCCCTGCTGCAGGGTGCACAGGAGCTACTACTTTTGTAGCTGGGCAGTGGCTGTCCTGTACCTTGCACAGTCTCATGGGTACAGAGGGCTGTTGCACAGATGAGCCCACTGTGGTTTCCTATGCAGTTAAGACAATTCTGAGCATGAGAAATTCTGGGGAAGCTTATGGAGGTCTTCGGGTCTCAGTGTACCAGTTACAGCCTCCACCTGCAAGGGCAGCTTTTTTTGGGGAAGCAGTAGAGGGGGAGTGGGGAACAGAGGGATTGTGAGAGGAAAACTCATATTTGCAGAGGAATGCATTCCCATGTGGTAACTGGATGTTTGCGTGATAGACCTATTTCTTAGAGTTTGCATTTATATTCATTAGAGAACTTAAATGCATGTATGTACATATACAGCTGATTCATTTGAAATGCTGGATGCAAAGGAAAAAGCATAACAAAGCTGAGGTCTTGGACAGTCTTTGAACAGAAAGTTCTTGGATTGATCCACAGTGCTCCCCGGTCTCGCTATCATTTGTGTCTGAAGTCCCTCTGGATTGTAGTTTGCTAATACAATGTGATAATTCCTCTGGATGGTGGTTTGGTAATCTTGTATGACCTGAAAGGTTATGGATAACCCCAGAGCTGCAGCAGGTAATGATAATTCCATATAGAATAAATGCTGAGAGAAAGATAAGAATTCAAGGACTCTGAGGAGGCATCAGCACTTCAATATGTATGTTTTAGTAGGGAAGGAGATAATTATAATTGTTTTCAGGCATTTGAGGTGCAATGAGAGGGAGATGGATTGTTTACTGATGGATATAGATGGAAAACCATTTCCTCTTTAGTTTACCCAAGTAGAGAGGCCACTTGACACTTCTATTGCTTGCTTCTATTCATTCCGAGTGACCAGTGAAGTTTTTTTTGAAACAGAGCGACTGTCTGATAACTGAGTGACCTTTGGCAGAAAGTCCTGCGGCACGGCAGGTCCCCATAGACCACCTGGTTCATTGGGTGCCTGTAGGGGCTGGCACCTGACCTTACTCATAGCACCAGCTAAAGAGCATCACCCCCTCATCACTGACTTTTGCATCCTTAGAGCTGTGACAACCACCAATATGTCCTGTGTCCCTTCATGTAGGAGTGCAATGGAGGGAGCACAGGCCAGAATCCTTTACAGCAACATTTTGTGTAATTATTTTTTAACTTCGTATTTCATGAACAGCTGAGTATAAGAGCAATCAAACTGGTTATCTAACATGCAGCATGCTAATGTGTCTGAGCAGAAAATGAAAACACCTGGGCAAAACTGCTTAATCTAGAAGCTACTTCCCTTGCTCATCTGATTTGCAGGCTACCTCATGTCATAAGGTATATTCAGCCAGAAATGTGCAGGGAGACAGGAGGCCCTTTGCAGGGATGGAACTTGCCCCCCAGGGATGACAGGTATGCAGTAATTCAGGTTTTATTGCCTATAATAAGCTTGGATAAACAGTTGTTCAATAGCTCTATGGACTGAAGCCATTAAGACCCCAATGCTTCTGCTAAAGTCAAAAGAACTCATGAATTATGTCAGAAAGGTTGCTGGGGCTATTAACCTGTTCTTCCTGGGCAGTCATTTCTGTCCCCAGACAAAACCTTGGAGAGCTGCTTCAGCTCAAACAATGAAGCGGCAGACAAGCATAAATGTACTGAAGAGTACATCAGAAATCTTACATAGGGACAATGTGGATGGCAAGGACTCCTTATTTTATTGCTCTCCTTGGGGCTAGAGATCATAGACTCATTAAAGTTGGGAAAGACCACTAAGCTCATCTAGTCCAATCATCAACCCACCTTGACCATGCCCACTAACCATGTCCCTCAGTGCAACACCTCCACGTTTCTTGAACGCCTCCGTGGACTGTGACCCTCCACCACCTCTCTGGGCAGCCTGTGCCAGTACACTGCTACTTCTGAGAAGAAATCTTTCCTAATCTCCATCCTGAACCTCCCCTGAAATGATGATGAGGAGATGTGCGGACTTCTGCAACTGCATTGGACTGAACTTGCTGATATGAGGTTCTTCCACCTGTTACAACAGTTTTTCAAAAAAGGGAGTCAGATCCAGCCTATACCTCTGCTACTGAGCAGCATCTCTAAAATCATTGTTTAGTTTGTATTCTGCCTTGGGAGCTGCATTTGGAATGCAACTTCATAGTTCTTGCTACAGAGCTTGCAAGGAACAGCAAATTCTTGGCTCCTTCTGCATGGAGCTGGGGCCCAAACCAGGATGCAAGTCATACTTGATGCTTCTTTCCAGATGATGTGACTAGCAAGTGCCCTCACTGTTCCTAGCTGAGCCTCTTTTAATTCTTCTGTGCCCTGTGTGGTAAGTCTGTTGCTACCATCAGGACCTTCACCTATAGACTTGCTCTATACTGCTTTGAGGAAACAAGTTTGTGGCCAAATAATGCACAGAGGAGGAGGAAAAGCGATTTCCCCTGTTCTGTAAAAATGTACGTTTTCAAGCGTTCTCCTCATCTTGTGGTGATGCTGGTGTGCTCTAGCAGCAGCGCTGATTAGCTTGCTGCTAAAGCCAGCCCTTTGCATCGAGGTGATGCCTACTGGCCCCACAGCTTAGTGTGCAGGTGGGAGGTGAAGACCCCTGGAAGCAGAATCACTCCAGTGCAGCATCTCGCACGCCTTTACCATCCTGCTGTTGTGCAGCACAATACGCTTAAATTTTGGAAGAGTGTTTGCAGCCACCTCTGTGCCAAGCAAATGGAACCCGTGCAGTGATGTTAGAGTAGATGAAAGTCACAGACCGTGCTTCCAGCTGAGGGGCACCCTGAGGTGCAAAGGGGATACCGCTGCCTGGGTTCGCAGTCTCAAAGCCTGCTGAATTGCTGCAGGGATATAACGTACCCAACCACGCGTGCCTGAAACAAGCAGACTAAGAGCATACCAGCTTACAGCCTCTCTGCCAGCCTCACCTCGTCTATACTGAACAGAAGGGAACGAGCAAAACCTCTCAGAGCCGCGATAATCTGCGTTGGATGGGGATGCGCCAGCCCCGACAGCGAGGAGGTGCCCATCGCCGGCACGTCGGCAGGCACGCAGACCTGCTCTGCCTCACGTCCGTGCAAAGCCACAACAATGCCCGCGGAGATAAAAGCGCGCACAGCCTCTACAGATGCTAATCCCCTCTTTCACCGTGCCCCCGTGGCCCCGCAGCCCGCTCGAGTCAGGGCTCTCCCGTCTCTCCCGCTCCCTCCCGAGCCCATCCGCGCTTACGAGCCGAGCCTCTTTCTGAGGGGCAGCGAAGCGGGTTCCGCAGCCCGGGCCGCTCGCTGCCGCCTTACCTGCGTGGGGACAGAGGCAGCCGGAGAACAGCGAGCGCAGCATCGGGCCGGGAGCGGGGCGGGCCGGGCCGGGCAGCCCTAAGTACCCTTAGGGAAGGAGGAGCGGGGCCAGGGGTGTGCCGCGGGGCGGCCGGGCTCACCTCTCTTCCAGGGCGCTCCCAGGGGAAAGCTCCGGTGCCAGGCGAACATCCCGGCAGCAGCGCGACTCAGCGCCGGGGGGGCATCGCCGCCGGGCTCTCCCAGCGCTGCCGCGCGTCCTTTGGGCCAGGTTAGGGCATGGCAGGGCGCGGAACTGCGCGGGCTGCGGAGCGGCGCGCGGGCGGCCGGCGGCGGCTTATAAAGGGAGCAGCCCTGAGGAATGCATCTCCCTCGACTGATAAGCCGAGATGGCTGGAGGGGTTTGAACTACCTTCGCAACCCCCAGAGGAGGGTGGGGGTAGAAATTTTTTTTTTTTTTAAAAAAAGTTCTAAAAAAAAAAAAGACGGGAGAGCAGAAAAAGAAAAATATTTCAGCACTTGCATAATGTCAATAAACAACCCCCCTCTCAAGTGGCAGGAAAGGAAAGGCTGGAATGCTTTGGGTGGGGAAGAGAGCAGAGTGGGTCTTTTCCTTTCTTTTCATTTTTCCTTTCTTTTTCATTTTCTTTTCTTTTCTTTTTCCTTCTTTTTATCTTCCGTTTTTAAACTTTTCATTTCTTTTAAGTTTCTTTTCCTTTTTATTTATTTTTTCCTTTTACCTTTTTCTCTCTTTTTCTTTCTTCTCCTTTTCCTCCCTCTTTTTCTCTTTTCTTCCTTTTCCCTTTCCCCCACTTAAATCCCAGGTTTTGTATTTACAGTGAATACCTCTGCCTTGGCTACAATGTGGGCTGAGGGGACATGGCAGGGCTGTTCCCAGCTCCTTTTCCCATAGACAGGTTGGTGATGCCACCCCACTGCAGCAGTGCACTTCGAGTGCTCAGGCTGAGCACGCAGTGCTGTTGCACACCCTGAGCACGGCTGCACGCACCAGATGCTGTTCCTGTACTCTGTGTGCACGCATAAGAAGTTACTTCTGGGTGAAATTTGGACAGTGCAATCTCCGCACAGCCAACAGCTCCACAACCTTTACAGAGTCTCTGTCTGCTTTGAGAGTGCCCATCCCTGCATTACGCTCCCATCCAGGCTTCTGCTGACTCCAGCACTGTCAGGAGGAGATGTGCTGCTCCACCGGTTAAACCAGCCTGATGCTGTGGAAGGGATCAGCGGCCTCAAGGAGCCCACAGAGAGCCAGCGGTGCTATCTAGGGCTGGGTCAGCTACACGCAGGCCCTAGATCAAACCAGCCTTGCTACAAGTGCCTGCTGTAGGGAAGGCAGCAGGAGAGGAGCTGTCAGGGGAGATCCAATCCAGCTGCCCCTTGCACTTCTCTCCCAGCAGTCCTCCCACTGTGCTTCTGAAACAAACACAACTGGGAAGAAGAGAACTGACTCTTTGCTGTAGCAGTCACTGAAGTTTGCTGATTTGTGCCAGCTGCAATTTAAAGGCAGAGTGTTAACTGGCCCTTTTCCTCCACCACACGGCTCTTGTATTTAGTTATTATTTTATAGCTCCCAAGATCTTGTCATCTGGCAAAGAGCATCCCTCCTCCTAAGTGCCTTTATGGCACTCTGGGCACTCAGTGAGCATTCAGTGCCTGCTTCTGGTTCTGTGACAGTGCCAAAGAGGGTTATGCTTAGGGCTGGCAAGAAGGAAAAGCTGTAAGACCCCTTTATAGCCTGGACACTGTAGGGTTTTTGCTCTCTGAGCCCCTCTGCTATGGGTGGGTGTGGAATGTTTGGGTGAAATTGACTGGAAGGCCTCAGCCCCAGTGGCTTTCTGGAGAGACTGTTTGTGATGGCCTCCCCTCCATCCTGCCATGGGGTGTTCCTAGGTCAGAGACTGTTTTACAGAAACGAGTGAAGGCAGAGTATTGCTACTGAGGAGATGTGAATGAATTTAAACTTTGGCTAAAGATAGCCTTGATAGCTACACTAGCTGGTAATGTGCCTTTTCCTTTATGGTATTTAGAGCAAGTTTCCCACTCTTTGGCCTCATGTTGCAAATGGTGCCAGGTTTCAAATGATTGTAGGTGTTCAGCACCCACTCACATAATATGTTTTCCAGGATGAAGAGATGGTGTCAGTGTGCTGAATTATTACAGCAGTGGTAGGGTAACTCCCAGGTGCCTTAGGACATATGCAGTAGCGCTCTTAGCAGCCAGAAGGATTTGGAAGGCAAAGCATTACCTTGTCCTCCTCACTGCCCGTGTACCGTAGACCTTCCCTGGTCCAGTTTGCACAATCTTTCTGCTTGCCGAAGGGCTTCATTCCCTTATATGCTGCTGAGCATACTTCTATTCTACCTAGGGGCTTTTTTTTTTTTTTTTTGTATACTAGTTTGGAGACAGAAAACAAACAAAAAAAAACCCCAAAAAACTACTGTTCTGCTGTCTAAGCAGTCACAACTCAAAGTATTGTGGCAGGATTAAATGCTGAGAATAATTACTGCATAGGACTTTCCCTTTTTCATAGGCATATAGACTACTTTTTCATCTCAGTGAGTCTTCTCCTGCCCAGGCCTTCTTCAGGAGACATCGCTTTAAGTCACTTTCAGTTTGGACCAAACCCAAGAGACACTGAAGATTGTATCCAATATTTTCAGAAATGTCTCGTGATTTTGAAGCTGCAGTTATGTATTTTATTCACCAGATAATTGTCGCTCACTGGCAGTGAGCAAAAGGTTCTCAGAAAACCACGTTACTAAGGAGAGAGTTTTAAGCTGTCTGTTTCAAAGCTCGGTTTACCCCTTTGTGTTCAGCAAGTGCTTGGGGCCAACAGAAGTGACTCTGTTACCAAAATATAATAAATAAATGAATCCAGTGACTGTGAGCTTTTGAACAGGAATAGAACAACCCCTGGAGTGCACACCAGCCAAGTATTGCAGCCCTAGGCTAGGGTAAATCTTGGATGAAAATTACTGGAAATGAGCACAAGATTTTAATGCTCTAGGTGTTCTTACAAGAGGGTGTGCTTGCATGTGTGCAACTGATAATGAATACTGGAAGTGCCCTGTGTTGACACAACATGTGACAGTGTTCACTGTCTGGAGGGCCCTGACGAGCTGTTGTTGGCTGTTGTGCATGGTTATTTTTGTCTGCGCTTGGAAAGTTTTAGTAGCATAACTACACATGGTTTTTTGATTATTGGCATCTTTTTTTCTTTTTACCTTTTTTTTTCTCTTATATATATATATATTTAAGCTATGTATTTTACGTGTTGAAAAAATACGGGTCATTGGCTCTATTTGAATTAAGATGGAAGCAGCTGCTGGGACAGCTGGCTCTGAGATGTGAGGCTGTGCTGCCAGGTGAGGAAGCATGCTGCCAGCATGGGTGCAGGCCTTGTGCCAGGGCTCACTCCTTCCCACTCATCCGTGTTGTGGGATGGGTTCTCCGGATTGCATCCAGGCAGGAAATTCCCTCTTGAGCTGTAGGGGATGTAACGGGAAGAGGAAAAACCTCTTAGTCAGCATCAGCTTCATTTCTGATTGATGCATCAGTTTCCTCAGCCTTAAGAAAACTCTCCACCCAGACAAGTCCCCATGTGTGGAAAGCTGCTGTGTCTCTGGTTCCCCTGGGCATACAGCTGCATCCTATCTCCCTGGTCAGCTACGGGATGGAAATCAGCCCCAGTTCTTCCACTATAAGCAAACACTAGCGTCCTTTGAGGGGCTCTGTGGACACAAAGGAGGATGCCTGTCAGGTGTGATCCCTGCTTTGAAAAGCTCCCCGAGAGCCAAATTAAGCAGTATCAGGACAGAGCCCCGAGCATGTGCAGCTTTGCAGGGGAGAGCCCTCCTGACTGGGACAGGTGTTGTTCTGCTGTTTTGCTTTAGGCAAGTCCCTTGTGCAAATAACTTCATCTCCTGCTGCTGCAGCTTGTCTCGCAGAACAGGATTTTTGTAGGCAGTTTCAGGACTCATCTTCTGAAAGGTGTGCAGCCCCCAAATAAAAGGATTTCTCGTGTGTATGAAGGACCTCTCCACCTGGCCTGAGTTGTTTACTGTGAAGGCAAACACATTCCAGTAACAGGGTTGCAGCAGTTTTCACACTGAAGGACACGATGTGATAACTGTCGCCCTTTCAGCATATGTGTATCTCAGAGCTCATTTTCCACCGTTTCCTGACCCTGTTAGTTAAAAGCTGGATCTGGACAGGTTGCTCAATTGTGTGCTGCTTGGGTTTGTGCACTGTGGTGTGGCACGAAGGGACCCTTTGGAATGCCATAAGCTCCTCAATGGAATGCATTGCCTTTCCTTTTGGTGCAACAAAAGTTTGGATGTAGCTGGCAGCAGGACGCTGGATCCTTGTGACAAGCTGAGGAGAAGGAGGAGACACTGAAGAGGGGTTCCCTATCAGCAGAGGAAGGGCGAGGAGGGGGTGACCTGCCCGCGGCTGTTGGGATTTGCTGGGACCTGTCCCACCTGGAAGCCATCAGGGGCTGCTCTTGGCCTTAGATTTCAGCTGCCTTTGCCATGCACAGCTTGTTGCAGCCTCTGCTGCCTCAGACAGCAGCCCCTCACACAAGGGCTGGGTTGAGGGCACCGTGAATGATCAAAAAAAAGAGGTGTTTGAGGTGGAAACGCATGACACTTGTGTTCCTGCAGGCTGGAGTTTCCTGAGGACCTCAGCTTCCTGTGAAACGGGTCCCTGCTAACTTGGCAATGGCCTGCACATGTACAGCCTGCCCAGGTGAAGGGGTCAGAAGAGAGGAAGTTTTTTTTACTGCAATGCCCTTATGGTGCAAAAAATAGCCTGCTGGGCCAGATTGGCCCTCAGCTCCCTCGACAGTGACATGTTAACCCCTGCCAGCCTGGGCCTTGCTCCAGCCACTTGCTCAGTCTAGATCCATCCACTGCTGCAGAACTCAGGAGCAAAGCCATGGCCTTGTTGTAAATGCTGCATTGTTTTAAATGTTTTCATTTGGAAGTGTTTCTTCTCATTTAGAGCAATCTGTTTCAGTAGAATGCAAGAGAAGAGTTAGGTGTGACTTGCAAAACACAGCAGTAAAATCCATGAGATCCTGGGCAATTTGCATTGCATTCCCTTGGATACATGTACACACCTCAGTAGAACTAAATATTTTTCTCATGTAGCAATTTAATTAGAACTGATTAAAGTAAACATGTCCTGAAGGCTTGAATATGACAGAGGCATTGCAGTATAAATGCCATTTTGATTAAATAATGACTTTTTTCCCTTGAGCTGGATAACTAACCAAAACACAAGGGTGAAACTTTGGTTAATAATAAAACTCCCACCAACTTCAATAGAGCTATATTTCACCTTAATTGTGCTCATAATTACACTTTCACAGCCTGATTACGGAATGGACTGTTTCCCACTTGGAGGGGGTATACATTGTTGCCCAAAAGAAAACTGGGAGCCAGACACTGCTGATCTGCAGTGTGTGAACCTGGAATGAGGCCTTTGGCTCTGCTCAGGGAAGTGATGGAGCTCCTGACCCATGAGCAAGGAGTTGCCTCACAGACTCTTCCACTGAAAAAGGTATGAGAAGAAGACTCTGGAACAGTGAGTGCTACTTCTGCAGACCTGGCTACTCTGGCTATTCAGACGTAAATGCTGAGAGCAGGCCAACCTTGAGTGGGTTTGAATATGCTATGCAAGCCTTCATCTCTTCTGGTCGAGCTGTGCTTGTCCCCATTCATTGAAGGGGAGTTGGACTAGATGACCTTTAAAGGTCCCTTCCAACTCTTAGGATTCTATGATTCTATGATCTCCACTGGAAAATTTTACAGGGCTTCCCAGATGGAGAAAGATTGAAAACAACTGTCCTTGAGGGGAGGATGGTGTTTGGTAGCCAAGGACCTGTCTGGATAACCCCAGGACATATTTTGCAAATAGCGTCTGCTTCTGCAAACCTGCTATTTAAAAAATCTATTGCTGAAGCCAAATCAGTGCTCTTTCGTTTGTGTACAGCCCTGATATCCAGTTCTTGGGTGTGTATTTCCTCTGGACATCCCGGAGGATATCTCTGGCTCCACTGTTTGTGAAATCAAGTCAGTAACGTGACTGTGGACCTTACGCCATGGTCTGCGTACATGACTGTGTGCAAGCAGCAGGTGTGTGCTGTTATGTGGCCCCACATCTGGCATCTCTTTCATGCTGTGGAAAGAGCACAGGAACTCAAGTTTGGTACCAGTGCTGAGGTGCTCTGCCTCCTGAGCACGGCAGTCCATTGCTCTGCTTTTCATCTACCCTTTCATCTGCTGAGTGATCACTGCTGTCGAGAGTTACAACAGAAAGTTTGTTTTTTCATTTTTTTTCAAACAAACCCCAAAGCAGGGCTCTTCTCCAAATGGGGAATGCTGGAGCTATCTTTTCTGTTCAGATCTGAACTAAACCCTGTGAAAGAAATGAAACGTAATCAAGGACTTTCAGGAATCTGGGACCATGGCTTTTGTGATTTTTATCTTAACGGTACTACCTGTGCTTCTGTTTATAAAACTCTGCTTCTCTTTGTATTCCTGTTTAGTGTGGGATGAACAGAGACAGCCAGATATTCCACTGCAGACCTCCTTGTGCTACTAATTTAAGATTGCTGTTCAGACTGAAATTTCCAAGTTGGCTCATGATGAATCCCTAGTCTATATGCAGCTCTTGAGAGATATTTCCATATCCTGAAATAACAGGAGACTTGTGATGCATCATTACATGACCTTGCAGTGCTCCACAACTCAAAGGATGAAGGACTGATGTCACCACATTGTTGTACAACAGAACAGTCACTGTGCAACAATCCTTCATTTAAAGTCAATACAACTGAACTGAGGAGTTATTTAGACTTGTACGCTTCCATGCCAGGTACAAATAATTGGCATATGTATTTTTGTATTTGCATAAGGACAGCTTGCTTTCTTTGGTGCCTTCCAAAGAGTTGTTGGCAGTGCTCTTAACAGAAGAGAAAAAAAAAGTGAGTGAATACTGACCTCCAGGTGACCTAGCTCTGAATGTCAGTGAGTTGCAGTCCCAGAGCACAGTTTTCTTCCTCCAGAGTTAGTCTTAGTATAAAGAAACTGGCAAAGATGCAATATAGTATTGCAAACTGCATCAGTCACATTCCGGTCTGCCAAAATCAGAAGTAAGTGAGTGACAGACTTGCATTTGTCCTGATATCCCATATTCGTACAGGCTCAGAAGGCAGCAGGAAACAAGGGCATGCTGCAAAGGGCTGCAGAGCAGACCTCAGGTGCACTTGGCTGCAGCAGGCACCTGCCTGATTTTTCAACAAAGGCTCCACATCTAAGCGTTTTGGGGATATTTACAGTTGTGTTTTCAAGCACACAAAGAGCCCTCTAGAAGGAATTGGCTGCTCATTTTACTGCCCCAAAGTGCAGGCTGAGGCAGTTCTGAAGATCTAGCTCTGCTTGTGGACGTTGAACTGTTGTGAAAGCTGAATCCTTTTTCGTACAAACACCAAACTGTCTAGTGTCAAGTCAGGTTTGCAAGATAAGATAAGGGTGCTTTGGTGAGGGATAAATGAAGGAGAGTTTATGGAAACAAAATTATGGTAAATAGATAGCATCAAGAAGCAGGGAGGGTTTTGTAGTGCTTTGCATAGCAAAGATGGATAGAGAGTGTAGGCAGTCTTCAGAGCTGTGGGAGATGAGAGGGAGGGTAGAGCTTCCACACCCTGTTCCCTGTGTGAGAGGTGTGAGCAAGGGGCCTGGAAGCTCTGGGACAGGGCCAGTGTGGGCTGCATGCTTTGGGGTAGACTGAGAGGAGTGCAGTGTGAGGAACGGGGATGTGATAAGGCTGAGGAAGGGCTGGGTGAAGGAGGGGAAAGGAGCAATGTGGGAAAAGGATAGAGTGGAGGAGGCCAGGAGTGCCCCTTTCTACTACCTCTCAGTGCCCCTGTCCTACAGGCAGCTCCCAGCTGAGTCAACAAGGAGCTGCTCTACTGAGAACGTCCCAGTTCCTCTCACGGATGCTGCAAGGCCCCAGCGGCAGGCAGAGGACAGTGTGCTGCCAGCAGCCACTTGCCCTGGCACCAGCAACCTCAGAAGTAATAAGCGGTGTTGCCATTGTCTCTGTGTTTGCAGGTGTTGTGGCCCAAATAATGAAAGCTGGTAGACATACACAAGGTGCTGTGGAAGTTCCTGTGCAGGCAGTACAGGTCTGTGGGACTGTGCCTCAGGCACTTTTTTGTGAAGAGAGGTCTTCAAGGCTGTTTACTTTTCCTGTGTTGTTCTCACATCTGCAGTAACTCAAGCTAGAGTTGCTGTCATTGTGCTGCTTTGGGCAATGGGTATTTTAAGGAGAGGTTTGGTACCTCTTTCAGTGATGTTACTTGAGTCATACAGGTGGAGCAGCGTGATGCCATGGCACAGGAAGGCTCAGGGCATGGCACGTGGTTACACTGCAGCAGCAGGGAAACAGGCTGAACTGTGCTGAGCATCACAGTGCTGCCGGAGGCCAAGGCCCTGTCAGAGCTGGTGTAACATTTCTGGCACCAGCATTAGCCCGAGCGTCTGCACATTCTTATCAGTAAGACTTACAGGTAGAATTACTTGTTTGTTCACTTGTAATAGAAATATTCCTTAACTCTGCGCCTCCCTGGCCTCTCTTGGTGGTCAGTATACTCTAGAGACTAATGTACAGATTATATATGTATACTAATTATATTAATATAATTTTAATTTAATATTATTTTAATATAATATAGATTTTATATTAATTATACATACTAATTATAATTTTAATTTAATATTATTGTAATATAATATAGATTTTATGTTAATTATATATATATGCTAATATATCCTGGCCTTAACCTTTATGGCTGTATAAATTCCTGCCTGCAATAGTTCACAACCTTCAAAATTCAGGAAAAAAAGATAATTAGAGGAAATCTATCATGATTCAATTGTACAAGTGAGTCTGTAACTCAATTATTATCCCCCATGCATGCAAGCTAACAATCAGATGGTTCTGAGACATGAACATAACCAAAGCTCTCTATCTGAACAACTGGAATTTTACAGTGATTTAAATCAAATTAGGATTTTGAAGCTCAGAAACACTTTGAGAAAGCTCTAGGAGGAAAGAGTGATCCTTAAAGCCGTGGGGAGCAAAACAGAAGGATGTATGACAGGCTAGGTAGTTGTAGTTAGGACCTGGCTGTGATTCTCCTGAGTTCTTTGGGGATGCTTTGGTGTACATCCTAAATATTTTGGATCAACTATTTGGTTTTAACTTTCACTTTCATGCAAGCCAATCACACATGTAGCTGTAAGAACTAGAAGGATTATGGTCTATAAATTTCCTGGCCTCCCTGACCAGTCTTCACTGCTGGCACAGAAAATACTGAGTGGAAAGAATTGTGGTGAGGAAAGATTTCACAATGTCAGCAGTACCCAAAGGGAGAACGAGGTGGAGCTTGATGAGTAATGAGAACTTTGGTACCAGCAGGTCTGGATATCTCAGAAAAAAAGTTGTGATTTCATCCTGATATTTGGATGAAGATCTGCCCTACTAAGTGTGCTGTGGCCACCTTAGTTTCTCCTCACAAAAGGGAGTAACTTCTCCTCCCTTGGGGTGCTGCCAACTGCAAAGCAGAGCATTGCAGAGCTGTTTTTACTCCACCCAACCAGCAAACAGACCTCCTGATCTTTGCAGTATTTCTTCCCAGGTGGTGTCCCAGGTGGTTTGGAAAGCCTCTGGCTCTTCAAAGAGCCTATGGTTCTTCAAAATCCTCCTCCCTTTCCTCAGATCAGTTGTGTTTTCCCACCAGCACACACACCAGCGATGCTACAGAATGTACTAATAAGTCAATGTAATGCGGGGTCCCCAGATGCCACACTTTTCTGAGAGGCAGTACAAATTGCTGAATTGCTGGTTAGGCACCTGGGTCTGTCCCACAGCTTCAGCAGAAACTCCTGCTCTTCCAGGAGTGCCGACGCTGCCACATCACTCCACAAAAGGCAATGAACTCTGTTTGTAGTGCAGCTGGATTTCACTGAGCTATTTTGATCTTAGGTAATATGATGTGCCAGTGAAAGAGATGTGTGTGATTGGAGTGCTGATCTTGTGAGCTGGAGGAGAACATGGCAAGGAGTCTGCATACATTAGTATTAGCCACAGTTGGCAGAGGCGGACTGCTCCGCTGGATACCTGTTGCTAGAGGGCACAAAAATGTGCCTCTTTGGGTGGTTGGGTGAGTTGCAGAGAGCACTGGGAAGATGTATTTACACTGAGATGGTGCAGGAACCCATGTGATGGTCTTGGGTAAAGAATCAACAAAAGCATGAGATGTTGCCCATTTGTTACATCTCCCTTTTCACTTGGAAATTGGCTGATATGAGAGAGAAAATGGCTGGCTTTAGAGCTGGGGGCTGAAAAGAGGAGGGATATCCCAGTGTATAAAAATGCCAAGCCTTGTTTCACCAGTAGTTTTGCAGAGGGTATCTCTGTGGTTATTTCTTTTTTTTTTTTTTCTTTTTTTTTTTTTCTTTTCTGTGAAAATACAGAACTCAGGTATTGAAGGCAGAGGGACAGTTAGGGGGGAGTCGGGTGTTGTAGGAGTCTCAATTAACTGTTCCTAACGCTTTAGGGACATGTGATAATAACAGAAAATGTGCATAGAGCCTCTGGCTGCTATGAAGAACTACTGTAAACTAAAACAGAGATAGCTATGCCTTACTGCCCCAATGTTGTGATTGCTTTTCAAGTGTAAGCAACTCCCGTACAGGAATGGGGATTTTTTTCCTGTTTCCTTCTTTTCAGCAGTTGAAAAGTAGTGTTTCCAATAAAACTGCATGGTATCAGCATAGCTGGCAACATAAATAACTCCTGCAGACATTCAGGTTGGCGTTCTGCTCCAATCAAATGCTGTGGGCATTTTCAGTCGTGTTCTCATGGACTTCAGGGTAAGATGAAGTGTTACTTCAGCTTTCTTTCCCACAAGTGGTTAGTTTTCCCAGCACCACCCTAACAAAACCCTCCAGCACTGAGTACAATGGATTGTTAATCCTAAATTGATGCCTTTAGTAAAGAAATACTGGAATCGAAGTAAAGAAAATTTCAACACATCATTAAAAATATGTCACCTTCACTGTGGCATTGTAGGGCAGTTGACTTGAATTCTTATGTTTTTGTCCATGGAAGGGAACTGTCATTTTCATTGCTAAAATATTTGTTCATTGGATGGAAATGATTACAAATGGAACAAAACAAAATGTTTTGATTAAATACAGGGCTGGTCTTGTTTTTTGTTTTTTTTTTTGTTTTGTTTTGTTTTGTTTTTTGTTTTTTTTTCCAGTAAATGTTAGATGTTTCAGTTCTCTTCCCCCTTTTGTAGGGAAAATACAGCAGATATTTACAAATCACCTTCCATCTCAGAGGACCCACACTTGCATAAGAATTGCTCCCTTTGGCACTGAAATATTGCTACCCATGGGGCAAGAACCATTTAACCATGTAGCCCCCCAGGGTGCTTCCACAGAGCATAGGAGTTTTCAGGAGACAGCCTCCAGTTCCTACTCTGTGCCAAACCCAAGAGCTGACACTGAAGTGTCAGAACTGGCTATCCCACGGCTGAGGAATGAAAACTGTCCAAATTCCAGGAATGGTGCTGAGAACAGCTGCAATGAAACCATGTCCCACCAACTTTGATCTTGGATCTTCTGCACAGGATTAAAGGGGTAACTGAGCCTGGGGCTGAGGCATAGGCATTTGGGGAAGCAGCAGGGGGAGTTTCTTAAGTTTTCATGGGAGTTACTGAGCATACGATGATAAGGCAAAAATGACTCTCCTGTATTATAATGATCCATTTGTTTCTGAGTGCTTCAAGACCCATACAGGAACACAACAGGGACACTGGCAGACTCTCTGTGCTCTCTGTGTAGTGATTTTTTTTGTTTGGGTTGGAGAGGTGATGCTTTGGCCTGGATCAACTTCGTAAATAAGGATGGAACAAGATTTGTTTGCACAGATCCAAAGACTTTACTTGTTCTTTCTGCTTTTCTCCAGAGTTTGATGT
The DNA here is from genome assembly GCF_019232065.1 of Centrocercus urophasianus. Lineage (NCBI taxonomy): Eukaryota > Metazoa > Chordata > Aves > Galliformes > Phasianidae > Centrocercus > Centrocercus urophasianus. Next base: position 18,956,182 of record NW_024884722.1, read on the forward strand.
GACGAGTTCACATACTTGTCACATCCCTGGGATATGAGCAGCTGCCAGAAACGCCTCTGGCTGCCATCAGTCCAGCTCAAGACACCTTGTCAGGAGTGGCTCAAACAGAAGAGAGCGCTGTTTGTATCCATACAGCATTCAAACCCCACTGTTGTCAGAGCAAGGAATCATATTTCCCCAGCGCCTGCCCTCTGGGTAAGAAAAGGCAAACATATCATCCAGGTACTATGATAAGTCTGCTAGAGATGTCTCTGCAACCTCTTTCTCCTCCCCAAACTGGAATGTGCCTAAGCTCCTTCTGGTCTGGTTCTTTCTTTTTTTCTGACAGCCCTTGGGGAAGGCACCTAATACCTTTTAGCAAACATTATTTATGGACTCAGAACACTGAGAACGTGTCTTTACAAATAGTCTGTACAATATGTCCTGAGCTCTCCTGTCTGGCACCTAAATATTTTGGTCCACAATTCCCAAATTTCTTTGGCTTTTTGCTGCAAACCAGATTTACTGATTCTAGGTTGTTTCTACATGTGCAAAGCACTGAAAAAAACTGATCTGTACCTATATGACTTGCAAGGTAGCATCTCCATTGTTTTCAGCTCCTGTTGATTCCTTCTTAGGCCCTAGGTTTAATATTTTTGCTTGAGAAAAAGAGCTATGGGTCAATGCTAGCCGTGAGTACCCATATTACACGGCACAGCACCTTAGGATGCCACAGAAGAGTAAGTTCATCTATAGTGGACCATCTCTTACCTAACAAGCATCATGCTCTTCTTCTAGATGCATCTATAAGTCCTAGTGGGTACTCTGCTTATGTAGCCAGCACAGAGGTTAAAGAGAGCGTTTGGTTTATAAAAGAGAGACAGCTGTAGATAAATTTATCAAAACCACCTAAAAAACTTCCCTCAGAGGAAAACTTTTGTCCATCTTCTCGGGATCAAGACCATAGCATAAATGCCATAGAGAGAAGCTCAGTGGGTTCTGTCTCTTCTCTTTCCTATAAGAAAGTGTGAAAACATTCACTTTCACATCTGTATAGTGCTTCCCATTTCCTATATGGAACGCTTTGTAGATTATGTATTTCTTGTCTTATCATCATTAAAGAAAATGCCTTACTCTAAGCCAGGAGTTTGAGACAAAATGAAGAGCAATGTATCCAGCTGAAAATATAGGGCAGGAGGTGGTCTGAGGTGGAATTTAATCTGGATGCAAACATTAACATTGTTCAGTGAATACTATATGATCCTTATTATTGTAATTGCCTGAAAACTCCAGATTTCCATTCAAACCAAAGGGCGTTATCTCCATCTTTGTAGCTTATCCTGTGTTGTTTGCATGTATGGGCTGCGCTGTGCTGCAATGCACTGTGAGATGTGGGTGTTACAAAAGAGGGGTCTCATTGGGCTGCTGCTTATCATGGCTCGTCCTTTGCTCATCTTCTTATGTTGAGTCAAGCATTCTTGGGCTGTGCAGTCCAACTGGATCAAAGCAGAAGCTTGCACAAAGAGTGGACTCTAGAGGTACAGAAAATCTCCAGGGTGTAATCCTGGGAATTTTGCCAGAAGTTTGGGACCACCATGTTTTGGTGGCCATGTGAGCCCCAGTCTGAGTCATAGAATCATAGAATCATAGAATCACCAAGGTTGGAAAAGACCTAAAAGATCATCCAGTCCAAACGTTCACCTATTCCCAATAGCTCCCACTAAACCATGTCCCTCAACACAATATCCAGCCTTTCCTTGAACACCCCCAGGGTCGGTGACTCCACCACCTCCCTGGGCAGTCCATTCCAGTGCCTGACCACCCTTTCTGAAAAGTAATACTTCCTCATGTCCAGCCTGAATCTCCCCTGCCGTAGCTTGAAGCCATTCCCCCTGGTCCTATCACTAATGACACGAGAGAAGAGGCCGACCCCCAGCTCACTACAACCTCCTTTCAGGAAGTTATAGAGAGCAATGAGGTCTCCCCTGAGCCTCCTCTTCTCCAGGCTGAACATTCCCAGCTCCTTCAGCCTCTCCTCATATGGCCTGTGTTCCAGACCCCTCACCAGCTTTGTTGCCCTCCTTTGAACACGTTCCAGGGCCTCAATATCTTTCTTGCAGTGAGGGGCCCAAAACTGGACACAGTACTCGAGGTGCGGCCTCACCAGTGCTGAATATAGGGGAACAATCACCTCTCTGCTCCTGCTTGCAACACTGTTTTTGATGCAAGCCAGGATGCGATTGGCCTTCTTGGCCACCTGGGCACACTGTTGGCTCATGTTCAGCCGAGCATCAATCAACACCCCCAGGTCCATTTCCTCTACGCAGTCCTCCAGCCACACCACCCCAAGCCTGTAGCGTCGCCTGGGGTTGTTGTAGCCGAAGTGCAGGACCCGGCATTTGGCCTTGTTGAAACTCATCCCATTGGTTTCAGCCCAGCTCTCCAGCCTGTCCAGATCCCTCTGTAGGGCCTTGCTACCCCCAGGCAGATCCACACTTCCAGCCAATTTGGTGTCATCTGCAAATTTACTGAGGGTAAATCATTTACTGAGTCCTCACCTACAGCTACTCCTGTAGCGCCTCATGCCTTGGCTTGTCTTTAAGGAAGATTCTGTCTTCTAGACTGGTTTCTGAATGCTGGCAGAGAGGATGGAACTTACCGACTTCAGACGAGATGCCAAAGCATGCAGAAGGGACTCTACTGTAAATAATCCCTTAAAATTCATTTTAAAATGAGAAATAGATGAAGGGAGGTAAAACAAAATACCCAGAGATGCTGACTTGTCCTCTACAGTCATCCTCCCTCAGTGGTAATTAGTCATCTCCCCCTTTGAGCCCAACAGACCAGCTACATCACATTCCTCATTTTCTTCATTGCTGGCAAGAAATTTGATTTTTGGCATGCCTTCTGTAGGATTCAAAATTCCTTTGTGCTCTGGTGAGTGTGAGGGAAGGGAGTTTCACTTCTCTAAAGATATGCTAAAAGTATACATTATAGGTAGGGCTCTGCACCCCACCCAGGTTGCAGGGAGCCATTTGTGGCTCTCTGATCCCACAGCTCTGGCACCTGGTGATCTAAGCGGGCTGGAGGCTCTGGGTCTGCGTGTTTCTCTGCTTGCTCTAGGAGATCTGTGTGCTCTTGCAGGGTACAAGTCCCTTCTGACTCACTGAAAAACTGAGCAGGGAGGAATCAGATGGAATGGGATTTCATTTGAGTAGCAGCTTTCCTTTACCATCTGCATTCTGTGAGCCAACAGAATTTTGGGTCTTGTTTATAGTACTTAATTACGTTATAAGTACAATTGCAGGCAAATCATCTACAGTGGAGATTCCCCCAACGACAGTGTAACACTGGTGAATAAGGTGTTTTCTATGCCTCTATGGAAGAGGATCTCAATAGTGGAAAGATCCCTTTCCACCGTAGTTGTGGCGTTCAAGGGGTGATGTGAAAAGGAATCTGACCTTCCTTACTGCTGTGTTAAACCATGGTCTTGCTAATGCAGCATTTCCTGGTATTTCTAATGACAATTAAATGGGTAGAGAACATGTTCCTGATGATAAATCTTGTAAGCTAGCCCATTTCTGAAGGAATTGCAAAAGAATAAGACTGATCATCTCACGCAAACCAGCTGTCTTGCATTGGGGCTGAATTACAGTGATCAAAAGCCACGAAAGGAGGAACTGATTACTTCCCACGGATGGATGATGCTTGGAACACATTCTCATATGCTTTCTGTGCTGGTTTTTGCCTGTACATGTGTGCCTCCTTTCTGTGCTCTCAATCTGTAGTAAGTTCTTGACCTGCACGTTTGATACATTTTGCTTACAGATGTTTGTGTTCCTCCTTTGCCTGACAGCAAACATTTCACAAGAGGTGTACTTTACTGAGAATTAGAGGTCATTGTCTCATATGACAGCTCAAAAATGTAATCATTCCTGATCGGAGTTGACTTGGACTGGAAAGAGAAGCAAAAAACTGGCATGTATGAATGTAGGTGAGGGCGCTCTGTAGGTTTCTGTGTGCAAGGGCAAAGTTGTACCCTTTGATCTCTTATCCTAATCCCTTCGAAACAGTAAAATCCCTGTGGATCACAGGCTGCAGTCAGCCATGCAGTGACCCCAAGGCTTCACTAGCAGCACGCTGCAGCATAGCAGCTCTTCTTTGCTCTCCCTCGTCTGTAATGTTTTCATTTCTGATAGTTAAAAGCAATGAAGTGGTTTAGGGACCAACTGAGTTGGATGCATTCCAGGATTTGGAGCCAGCCATAAGTTCTGACCTCCATTTATGTTCACATCAAGTCAGAGCAGCCTGGAGTTTTGGAGCAGTAGGTTATCAGGATGAGGTCTGCTTCTCATACCATTGTGAATGAAGTTGGTGCCTGTCTGGATGTACACCCACAAATCATTGCAGAGGCAAGCAGCTATGGTCAAAGAAACCAGAGAGGAATTTGTTAGTTACCTGAAGATAAGTCAGGAAATGCATTGCTGGCAGAGCTTACACTTAAAAGATTTGGACCAGGTGATGGGCTGGATAAAAACACCATTTCTTAGCTGATGTCATATTCTCAGTTACAAATGAAAGTGCTGTAACACCCAAACCTAACCGTAGTGAACACAAACAATCTTTTAAGCAATGTATGAATAGGTCTATATCCAAATGCCAGGTTAATTGCTGACTGTGATGATTAGACGAATGTAGTGATTTTTTGGCCAGTTTTGCAGAAAGTTATTGAATACATTTCCTGGCCTCCAAGAAAGCTGCTTACCTGCTGTATTACACTATCAGTCCTTATCCCTAACAACCTCAATCCTACTCTCTCTTGTCTGAGCTGTGTGCTGCAGCAGGAGCTAGAAAACTTGGGATGTTGCTGTACAGAATGGTGGGTAGTGTTTTTAGGTGTCTTTGTATACAAACAAATGCAGCTGATTAAAGCTGGCTGCCCAAAGAGGTTTCTGCCTCTGTCTGCACACCCCACTCTTTTATCATCAGTTACAGGGATTTCAATTTCAGGTTACTTGAAAAGCTACACTGGAAATGGGCTCAGGAGATGCTTCACATGTAGTTCAGCTCCTCCTGATGGAAATGGAATAAATCTGGAGGAAGGACACTTCATGCCAACATGGTATTTGGTGGGACGTTTCAGTTCAACCATCAGCTGCATGCCATACCTTGCAGCCCTGGCTGCCAGCTCAGGAGGATTTGACTGCTTGCTTACACAGAGGGGCTGGCACACAAACATGCTCCTGCTTCACTGATCAACACATTTTGCCTCGTATGCTTCAGGCCCATAAGCTACAGAATTGAGCCTGAAGGAAAGAGTAGCTTTTTAGAGTCTATGCAGCCATCTAGTGTTATTGTATGTATAGTACACCGGTTAACATCTGAGCCCTGGCTCACTGTAGAGCTTTCTTCCTGCACATCTCCCAGCTGAATGTTTAACTCTAAGTTAAAGGAGATTTAGTTAAACTTCCTAATCCACTAATCCTGATGACCTCTGAAATTTTTGGCCGCCTAAAAGCTGTGCATATGGATGGAAGAGAGACTTCTGCTACAGTATTTCTTTTAGACAGACTGTGCAGGTTGCTTCTGTCAGGAAGAGCAAAAGCAAGATGTTTTGGCTGCTGCTGCATTTTAGCAGCACTAGTTCTCAAGAAAAGAAAAAAAAATATTGAAGATTACTGAGCGAACTTCAGGGAAGCTGCTGTTGTCTGCCTCTATGTGAGCTCCACAGTGCTTTGAATTGAAGACTTTCACGTGTGTTCAGGAGTAGGAAGCCTTGTACATATATTGTAAACGAGTGAGACAAATATCCTGACTGTATTTCTCACTTCTCTCCCCTAGAGAAAATCAGCTTATTTAAAGTCCCAGATTCCAACTTCAGCAGTCAGGGCAATTAGTACAAGGCACTGCTCTTACTACTTGGAATAAACTCATTAGGAAAACTGCGTAGGCACAGAGCATGATGAAACAACACACATTCTTGTGTTGCATACCAGAGCGACAAGTAAATTTCAAAGGTGACAGTCCAGAGTTCCTGTGATTTCACAGCAATCACTTGGCTGACCTGAGAACAGAACCGTCTTTGTTTACAATCTGCATTTTTTCTAACTCTTATCTACTCTCTTGCACTGTAATTTCCCCCAGCCCCCTTCTGTGCCTCTAGGTTCAGCTTTCTCTGCACCTTGCATTACGCTGTACAAATGTCCAGGTGTTACAAGAGACTTTCATCTTCCAAAACAAAAGGTGATGGACCAGGGACTGTCTGCACTGCAGTAACAAGTCACTGCCTAGTGAGACAAAAGACATTTCTTCTGGATAGAAGTTATGTGTTGTAAGCTGTTTGCTCTGGCTGAACAGTGAAACTAAATATATGCCATGAAGTTGCACCATCTGGATCCTGCTGCACTTAGGGAAGATGCTACCAAGTCTGCCCATTTAACATTATTTGCTGACTGAAGTGGCCCTATTCCCACCCCTAAGAATCTGCCCCATGAGTATTTTACATAAGCATTCCCTTATTCACCTAGTGAGGTCAGACCATTAAAATCAAATATTAAAGTCTCAGACTCAAAAGTGTTTGAAGAGGAGCAGTGATCAGCTGCACTAACGCATTCCATGATGATAGCTGCATGGAGAGGAGTGTTTGTTGGCATCATCCCACTCATGTGTGCTTAGCCAAAATAAGTACCCGCATCTGCAAGGCTGGACATGAATCTTCTGCATACTCCCTGGTAAGTGTCTGTCTCTGGGATGCTAAAAGCAGGCCACGGTGTGTGTCCAGCATGCTCCAGGCCCAATTGTCTGATCTTGTACCATTTGCCTGGGATAGGTTTTTGAAAGATATACTTTACAAAGACTCCTTTATTGCATAAAGTTTTGTGATTACAGGATATTGGAATGTCACCCAAGAGAAGTCTGATTAACTACCATTTTGTCATTTATTCCTGCTGACCAACAGGGAAAACAGTATTCCAGCCCTACGTGATGACTAGTTGAACATACAAACATCTCACATACAAAGGAAAATACTATTCTAGAAGCTAAGAGAGCATTCTCCTGCTACATTCCTCAGGCAGGATTCTTGGGCTAGGGACGGATGCAGACACGGCAATGGTGGGAGGGAGGATGATGATTTAACAGGACAATGCAATCTCTCCCTGCAAAAAGGAATGGCCATGGCACCACTACGCAGCAGCATATTCACCTGCCCCAAACAGCTTGCAGGCATGGTGCTGAGCAGAGCAGAAAATGCTTGAAACAACACTGTCTGATTCAAGATGTGCTGACAGAACAGATCTTCATTATTATTGTTATTATTATTATTACTATTATTATTATTATTATTATTTAAAGAAGCAGAGTTATTAACATATATATCCCAACAAAAATTTGTGCAGTTTCATTTTCTCAAGTGCTTCGGAAGCTTAGTGACACCTTCACCTTTGGTTCCCACCTGGAACTGATGCTGGCATCTAGGTCAGCACTAAGTACTTTGGAAACTGCTTAGAGTCTCATACAGTTAAAGGTGCCTTAAAAAATAAAAGTTTTCTCTGATTATTTATTTTGATGTCTTGAGACTGATTGAAAGTGAAAAAGAATTGTAACCGCAAAGCCAAAACCAGTAAACTTTATAAGGCAACCTCTGGAAAGGTGATGGAACAGCTTGTATTGGATGTCATCTCCAGACAACTGGAAGAAGAGGAGGTTATCAGGAGTAGTCAGCACGGGTTCACAAGGGGGAGGTCGTGCTTGACCAACCTGGTAGCCTTCTATGATGTTGTCTCTGGCTGGGTGGATAGGGGGAAAGCAGTGGATGTAGTCTACCTTGATTTCAGCAAGGCATTTGATACCGTCCCCCACGACATCCTTATAACAAAGCTGAGGAAATGTGGGATAGATGAGTGGACAGTGAGGTGGGTTGAGAACTGGCTGACTGGCAGAGCACAGAGGGTCGTTGTTGGTGGTGCAGAGTCCGGTTGGAGACCTGTAAGCAGTGGTGTTCCTCAGGGGTCTGTACTGGGTCCGGTCTTGTTCAACATCTTCATCAATGACCTCGATGAGGGGATAATGGCCACCCTCAGCAAGTTTGCTGATGATACGAAGTTGGGAGGATTGGCTGACACGCCTGAAGGCTGTGTTGCCATTCAGCAAGACCTGGATAGGCTGGAGAGCTGGGCAGAAAAAAACCGGATGAGGTTTAACAAAAGCAAGTGTAGAGTCTTGCATCTGGGGAGGAATAATTCCATGCACCAGTACAGGTTGGGGGATGAGCTGCTGGAGGGGAGCTCTGCGGAGAGGGACCTGGGTGTCCTGGTGGATGACAGGTTGGCCATGAGCCAGCAGTGTGCCCTTGTGGCCAAAAAGGCCAATGGCTTACTGGGGTGCATTAAAAAGAGCGTGTCCAGCAGGTCGAAGGAGGTGATCCTCCCCCTCTACTCTGCCCTGGTAAGACCTCATCTGGAGTACTGTGTCCAGTTCTGGGCTCCCCAGTACAAAAAAGACAAGGATCTCTTGGAAAGAGTCCAGCGGAGGGCCACGAAGATGGTGAAGGGCCTGGAGCATCTCTCCTACGAGGAAAGGCTGAGTGAACTGGGTCTGTTCAGCCTTGAGAAAAGGAGACTGAGAGGGGACCTGATCCAGGTCTATAAATATTTAAGGTGTGGGGGGCAGAATGGCGAGGCCAGACTGTTTTCAGTGGTGAGTGGAGACAGGACAAGGGGAAACGGCTGGAAACTGCAGCACAGGAAGTTCCGCACAAATGTGCGCAAGAACTTCTTTACGGTGAGGGTGACGGAGCACTGGAACAGTCTGCCCAGGGAGGTGGTGGAGTCTCCTTCTCTGGAGATGTTCAAGACCTGCCTGGATGCCTACCTGTGCGACCTACTGTAGGGAACCTGCTTTGGCAGGGGGGTTGGACTCGATGATCTCTGGAGGTCCCTTCCAACCCCTACAATTCTGTGATTCTGTGATTCTTTGACAGTGCTGCCTCAGCTGCAGGTAGGACATCCAGGATGTAGATACAGACATGTCATTAAGATACAAGAACGTTGTGGTCAAGAGCTATGAGGCAGAAGTAAGACAAAAACAAGTAATCTCTGCCAACTCTGCAATGCATGTGCCTGAGGGAAGAGGTTACCAAAGGGCAGCTGAGGAGGACTATTGAAAGGAGTCCTTGGGACCACCAAGAGAGACTCAGAACACCCAATACACGTGCACATAGGGGTGGAGAAGTATGCAAAGAACTTGTCAGAAACAATATGATTGTTCTCAGAAGTATGATGCATATGTACAGCTTAAGCATGTATATATAGCTACAATCTGAAAGCAAGGCATGTGAAGGGCTTGGAGAATATGCCCTACGAGGAGAGACTGAAGGAACTGGGGCTGTTCAGTCTGAGGAAAAGGAGGCTGAGAGGAGACCTTATTGCTCTCTTCCAATATGTGAAAGGTGCTTACAGCGAGTGGGGTTGGTCTGTTCTCACTGGTGACAGGGGAGAGGACGAGGGGAAATGGCTGCATGTTGTACCAGGGTAAGTTCAGTTTGGATCTCAGGAAACACTTCTTTATAGAAAGAGCACTGGAATAGGCTCCCCAGGGATGTGGTTGAGTCACCATCCCTGGATGCGTTTAAAAACCGTTTGGATGTGGTGCTCAGGGATGTGATTTAGCAGAGGGTTGTTAGAGTTAGGGTAGTATGGTTAGGTTGTGGTTGGAGTTAGGGTAGTATGGTTAGGTTGTGGTTGGACCTGATGATCTTTAAGATCTTTTCCAACCTCAGTGATTCTATGATTCTGCAATTCTATAGGTAGAGCTGCCCCCATTGCATCTGGCAGTGCAGTAAAGGAGTGCCTGCCTCTTAATGCTACATTGGTGTTAAGAAGCTCCTCAAGGCTGCATTCTGTTACCACAGTGTCAATAAAATAACTTTACTAGGGGTCAGTAACATTCTTCCCTGCTAATGTTCCCTCAAGTGGATGCAGAACCACTCTGTGCCAGCCTCCAAACTAAGTGTTGCAAAACAGAATTGCTTTTCCATAAACCACATTACAACATCCAGAACCAGCCTCTAAGGCTTTGGGAATGAGAGGAATGCCATCCACCCCGGCTGTTACCAGACTTTGGTTGTCCTTCTGCTACTCCCCCATCTCTCCCTTGCCCCGACTCTTTTTAAAGCCAGGATTCCGTGTCCTCATGATGTGGAGTTCAAAGCAGTGACCTACTGGACAGGCAGGCGGGGGCAATTACTAGTGTGGCTGTTTGTATGGACCTGAGGAGACGGTATAAGCCCGGGGTTATTTTGACAGCTGGTGCTATTGGGGTCACGCTGAAGTGTTTGTGTTCTCAGCTCTAGAAATATTTACTTTAACACAGGCAGTGTTTTGGGAAAGGCAGTTTTCCTTCACTCGAGTGATTCCAGCCCTCTTTCATCTTTTAAGCATTCCTCTGCCCTCTGGTGGCACAGAAGCACTCAAGGCTCTTATACTGATGGCGGTGCCCTCACTATGCAGGTGCAGATCCACAACCCCGGGTGCCAGGGCCGCACCTCTCGGGACAGACGGAAACGGGAAGACGAAGCCCGCTGACAGCTGACCGCAGACCGCGAGGTCCCCGGAACGGGGCGGGGAAACGGGCGTCACCTGACAGGACCCAACACGGCTTCCATTCGAGCCCGCCAGAGGTGGGCTGAGCCGTCTCGCGAGACAGACGTCTTTTCTCGCGAGACGCAGGCAGCGCGCGGTTTTTGGTCTCGCGAGGCGGGTGGCGCGTGGCGGCAGACGGCCCGGGCGGGAGCTCGGCGTTGGCTGCGCGCGGGAAGGCGGTAGGCGTGTGGTGGCTGCGCTCGGCGCCATGCCTGCCCAGAACGTGGCGAGCGGCAGCGGTGAGCGTCGGGCCGCGGACGGGAGCGATCGGGGGGCCGAGCCCGGGGGTAACCGCGCGCGCGCGGTCGTTGCAGAGCCGCCGGGAGCCGAGATGGGGGAACAGGAGGTGGTGATCACGCCGGCCATGCTGGCCGAAGAGGAGCAACTGGAGGCGGCGGGGCTGGAGAAGGAGCGGCAGATGCTGGAGAAGGTGAGGGGGGGGGGCCCGGGGCGTCCCCCGGGCGCGGGGGGTTTGTGCTGCTGGCACCGGTGTTGGTCGTGGCACTGGTCTGAGTGCTCCGCTCGGCTCTTGCCTTCAGGAAACGCATCCTGAAGAGCTTCGCATCCCCACCTCTCGAGGCATAGCCATTCCTGTGCTTCGTTTCCCCCTTGCTATGTGTGTTTTCAAGTGCTGATATTAAGGCTGCTCGGGGCATGTTGGAGCAGAGGAGATGGCTCGCGTTGTTTATCCCTGGCATGCGCGCGTCTTGGGGGCAGCTGATGTTCTTCGGCTTCTGGGTTTTTGAAGGTTTCTTTGTCACTTTTGTGGACCCCTTGCCAGGTGAGTTGTGCAGCAAAGGAAGCACTTGTTCTTTCTATGGGCTGAGGGTAAAATACTGCTATGTAAGTATGTGAGAATGTAGCGTGATGAAAGGCGAGCATCATGCATTTGGCCTAGTCAGTATAACGGGTATAAAGCCCACCTTTGTTGTTGGTTTGGATGGAGTCAAAGGACAAAGCGATGCCTATTCTGGAGAAATCATAAGCGTTTGTTATTGTTTGTCGTCTTTAGATTTTCTGTTTTTCCCTTGAAGTTGGTCAAGGGAAACATTCGTCAAAAGAAGCAATTAGTGGGAATAAACAATTCAACTCCTGAAAAAAAAAAAAAGTGTTAGCAATTCACTGAACGAAATAGCTTAATTTTACTTGCGTTATCTCTTGGCCTAGCCATCAAGGGTCGGTCCTCCTGGGCTCAGGTACTTCCATTTGAAGGAGAGCAGAAGCAAATGAAACTTTATGGCGAATCACAGGAAAGCCATCTAATCTCCAAATGACACGTGGAAATGGATCTTCCTCTCGTTAAAGAGCAGAGTGATAGCTGCTTTGTGATTTGGAGTACCGTTTTTGGAAAATTAAAGGCAACGTTTCTACCAGAGCTTTTTTGTCTTGCAGTTTGCCCTATCAGTCAGCTAATATCTGTAAATAGACTACTTGTTAGTTCATTTAGTTCCAGAAAATTCCCTTGTTTTGGTGTCCTAGTGTGCCCTTCCCCCCCCGCCCCGTGTTCCTTTTGAAGGCTGTGGCATAGATAAGGATCTCCCGAAGCTCTGCTACTTGCCTTCCCTTGGGTTTCTCTTGGAGATGCTAATTGAGACATTTTCGTGTGTTTGACATCTCAATGTAACAAGCAGTTTTGGGTGAATGCTTTTTTTACTTTTTGGAGGAGGTCTTGACCTCGGTTTTAAAGATGTCTTGCAGGCTTCTAATTGCAGTATGGAATAAATTCAACAAGTGTCACTTTCAAAAGAGAGTGGCAGTTCAAGCGCATGTATTTTAAAAGCAAAGCAAAATAAGTTACTGCTTTCATACTGCAAATTCACTTGGCCACTCTAAGCATTAATGGTTTAGGCATTAATAATTAGGCTGTTTAAATAGCTTGCTGATGTACTTTTGTGCCTATGGCTTGGGAAACAGTTTGCGGAATTTTGCGAAGTTATTTTTTTCTGCCAGGTTTTGTGAGCTGTAAATAAACTTAAATGACCTTGCTCTAAATCCGTAAACTGGAAATTAGACACCTTTGAGGCCTTGAATGCTTTGTCCTACTGCTCTGGAAGCAGATAGACTCAGAGCTCTGTTTACATATGGGAGCAAATCCAACCCTCAATTACATTAATCTGTGAGCACTTTGTAGAGAGAGAGAGAAATGTGGATTGGCACACCCACAAATTGTGGATGTGTTATGACTGAAAGAGAAGGCTTGTGTGTTTATGAGACAAATGCAATTAACCTGTAAGAGAATCCTTCATTATCTTAAAAGCATTGCATCTGAAGCGTGTATAAATAGGTGATGTCTCTGTGTTGGCCAGGCTCGCAGTACTTGGGACAGGGAGTCAAGTGAAATGCGCTACAAGAGGCTTCAACACCTGCTTGAAAAAAGCAACATTTATTCCAAGTTCTTGCTAACTAAAATGGAGCAGCAGCAACTGGAGGTAGGTGTGTTCTTGTCTACAAATGGGATTCCTAAGATGAGCTGCCATCTGTTTGGTTTTCCTGCCATCTAGCATTTTGAACTAAGATGAAAATAATGTATAAATCTACAGAAGGTATTGCCCAAGGATGAGGTGGTGCTTTACCCTGTATTCTGAGTTTGTCCTTAAAATATAGAAATAAATCGGGCTGAAAAGTGGTCAGACACAATGTAAAGGGTAGCACTGATGTCTTTAAAATCCTGCTGTTAGGAAGAGGAAGTCAGTATTTCAAATAAGAAACAAAGTTTTAAGGAAGCTAGAAAACCTGGAAGGAGGATTTAAAAACAAACAAACAAAACAACAACAACAAAGACTCAACCAGTAGGAATTGTGTGGCCTATTTGTGTTGTTTACTGATGGCTGAGTATGAGGCCTGTTTTCAGGATGCTAATGTGAGACAAATGTATAAATTACAGTGATCTGAGACCAAGCTGTTACCAATCAAACTTCCATAAAATTATTTGATGCTTTTGTTTTTTTTAATCTATGGGCTGCTAAGTTCATACTTGGCCTTGTCTCGACTCAATTAACTGACCCTGTATGTACAAACTTGTGGGAGTTTGAGCTTTAGAGAAAGGAGAAATCTCAGGAGAGGATGCAGGTTAATGACTGCTCAGAGAAGTGGCACTGGCAAGCTGCTGAAAGCTCCTTTCTAAAATAATTCTCTAGCTTTTCCTGTCAGTTTGGATTCATGTTTACAGCATTGATAGAGTGCCTTTTTCAATATTAAACCCTTTGTTACTTCGTTTTGTAATTACCAAGGTTCTATTATTTTTTTTTCCCTGGGTCCTTTTGCTTTCAGCAAGTAAAAATAGTAGATGATGTAAAAAAAAAATCTTTGATTCATCAAGATATGAACGCAATTATTCTTTAAAGGCATTTTAAGATACTTAGGTTGCTTTCTGTTCCACAATGAACACAAGTAGTAACATGTAAAAGTTGAAGAGGAGCTGTGTATATTGAATACTTAATGTAGCAAATGGAATCTCTTGAAGGAGTTTGTAATTGGGAATATCTTTGGAGTCTTGTTAAATTACTGTATTTGAAAGTGTTTTTAGAGTAGTGACTGACAGACCACTCAGAGCAGTTGCACTTTCTCACCTAAGTTTTATTTCATGATTTTTTTTTAAACAATGTCACTGTCAGAAGAGAAGCTTGTAGTGAGACTGCAAAGACAAGTCTGTACGGTACACAGAAATCTGGATTACCAATGGAATTTGCATCTGTTATTTCTACAATGGATAGGTCTCTTGTAGGTGTTATTTAAGAAGTATCTCTGTCTTTTTTAGGAACAAAAAAGGAAAGAGAAGTTAGAAAAAAAGAGGGAGATGATGTTAAAATCTGCCAAGGTAAGACTAGCTAGCTATTTTATGTAACTGTCCTGTATTTAAAGTCTGTCAAACTGCCATATCAATTTTGATCTTCTAGTCAAGGTAAAGAAGTTAGACTTGCCCAGTATTTAACTTGAAGATATGTCTATTTATAGAAACTTTTGAAGAGAAAAGATTTAATGAATGATTTTGCTGGGCCCTGTCTTGTTCATTGTCTTTATTGATGACCTGGATGAGGGCATTGAATGTACCCTCAGTAAGATTGCAGATGACACCAAAGTGGCAGAAAGTGTCCATCTGCTTGGGGGATGGAAGGCCCTACAGGGGGACCTGGACAGGCTGGATGGCTGGGCTAAGGCCCATGGGTCAGCCTCTTCTGCATCACTTACGATAGGACAAGAAGGAATGGCCTCAAGTTGTGCCAGGGGAGATTCAGGTTGGACATAGGGAAATAATTCTCCACGAGTAGTAAGGCACTGGAATGGGCTGCTCAGGGATGGAATTGCCATTCCTGGAAGTGTTCAAGAAACATTTAGATGTTGTACTGAGGGACATGGTTTAGTGGAAAATATTGATGATGGGTGGACAGTTGAATTACGTCACCTTAGAGGACTTTACCAAACCTGGTGATTCCATGATTCTATTATACCATGGTTTTTAGGTATGTGGTTTTGTTTTTTTTTTTTTTTTTTTAGGTAAAACTGTTCTAAACTGTGCTTAAAAAAATCACATAGTATGGACTGTCTTACTAAGGAGACTTTTTGACTAATTTTTATTAAAGGCAGTGGTATGGATTTGCCTTGAAAGCTGGTATTTTTTTAAGCAATGATTCAATGATTACTTTTCTTAGTCAACCGAGAGCCTAAGTGCTGGCACACGAAAGCAAGGATGAAAAAGACTGGTGCTTAACTGCCTTTGCTACTTTTTTTTATAGTAAACGTGCTTCAAAAAGCTTTCAAAAATAATGGTTTGAGTCTGATGACATATTCTTCATTTGTGTTGAGACAGAGTATGAAACTTCCTGTGTTTGTTTTCTAGACTCAAAGTCCAGCTGATGGAAAAGAAGAGAAATCAGGTAATGTATTAGACTTTGTTTTTTGTCAGTACCAGTGTTTTTAGTTCCTTCAACGTTTACTCTGTTGTATAAACTCAAATCTTATATTATAGCTACAAAAAAGAAGAGAGGGAGAGATGACGGAACATACAACATTTCAGAAATTATGTCCAAAGAGGTAGGCCTCATCTGTAAATGGACTTGTTTGAACTCTTGTAGCACAAATTTTAAGTAATGTCACAATCACTGTATGACATCAGTATTTTGTTGCAGTGCATCCTTATACGTTGTCATCAGACTGACTAACAGACAACAGTAGTCTGTAAGATATTTATTTTAGCAAAGATCTACTTAACAAGCAAACCTATAGAATCAAAATACTTTTCTTAACACCTTTAGAGAGGTGAGATGAGAAGGGAATACATCTTCCTATTGAATTTCCAGTTACCTCTTGTAATTGAAATATGTTTGCTGATGCATGGCCTTGTTTAGAGTCAATTATGATGTATGAAAATTTGTTTCAAGTACGTCCAGATTCTCAAAAGATCTTCGGGAATACAAATTTCTGTGCTTTTGAATCTGAAAGGCTACAAAAGTATGAGGTTTTTTTTCTTCTTTTCCAGGAAATCTTATCAGTGGCAAAAAAAAGTAAAGTGGAAAATCAGGTACGTTGGCAGATGTTAGAACAGTTTAAACATTTAGAGCCCAAAAGGAAAGAGGGAGGGCTTTCTAAACTTTGCCTGTAAATAAATCTGCTAGCTGTTGAAGACCTGAGCTATCACTGCTCCAAAGCAGTAAAAAATACTGCCTATAAGGTATTGAGATTTTGCATGAATACATCTGTTTTTATGGCATTAATGCTCAAAATAAATTCTACTCTTCAGTTGACAGTTACTCAAAATAAATCTCTGTGTCAGGCGCTGTTTTGCTTCAGTACGCTGTAACAGACTGGTGTAGATTCACCAGAGTTTTGATAGAAATATGTCTTAGCTGGGCTTTATTAACACATTCCATTTGTCACGTGTTCCTTGAACATTCCTCTATAGGATGAAAGCTCTGCTGACAACCTGTGTCCAGAAGACCTGCAGAAAAATGGGGACTCAAATAGTGTCATTAAGGATAGGTTGTGTCAAGCTGTCCGACACAGTGCCAAGCAATTCCTTGATCCAGTGCGGAAATTTAATGGACAACCAGTGCCTTTTCAGCAGCCAAAGATTTTTACTGGAGGTGTGATGAGGTGGTATCAAGTGGAAGGCATGGAATGGCTAAGGGTATGGAGCAACTGTTTACAAAAGTGCATCTCTTGCTGACTGGGGACTGAAACAGAGGGAAGGAGAAACAAGTCTGATTATAGTCAATACGGGGAAGATAAGAAGGAGAATTCCTTGTTTTTTTTTTTGTTTTTTTTTTTATGATACAAGAATCTGGTATTATTAAGTTGTTAATACTGTTGATATGAATTTAAAGGGTGGGGAGGATATGTGGATTTGTTAAGATTTCATTAGGCTTTATTTTTTGGTGTTCTCCATCTATGTTGTTGTTCAACTGCTTTTTCGGCCTCCCCTTCAAAGTGCTTTATGACAGTATATTCATACTTAACTTGAGGGGCAATCTTGCTGGTTTTCCTCTCTCAAGGACATGAGTAGCCCAGGTCTTTAGACTCAACTGCCTTGCAGGCCTGACACAGGTGACCGTTTTCAATTCTCTCTGCATTCTGAACACTTTACTAGTAGTATTAACATAATGTTTTAAAAATGTTTTGTCTTTAACATTTGAAATCAAAAGTGGGAGAAACATGCTATAAGCAAAAAATGCCCCTGTATGTATTTTCTCCCAGGTTTTCATTGCAAGCCAAATGAGGATAACTTTGCTTTTTCATTATCAGATCAAAATAGAACTTTCTGCTGCTGATCTCAGTTTTCTCCTGGGTTTTTTTCAATTCTTCCAACAAACGTGTATCCTGTTCTAGTAGGCTTTGACTCATCTCTCAAGTGATTGCCTCTAGACTAACTTGTCTGGAGGAATAAACAGCTTCCATTGTTGGACCCTCACTTATAACTTTCTTCATGAATAGTAGATAGAACAGTTAAAAGGCACTTCTGTGTCTTCCTTTCTATTCTGTTGTGAGAGGTTCTCTTTCAGTTTTTGAAATAGACAGTGTTTGCATGAAACTTTTGCAAAAGCTGCATTGGTCAGGTAATCTACTATGCTGAAAGTCTTCCTGTAGAAGCTACTTTAAAAGATAAAACTGTTTTGTTGTGTTTTTTTTTTTTTTTTTTTTTTTTTTTTTTCCTCCTAGTCAGATATTTAATAGACTCAAAGCACATAAATGCCAGACTATAATATATAGGTTTACAGGATGGTATTCTTACCACGGAGAAATTTTACTCATCTGATGTGCTTAGTAGAGAATTTCCAAATGCTTACAAATGTCTGTTGTTCCTAAGATTTGATGGTTATTCTGTGCTTAATGTCTTTCTTTGTGTGCGCAGATGCTTTGGGAAAATGGTATCAATGGTATTTTAGCTGATGAGATGGGGTTGGGAAAGACAATCCAGTGCATTGCAACAATAGCTCTCATGGTGGAGAGAGGAGTCCCTGGTCCCTTCTTAGTATGTGGTCCTTTGTCCACGCTTCCAAATTGGATGTCTGAATTCAAGAGATTTACTCCAGAGGTAAAAGAAATGAAGGTTTCTCTTCCATTTTTTTTATTTTTATTTTTTTTTTAATTTGGGTTTGAAAGAGCAAACTTCTGAATCCTTACTGTAATTCTTAGCCATGAAACCTCATAGAGAACATCAGTTGAATTGTGGTTGTTCACATAGTTACTACTATGTAACTGTACTATGGTGTGGCTTGCTATGTATTTACTGCCACCTTATAAGCAAGTTAATTATCATTACTATCTCTGTTTGGGCTTACAGCTTTAAATGAGCTTAATTCACCTGATTTCTAAGTCTTTATTTCTTCAGATTCCGCTCATGCTGTATCATGGAGCTCAGCAGGAACGTCGTAAACTGGTTCGTAAAATTCACGGGCGACAAGGATCGCTGAAAATCCATCCTGTGGTCATTACTTCTTTTGAAATCGCAATGCGGGACAGAAATGCCTTGCAGGTACTTCTTTTCTCACAGAAATCTGATGACAGGTGGGATGTCTCATCAATAATGGTAGTGCTTTTGAATATACATCTAACAGAACAAAAAAACCTGTGTGCTGCCTGTACAGTGTGATACTATAGCAGCTATGTTGGCATTCAGTTCTGCCATCATCTGTTTCATTGCTGACTGGATTTTTTTTATACTTAAGAAGTACTTCAAATAGAATGCTATCCAAAACATGAAGTAAGCAGGTAATTACAGCGTTTACAGCTGCAATTTATGTATTGCAACTTCCTTTTATTACCTCTGTGTAGACGACGGAGAGTAGACTTGGATGTAGAAATGTTATGATTTTAATATTGGAATGATTAGTTTGGTGATGAGAGCTTGTAATTTCAGTGTAATCACCAAAGCTTCCTGTATGTGTTCACTGTGAAGCATTAATTGTTTGGATTCTGCTGTTCAAGTCTGGCAAAATTGAAACAACACCAAATGCTGATCGTTGGCACATTTTGATGGAGTAAGCTAAGATTTACTGAAATGTCCTTTCTTTTTGTGTAGAGCTGCTTCTGGAAGTATCTGATAGTAGATGAAGGTCATCGGATTAAAAATATGAACTGTCGTCTTATCAGAGAACTGAAACGGTTTAATGCAGACAACAAACTGCTGTTGACTGGTACCCCCTTACAGAACAACTTGGCAGAGCTTTGGTCATTGCTTAACTTCTTGTTGCCAGATGTTTTTGATGATTTGAAAAGGTAGGTTGCAATTTGGTAGTAAAAACTTCTTCCTTTTGTTCTGTTTGGGCATTAATCTGACTCTTTAATTATTAACCTTGTATCAGCATTTAAAGAGCTCTTTGGTGCTGTGGTTGTAATTTGATATAATTGTCTGATGGTAGAGGCTTTGAAATGTGTATTGCTTTCACGGTTGTAGTTTTGGAAAGGAAAGAAGTAATCTTCAATTCCCGTTGATAGTAGAAACTCAATTCTGAACTAAATCGTGAGCTTTGGGGGAAACAGGGAGATGGCTTCTAATCATAAGGTTTTGGTACTGCTTGAGATTGTGTGAGCTGTTGGAGATGGCTGTGTGAGACAGGCAGACATGAAACCCACGGGAGACTGATGCTTTTCTGGAGCAGCATGGGGAGGTCAGGAACAATGCCAAAACAGTCTTGAATTTGACTGGACTTGGAAAATACTATAGACTATAGTGAGAATAACAACATAGTGAAATTCTAGCTTAGACAACTTTTTTACTTGTCAGTGTTAAAAACTTTAGCATCCAAACTGACAGGTATGTATCAGAAACATTATTACCTGTTCATCCTCTGTGTGTGATGGGTACTAGTGCCTTGTTTTTCTTAAGTCATCAAAGTTTGGAAAACTTCAAAGTACACAATGAAGAAGAGTAATAGCTATGAAGAAAACTATTCCTTTTTTTTTTTTTTTTTGCTTTGTTTTTGTAGCTTTGAATCGTGGTTTGATATCACCAGTATTACAGAAACTGCTGAAGATATTATTGCTAAAGAAAAGGAGCAAAACATCTTGCATATGCTGCATCAGGTTTTCACTTTTATTCTTTATATTGTTTTTTCATGATTTATTTCAGATGTTGGCCAAAATCTTGTTAGTGGAGGCAACTTATGGGAGTAAGATTCTTATTGTGGCACCTCTGGATTTTCCTTGATTTTTTTTTTTTTTTCCCCTCCTATATTTACAGCATTTATAACTGCTGAAAGGAACAACATACTATTAGTAATGCTTAGTTTTAGTTTTTGGAACCAAACTGGATTTAAACTTAATTGCAGTTGCTTGCTTTGGTTTGCCTAAAGATTTGGTTGGTTTATTGGTCTTGTGGAAAGGTAACCTTGAGGCAATTTATGCAACTCCAAGGTACTGAACAGAAAACCTTTTGACAAATTAGTTTTATGATTTGCCTGTCTTCAAAGGCAAAACTAAAGTAACACTCAAACTCTCTTTTTAAGAGGAAGAAAACTAAGTGCTTTACAGAACTGTTATTTTCCCCTTGTAAGCTGATGGTGGGAGGACCAGTAGCTGTCACTATGAAAAAATGAAATATAAAACTCTACATATTAAGTCCCTTAGTTTAAATTGTGAAAATAACATTTTATTGCTGGATGTGTTCGTTTTGTTTTTGTTTTTTTTTTTAACCAGCCCTGTTAAGAGCTCCAGTAATAGCACAACCTTTCAACATTTCAGATTCTGACACCTTTTCTACTGAGAAGACTGAAATCTGATGTTGCTCTTGAGGTTCCTCCTAAACGAGAAGTTGTGGTGTATGCACCCCTAGCAAAGAAGCAAGAAACGTTCTATACTGCCATTGTAAATCGCACCATTCGGAATCTGCTTGGAAATAATGAGGTATCTGTTGATTTGGGAACGTGCTTACCTGTTTATAGTTGGTGAGCAAAACCACATTGACATTGCTTCATTACTAGCGTAACTAAAAACCTTTTTTTGCCTTTTGGGGTCTGATTCTTTTGTTGCTGTTAGCCTCAGAACTGCTAATACGAATGTTAGTATGTTCTTGGTTACTTGTAGCTTAGCAACAACAAAAAAAGTTTTCCTTGAACTGATAGGTCAGCGAAGTATAAATGCAGTTTTTAAAAACCCCAGCACAAGCTCTTGAAACCTACAACTTAAATTTGGGCTTCTCTTTCTACTGAGTAAAATTTACAGCCCTGAATTCTAAGTGTGTTTTGATGGGGCATGTTGGTGAGAACTCTGTTCAGGATTGAGAATTCTTGGATGAGCATGGTTTAAAATTGAGAGGCCTGTCTGCTGCTGTTGATGATGATGTTATTTCCTACAGGAAGAAGTAGTTGAATTGGGTCCAACAGGCCGACCAAAGCGCCGTAGTCGAAAACTGGTGGATTATTGTGAGGAACACAATGGTTCACCTGATGACTTGGAAAAGTTGATCAACAGAACGCAAGAGGAAGTAGTAAAAGAGAGGTACCTGCCATAAAAGAATATATTTTTGTTACACTGAGTATCTCTCTCAATTTGCTTCCAGAGCTTTGCTTATACATTTTTTCTTCTAGGTTTTGCAAGCTTTGCAGTGTTACAGTGAACCTTTTGACCACAATGTCCAGTTATGTTTGTAGCTTTCATTGGCTCCAAGACAGGACGTGGAATAGTTTTTGTGTGCTAATTACAATTGACTCCTGTGTTTTT
This sequence comes from Centrocercus urophasianus, assembly GCF_019232065.1. Classification (NCBI taxonomy): domain Eukaryota; kingdom Metazoa; phylum Chordata; class Aves; order Galliformes; family Phasianidae; genus Centrocercus; species Centrocercus urophasianus. The sequence goes on from NW_024884722.1 coordinate 18,977,955, forward strand.
TGCAGTTTCTCAGGAATACTTAGAGCAAAGTTCAGACTTAGACTGGAGTAAAGGGGGAAGTGGTTTCCTTGTTTGATTTTTCAAAAATAAATAGGCTTAAGCTGAGATCTGAAACTCAAATGACTAGCGTGGTTCTTACTCTTATGGTGAGTTATATTGTCATGAAAGCTTACTGGTGATTATGATGAGAGTCAAGGGCTGGGATTTGAGATAGACCTTGTCAAACTCAGGACTTGTCAGCTGTCAATAGCTTGAAATTAGTTGAAGTCCTTTGAGTACAAGGAAAGCTAGGATTGAGCTTAAATTTGGGCAGTGAATCATATTTATTTTGCTAGATTTTAGTCCAATGTACGCTGATGTAACTGATTTAAGTGTATGCTTTTTGTTAGTTTTGTCACACTTGGATCCCTTATGTTGGATATAGCTCATAGATGTGGAAGAGCTAAATAGCTGCATTTGTGGTAGAATCCTGCAACGTGTAGATGGGGGCTGATATGGGATAGGCTGAGAGATGATATCTGGAATAGTTTCTTTTGTTATGCAGGAAATCTAACCACATGTTCCCAAAAGGGGCTTGTTTCTATTTCCTTTTCTGCTGGATAACTTGCACAAGCTGTTGTTTTCTCATTTCTGATTCCTGCTTATCACCCTTTAATATTTTAAACCAGTAATGAAAAAACTCATGCCTTCAGTGCCAAATGTGGTGCTAAAAGAGGCTTTGTCTGATAATACTTTTATTAACTGTGAGAGATCTAACTCGGAGATTTAGAGGAAGTTTGAAGCAACATGTGAGCCTATTGCTTGATATTCTTTTTTTTTTTTTTTGCAACATCTATAACACACAGTGACATTTTCTGTACTAATAAGATGACATCTTTTCAAGGCCAGTGATAGAAGTGAGCATGCCCATGGATTCAGAAGTGAACCTTAAACTACAGAATATTATGATGTTATTGAGGAAATGCTGTAATCACCCCTATCTTATAGAATACCCATTGGACCCTGCTACACAACAATTCAAGGTATGTATTTTAAAAAGATTAAGAAGGAAAATATTGTAGGCATCCAGATGTGATGGATTCTGTACAGCCAGCAGTGCAGAATAACCTTTTCAATGCATTTATGTGTGCCTCCCCACTGAATTTCAGCGGTGTGAGGGAATAATCATTTGCTGCTTCATGCAGCTGTAATTGCAAAGCAACTCTGTCCCCTTTTAGTCTTCTGTAGTGTTTATTCTACATTATGGAGGTGTTTGTCTTCTGGAAGCTAGGTTATTGAATTGAAATGATACTGCCTTCTGTTTAGTTGAGCTGTTTTAGGATCTCCTTGAAAAGGCTTATTTTCAGAACTAAACATGCTCGTGCTGATGAACTATTCATGATGTAAACTGTACATGTTGCAAAAGGTGTGGTGGTAGTTTGTAAGTGTGAGGTGCTATAGAACTGGCAATTTCAACTGGATTGTCTGCTTAGAATACGGCATCCTGTTTGCCTCTCAAAAGGGAAAAAATTAAAAGGTAAATAGAGGCCATTTGGTAGTTAATATAGATAAAGCAATTGATAATACAGGAAAGTATTAAGTAATTTGGGTTGAAAGAATCTTGATCAGCCGGAAGTTGCTTGCATGCTCTCAGTGTAGGTTTGTGCCCATGTGTGATAACGGATTTGGCTGCACCATCTGAAAAAAAACTGCCAAAGTCTATCAGTGCAAAGGCAGTGCATAAAAGCAAACAACCTAATGCTAACCTGTAGGAATTAAATAAAATAAAAAATGCAGGTGGCTTTATGCTTGCTTGTGGGACCTTAGCACCTGCAGCTTGTTCAGCTGGTGCTTCCAGCAGGTGGAAGCCTTGTGCACTGATTACCAATAATAGAAGTTGGGAAAGAAACAGCAGTGCTTTTCCACGTGAAAAGTACAGGAATGATGAAGGTTTCTCCTTCTGGAAATGGGATGGAAGCAAATTCATTTTTTCCTAAAATTACTTGGGTGTATGAAATGCTCGGGTTTGATTTAATTTGATCATGATTTAAATTATTCAACTTTGCAAAAATTAGCGTTGCTTCCAGTTTTACAGTTTTTATTTAAAAAGATGCTCAAGATTTTCAGTTAAAAACTTCCAATGAGCTCTTGTTGGTGTTTCTGTGTGATAAAAATCTTGATCTCCTTTCTTCTAATATGCAACCCCCTCTTCTGCCCCTTTTTTTTTTTTTTTTTTTTTTTTTTTTTTTTTTTTTTT
>NW_024884722.1:18980290-19059821 GCF_019232065.1 Centrocercus urophasianus
TTTTTTTTTTTTTTTTTTTTTTTTTTTTTTTTTTTTTTTTTTTTTAATATGGTTGTCTCCTCATGACCAAAAATGTTACTAAGGAGTCTTCCTCATTATGCAGGTCTTGATGTTCTCACAAATGACTATGATGCTTGACATTTTGATGGATTACTGCTATTTGAGAGGCTTTAAGTTTAGCCGATTGGATGGGTCTATGTCCTATGCAGACAGAGAAGAAAATGTAAGTACCTGGACATGTCCCTTAATTTAATACTGTATTCTGCCTGTTAATGTGACATTGGGATAAAACTTGAACCACAATTTAGTCTCTAATGGGCAAATGACATCTAACATTCTTGCTGCTGCTTAAGCAAGTTGAAGCTTATTTCTCTCTAGTCAAAACTGCCAGTATGTTATGTATAGCTCAGCTAAGAATGAATAACCTCTGGGAATAAGGAGGTGAGTTAGCATGTTGCTGCATTTAGTAACATGTATCCAGAAAGGATGCCTTTAAAGGAAGAAAGCAATGCTCTCTTTGGAGGCACTCAGAAGTCAGCTTCTCCGTTATTCAAAGTGATTGGAAAGCTAAGAGGAATCTCCGTGTAGAAGGAAACTTGACTGTAGGTTGATTCTTCAGTAGAACAGGCAAACATGTTGGCTTGATTAGTTTCCCAAAGCATTTAAGCTGCATGAACAGCAATGACTGAAGGTGGCATGGCACTGGAACAGGCTGCCCAGGGGGGCTGTCCCTGAAGACACTCAAGATCCACTGTGATGTTCTCCTGCAAACCTATGCCAGGGAACCTGCTTTTAGGGGGATGGGGGGAGGGGGGCCTGAAATAGGTGATAGAGGTCTCTTCCAATTTCTATGATTTTGTGCATATGACTCAAGAGAACTGTGGAAGCAAAGGATAAATGCATCAAACTTTCAAGGGTGTCCAGTTTGCTTCTCTTCCTTGCCATTCCTGGTCTCAGTGCCTACCACAGTGTGTTGTGAGTGCAAAATGAGAGAACAAGTTTAACTGCTCTTATAAGACCTGACAGGAGCTGTGCTGACACTTAGGATCATCTTTACTTGAAAGCAGTCTAGATGCCAACTAGGAGGTGAGGAAAGTTATTCTTAGTTTTGAAAGAGGAGGAGGTAAACATAGGAGCTGGAAGTAACAGTCAAGGCAGCATCAGAATTCCAGATTGCTGCTTTTGTCAGGAAGTGGAAATATTTTTAAGCTCTACCAGCTTTTGACTGTGCTTGCCTTGGGGAATAAAGTATCTCTGAATGGTAGAATATGCGGAGATAAATTGGGATTGGGATGATGATTGGGACTATGATGCTACAGTCATATCTGTTCTGTGTTGGATAGCTCACTTGATAGAATCAGCAGGTAAGAAAATAATTGCTTTACTTCTTGGTCTCATCCTGCCCTGGATGCAGTTTTTAGATAAGCTTTATTTTGGACTCTGACACTACATGTTATACTCTTCGTTCATCGTTTTAAATTCCAGACATAAGTTGATCTTAAAGTAAAATATTGGCTATGTTGTGTTTGATCCCCCTGCTGTTTTCAGTAGCTGAATTCTCTTCCAGATGCATCAATTTAATAACGACCCTGAAGTATTCCTGTTCTTAGTGAGTACGAGAGCTGGAGGTCTGGGCATTAACTTAACTGCAGCAGATACAGTTATCATATACGATAGCGACTGGGTACGTGGATGGACTGTTTACTTCACAACGTCATAAAATGCTTTCTTTACTGCAGCTTTTGGTAAATGTTTAGTATGCTGTTATGGTGTAGACCACTTCTGTTGTTTTAGCGAAGTGTTTTTACATGATGACAGCATCATCTGTCTATGTAAATATGTTATATATTAAATATACTGCCTAATTTGAAAATGTCTTAGCTTTCTGAGCACAATGTTAGAGCAGGTTTGCAAAACCAGCATGTTTGTCCCTGGGTTATACCAAAAGTAGGATTTTTTTTTTCTTTTTTACTTGTAGATGCGCTGGTCTTTCAATTTATTGTTTGCTGGAATGTAGCAACAATCTCAACTAAATTTTGGATACAGAATGTCTGTCTGAAAGGGCATGATGTAGATCACAGGCAGTCAAGCTAATTGAGTTACTCTGGCTGTGCAGCTACAACAGCAGGACACGGACAAGTTTAAGAACAAGTAGATGTGGAGTTCCATTATATCATAACTGCCCTGCACTGTTTGCTTCTAATACGACTCTGAGCTCACTGATTAGAAATGCTGCTTGGGGGAGCATTAAAAAAGAAAGTTAATGCATCTAATATTACTTACTTGTCTACTCAGAATCCCCAGTCAGACTTGCAGGCCCAAGACAGGTGTCACAGAATTGGCCAGACAAAACCAGTGGTTGTTTATCGCCTGGTGACAGCAAATACAATTGACCAGAAGATTGTGGAGAGAGCTGCTGCCAAAAGGAAGCTAGAGAAGCTGATTATCCACAAAAGTTAGTATCTGTCTCTTCTGCCTTCGTGTGATCACATGTTTCTTAAACCTCAACAGATCTCTGCTGTGTTTTGATACTCAACAGTATTTTTTTTCTTGTGTGAATAGTTTTATCCTTCCAATAAGTGGCCATATAATATCATTCTTTAGAATGTTCTTAGATGCATTGTAGATAACGAGTGAAGGGAAAGCACTTTTGCTTTCTTTTGCTTTTTCTTTGCTGTTTCTTTTTTTTCTTTTGCTGTTTCTGACATTACTGTCTTACAACTGATAGGTAAGGAAAAAATAGGGAAGATGGGACAGTGAGCCTACCTGGAATAACTGGAAGTAAAAGCAGATGAGGGAGTACAAATATGGGGCTAATTTGGAGCTTATTGGCAAGATGGTCGTTTGTTCAACCCAAATGTTTTGGCCTGTCAAGATAGAAAATGTTTAGGCTGGTGATAAATGACAAGTATGTATTGACTGTTGTATTAAATCAAATGATCCAGATTATACATGGAAAAGTAGACAAAATTATCGTATTGCTTGCAGTTTAGCTTATAATAGTGTTCTTCATTTGAACCTACCTTTCATTGTATGGAGCTTATGAGTAGGTTTTCCAGCTATGCTGGCGAACTTGCTTGAATAGCAAGCCTTCAATTAAATCTGGTAAAATGAGCAGAGTCTATAGAAACGTGGAAATTCCTGCTGAACTTTGTAGAAATTGCAAATCTTAAAGCTGTGAAATGATGGTGGCTGCTGTCTGCATCTGTTGTCCTTAATTTAAGAATAATCTGTTATAATGACAATAGAATAAGTCCTCTTTTTGGAGAAATTAGCCAGTGCTGAATGGAACAGCAGTCCTTGATTTCTTTTTAAATTTTTTATTTATTGTGTGTAATCACAGTGGTGATTTTTGTGATGTCCTCATCTAGCTATTTATGCTCAAATATTTTTAGAAAATGATTGAGATGAATTTTCTCTTTTGCAATAAATTCCTATTTTTTAGGTGCTATAGGAATCTTTCAGTAGCTTTTTCTGTGTGCCGTATTTGGATGCTAGCTCAGTGTAGCATTTTCCAAATGCTAAGCTCATTTGAAAAAAATATAATTCTTGTTGCAACTTCTGACAATAATTGGCCATATATTAAACTGTTGAATTTAAGAACTTCTCATAGTATACTAAGGACAAAACAAAAGAACAGAATGAACGCACTTCTGAGAAGATGTAAAGGCCCTGAAAAAGCCCATCTGTAACTGCACACTGCACAGCACACTGCTTGTCACGCCTGAGCTGTGGATTGCCTTTGGGTTTGGATGACATTGGTTAATCTTCATTTGAGAGTTCCATAGCCCTAGCTTTAGTCCTTTTGGCGCTGCGGGTTTGGGGTTATTACCAGAGCTGCCATCTGACATTTTCCAGAGGAGCTCTTTCAGATAAGAGAAAAATGTTTTATAATTATTTGATTGTTATCTAGCCTGAAGATGAGTCCGAAGTGGCAAGGCCAGCCCACAAAACACATTTAGATGACTGCCATGTATTGAATTAGCAGTGGGAACTAGGACTAGGCAGTGTACAGGAAAGATGCTGACTGGCAAGGGCATGTCTTCAGTTTTGCAGTAAGCTGAGTATTTATCTTGTTGATTATAAGTGAAGCTTATCTAAATCCTGCAGCTTAAGTTGGGGTATCCCTGGCAGGAGCTGTGGCTGTGTTCTGTAATTATAAAGGTGATATATTAAAGTAGCAGAAAAGTTGGTGAGTGGGTAAGGAAGGGATATCATAAAGCAGACATGCTGAAGTCAGGCCCTTAGGTCGTGTCTGTTAAAGAATGTGTACAATACAAATGCAGAACCTGAAGAAGTGTAGTATCTTGCAAAGTCATGCTTTTGGTTGAGCTTAGCACCACATTGCAGTCTTTTCTTTCTGCTTTTTGTTGGAAATTGTACAAGAAACAGCACAACTTTAAATTATTTGATGTCAGACTAATATGGTGTGCATAAACTCTTATCAAACACATGATGTAAATAAGAGTGCCTTGTTTTTCTCTTACTATTACAGCCCAAGGTCTCTACAGTGCAAATTCAAAGCCACGTAGTTTGTGAAACTCCAAAAACTCCAAATGATTAAAAGGGAGAGGATGTATTGCTAACTATGCATGACCTGACCTGGGTCTTTTGAATCAGAGGGGGTGTTGATGGGGAAGAGAATCCTACAGCCCAGACCTTACTGGCGCTTGCAATCTGATTTGCACTTCAGAGAGAAACAGACAGGAGAATGGGGGGAGAGGAGGAGAGAGAGAGAGAGAGAGATGTGGAAATGTGTAGGGAGGAGTTCTGAAACTGAGACACAGGAAAGAACATCAGTGTGGGTGATGAAAGGGTATGATGAGGACTTGCTAATTAAATGGGTGCACGTATTAATAAAAACTGAGGAGGCTTAGCACAGAACAGTAGGGGCTGTACGTTTTCTTGCAGTGTACAGACTGAATTTAGCTTCATCCATGCTTGGACTTAAGTAACAATCTTGTATAATTTCAGGATATTTTTACTGACATCCACTCATTTGGTGTAGGCTTAATCTCTACAAGAATTCAGCTCATGTCTGGTGCATTATTTTGTTGTCTATCCCTATAACTGAAGGATTTTTCTACAATGAAACCACTTACCTTTCATATATTTCCTGTCTTGTAGTGGTTAATGCTGCTTACTTTGTTTCAACTAGCTTACATTACAAAGGGAACAAACTTCAGCATCCACCATCTAACTTTATTTGCAATCTCTTTACTGTAAGTAGAACTAATGGCTTTTCTGCTCCGTGTGTGCGTGTGTGCATGTTGAATTGGTGTTTCAATCAGTCCTTCTGCATAGTGTAGGTAGAAAGTGGAAGACCTGCATGTAAACTTGGCACGCACCATTAATTTCTTTTGACTGGTTAGCCTATCAGCTGATGGTGTGCTTTACCTGAGGGCTGAAACAACTGAACATACCGTTAACTTTGCAAGAGATTTATTCCATCTATGCATCCAGCATTGGTGTAACAACTCAAAGAATTTATTGTTTCTGTCTCTAGTTAAAGTCTCTACTTAAAATTTTTCCTTTCTACAGATCAGTTTAAAGGTGGCAAATCTGGTTTAGCACAATCAAAGAGCTGCCTGGACCCTCAGGAATTAATAGAATTGCTGAAATCCAGAGACTATGAGAGGTATGCAGATTTTAATTTTTTTTGTTAACCATAATTTTATAAGTTACAGCTTGTGAACAGCTGTCAATAGTTCTCTTACGAAGTGTTATGTTGATCTTAAGAGTGAAAAGAATGTTGTAGGGGTTCTGCTGTGTTGAGCACTGAGTTCTGTGCTACATTTACATGCTTTCTTTTTTTTTTGTATTTCTTTCTCAACAGGGAGGTTAAGGGATCTAAAGAAAAAGTAATCAGTGATAAAGATCTTGAGTTACTCTTGGATAGAAGCGATCTTATTGGTAAGACAGAATTCTCATCTATGTTAGACAATGAATTCCTGGTTTTGTGGTGTTGTTTTTTTTTTTAATGTACTTTATATCTAGAAAACTGTTGCAGCTTCACTTCCCTATGATTGTGTTGTATATGTGAAGACATGCTTTTAGTCCTTTGCTGACATTGCCAGTAGGATCTGCTGAAGATGATTTAAGCAGAAGTATTCCAGAGAAATTCATTCATGTGTAGTATTCCCTGAGCATAGTGTGAAGGAAAACCAGATGCTCTGCAAAGCAACTTTTCCTGCAAGTTGCTGAAATCGGTCAAAACGTAAATCATCCTCAGAAAAGGATTTCAGCAAATCAACTGGAAAATCATAACTGAAAATATAGTCTGACAGTGCTTTTTAAAATTATGTTGCACTTCCAGTGGATACCTGTGAATGCAGACATTAGGAAAGCCTAGACCATTGCATTTTAGAAAAGGATTTAGTGAAGCTCCTGAGAGAAGCTATATAGTTTCTTGAATTCTGTTTTCTTCTACGGAAGATAGTACTTCAGAGAAAGATTCTAATACTGCTCATTTCCCACTGTTTTTAAGACATATAGTGGAGTTTTTTCTTAAAGCACACAAATGGAAAATATTTTCAAGCACGAACTTCAGTTGCTGACTGTTTAGGAAGTAGCAGAATAATGTTCCTGATGATAAACTTGTTTTCCAAATCCAGATGAAAGAAATCCAGATGAAAGAGGAGTGCATTGAACTTTTTACTCTGCATTACTGTACTTGTAAAGGAAGGTTGCAAACAATTTACCTATCACTGTTGTGTTGTTTTTTTTTAATTCTAGATCAAATGAAAACTTCTGAAACAAATAAAAAGGAAAAAATGGGTGTCTTCAAGGTCCTAGAAGAATCACCAGGTTCCAATGCAGAATGTGTCTTTTAAAAGTGCAGGTGGCCTGTAGTCTTATAGGGCAAACATGTGACATCTGTAAGAGGCCAGTTTCAGTCATTACACGGACTGATCCTTCACGCTAATTCTTTATGGCCATTTTTCAAACCCCTCTGTTCTTTCAGTGACATTTCTGCGTTCTAAGGTGTAACATTTGATAGGTTCATGTTTGTAGTTTTGTTAGCCTATGATAAAGAATTGAAAAGACAAGCATTTCACGTTTTCAGTTAGCTTTTGTGTTCAGTGGTAAAAACTGGCCAAGTTGTGTAAAATCTTCCTGTGGAAGTCCTAAAACACTTTTTTGTATGGTGTTGAATATGATTTTATTGGGAAGGGAAAGAACATGTTGCAAAGAACTGTTAGCTCTTGGTTCTTGTTGTTTTTTGTAATTTCTGCAAATTATTTTGATAAATAAATGTTTGGATTGTCTTAAGGGTTTCCTGGCTGAGGTTTATAAATAAGCACAGCTCGCATGATGTCCATTATTCTTTCTGCACTCGTGTAACTCAACTTCATGCATATAAAAGAAATCCCAAGCTGCAGTCTTTTCTGGTGTAGAGGTCAGCTCTCTAGTGTCTGGCTCGTCAGCTTGCACAGCCGCGTGCCCCTTCAGAAGCACATAGGGGGAGCTATGGGGACTGGAAAGGGAAAATGGAGAATTCTGTCTAGGGAGTACTTTCTGGGGAGAGTTTGAAACTTCAGTGGGTGCAGGTAAATAGATACATTATGCAAAATCCAAATCACTTGGAAGCTTGGTTTTATTCCACAGGTGACAGGAGTGGAAGTAGATAACAAAGCAGGCAAAGTATTTAATTTAGTCACTTTGTGAACATTTGTAGAAGAAGTCTTTTATATAAAAACAGGTTCAGTGTCAAAGGAGTGTTACTTTCTTGTGGGTATGAAATTCTTGCTGTCCTTAGAGCAGTCTGTTACCTTGAGTTGGAGAAAGTCATTTTATATTTGTGGCAGATCCTTATGGAAGTATGGGTAAACAAAACTCTGTTAATGAGTAGACTGACTTTGACCTTTGCCTATTGAAAGCCTTGTCTTGCTTCTAATTCTTCCTAAAAATGCGTAGGCTAGCATTAATGCTGAGGGTAGCATAAGTGAATGAGAGTTGCTGTTCAGTAATGTGTTAGTGAGAGAGATTTGCTTTGTAGAGCCATGGTTCAAAAAAATCAGCCCACTTTCAGAAGGTGAAAACAGTGCAAGTATTGCACTTACTGCTGTAGTTGAATGTAATGCTTGTTGGTTAAAGCAAACCATATCTTCTTGTCATGACCTTGCATTTCGTAATCCTCCAGTGAAGGATAGTTTTCTTACTTGTTATCCCTCTGAACTATGAAAGGACAATCCTCCCTGAACTTCAGAGAAGGCCAGAGTTTGTGCACTTAATGTCTAAAAGCAAAGTTGGAGGCCTTTTCTGGTGTTTTGGAAAGTGGCCTCATTTTTCACAGGTGCAGAAGTAAATTTGGGACTGAGAATGTAAGGATTCTTAGGCAAGGGTGGGGGCTGATTAAGGCTAACAGTTTTAAATTGTTTTGGAGGAAGTAACAACCCCTTTATTGACCACGAGCAGGAAAACTGCTTCAGCTTGATGGACAAATGCTTGAAACATAGACTTGGAAGCTGTGCTCCTTGTCACATGCTGCGCCTAAACACACTCAGCTATTGTTCCTCCACTGAAGTGGTGGGGGAATGCTGGAGTTGTTAAGACCAAATGCAGGGGCAGAGGGCTGGGACCTCAGTACACTTCTTACTATGGTGTGTCCATATGCAGAATTTAGGCCATGTCCACGAGGAACAGCAGGGCACAAGCACCACCTGCTGCACCAGGAGAAAAGGCAGATGTTGCAGTGGCAGGGAGAGGACATAACCAAAATCCCAAGTAAGTCTGTGTTAAAAGTGAGTCTGCTTTGAGCCAAGCTGCATACCCATGTGAGCCAGGCCCTCTTTGGGAGGATGCTTGCTGAAACTGCCCTCACTCTCTTCAACTGGCTGAGTGAAAGTTTCTTATTTCAAACTTAGTTTTTTTATCTTTCCTGAGTAGGCAGTTGAGCATTGTTGTGGACTTGACCCCACTTTTCCTCGTTTCTCATTGTTAACAAGCCTCAGATGCCAATTGCTAAACTCAAGGGGAATTTGTCAATTACAGTCAAAACTGCAGTTGCCAAATACTTTTTGCTTTGTAAAAAGCTCATGTGTTCCTTTTTTTTTCAGTAGGCTGCAACAGCCAGAGCAAAGTCCTCCCTGAGCAATGAATGCAAATTGCCTTGGCGCGCCTGTTCCCATAGTAATAAATTGGATCAACACTGGTATCTGCATTGGAAGCCTCCACTTCCAGCACTGGGCCACAAACCTTTTGTAGTTCCCAGCTACTGCGTCAAGCCCCCCACAATCAGTGTTTTCCCAGCAGTACTGCCAGCCCCCACTGCAGGAGCTTGACTGGGTGATAAAGGGGCCGAGACAAAGTGAAACTTGTCTGTTTACAGCGAGGAGTTGGGGCTCGGGAAATACCAAGCGTGGCTCAGGCTATTCTGTCCTGGCCCATTGCTGCAAGAGCTGAAGTTGGCTACATTTGGTTGGTGGGCGTTCAACAGTGTGGAAAGATTTCATGATTGCACCAGGCCCCAGTTCTTGGTGTCACTGCAACACAGATAGAGCATTGGGGCCAGCATTTCCTCCCTGCTCTACAAGCACAGGGGGTGAGGGGCCAGGAGCCCACTGAGAAAGTAGGAAGTGTGCAGTGTCTGGGGCAACCGCAGCTGGACAGCCCCAGTTACTACAGGGGATGGGGAATTGCTGCCAGGTACTAGCAGGGTTAGACAGTGGATCAGAGGCTCCTCCCTGCACTGGCAGAAGTTAATTGAACATTCAAATGGCCTTGAAAAATAACATGTATTTCACAGAGAGATGAGAGGTTTGTGATTGCCTTTTTTTTTATAACCCCAAAACAACCGTCTGTATGACAAACCCTTCCTGACCCACTGGAACCTGTTGCCCAAAGCCTTCTGTGGGACCTGAGCCAAACTCCTGTGCTCTTGCCAAACACGTGACCAGCATATTCTTAGTGAACATGAGGGTGATGCCCTGCTCTTACCTGCCAACAGCATCTAGGAGGGCAATGCTATGACTGACCAGGCTCCAGCCCAGCCTGCAGGTGCTGGATAGTGCTGCAGCAGAGAGATTATCACCCTGGGAAAACATCTTGAGGGGAGAGTAGTAGCATCAGTGAGAAGGGGGGTATCATACAAGCAGGCCAGGAAAAAAAAAAAAAAAAATTACACTCTCACTTTAAAAATAAAACTACCTGCAGCAGGAGCTGAAAGGTGTATGTATGTGTGCATGTAAGTGGCCTGAGCAAGCTTGGCTTTCGGTAGGTAGGAGCTAAATAAGAATGCCAGATGAGCTACTGTAATAGCACTCTCTTGTTCATAGAAGGAGCTGAAAAGAGGAGCTAAATACAGTTAGGTTTGTGCATTAAAGCTTTTCAGTGGGAGACAGACTTAAGCATTAGCTCAGCCTTACTCCCAGTGAGATTTGGGATGTTTTAAGGGATTGTTTATTCATTTCTGGAAAGGCAGCAGCCACGATGCCTGCACAGGGAAGCAATATAGCTGTGGGGTCCCATGGGATCTGGCCTTTGCCCCATCCCAGCCTGCAATCACTGCTTGTTGCCTGAGACCATTGTGTGCTACTTGGTGATTCCGTCCTGCTGCTCTCCAGGGCAGCACCACCACACACAGGGGACCCAGAAGCCCCAGTCAAGGAGAAAGTGGACACTTGCCTGTTGGAGTCACCCTATTTATTGAATGTGAACAGAAAGCAAACAACTGGGATACAGGTGAGCTGTGATCTGACTTTGGCCTCTGCCATGCCTGTGCACGTGGCAGCACAAGGAAGGGAAAAAATAATAATCTGTGTATTAAAAAAAAAAGAGAGAAATAACAGTGAAAGACAAAAGAATGTTGAATGATTAGTGACACCTTGTGTGTACAGACGGAACTTTCACGCGGCAAGGAAATTCAAAGCCGTGTCTAGCATTCCTTATTGCGAAGGAGAGTCGGCAAGGGGCAGGGCAATACTTTCCCAGAAGAGCAACGATCCACGCTGACCCCACTGCAGCACAGGCTACTTAGGGAAGACAGTGACCACCTCGTAGCCCTCTGGGGGCACCACTCGCTCCCGTGCGTGCTTCTCACAGTAGATTTGATCTTCCACGAAGAAATGTCCTTTCTGCTTGAGGTTGGTGCCGCAGTCACTGCACACGTAGCACTCAGGGTGACGCTGCTTGTCCCGAATCTTCACAAACACCCCTCTGGGGAAGGAACCAGCACTCAGCACCAGCTGTCTGCCAATACAGCCCCCAGTCCAGCATCTCACCATCCCCCCTCCACCTCAGTCTCCCCCTGGCGGACCATTTCCCCTCAACATAGGTCTCACCTCTGCCCAGGTGCTGACAGCACAGAAGAGCAATGGGAAGCCTCCTCTGGAAAGCATGTTCTAGCAAGGACCTCAATTCCACAGGGACAGGTCCTAGTGCTTGTGCTGGCAAGAAGCACTGCAATAGCAGCAATAGGCAAAAGCAGAAGGCAGGTAACAGCCTTCAAACACTCAGGGAGAAAAAACAGGATCAGCTTGACCATCAGGTGGGGTGCAAGCTCCAGGTACGTCCCAAACAACCAGGACCACATGTGGAAGTGACTGCCACCACCACCAGAGAGGCACAGCCAGCCACTGCCCTCTGCTAAGGACTGCCTGCTCAGAGCAGGGACACAAGCCAACCACATCCTGACTGGTCTCAGACTCGCTGTCCCACTCAGCATGGACAAGCTCTGGCTTCCCAGACTGACCCAACAAATCTAAGAAGAACTACACAGCAACTTGCAAACTACCAGCAACAGCAGCACAAGTTGCCAGCAGCATTTGTTCCATCAGCCACCTATATTTTTCACCATTCTTTACTTTTTAAAGCTGGTCATAGTCCTGTGCTTTCACTCCAGCTGTACGTGGCTGGCACAGTAATTGTATGATTTGTCTCTGATTCACATTTATAGCCTATGGATTGCTTCTGCAACAACTCTGATAGTCCTTGGAGATAGAGGCATGCCAGGCCCATGCAACTGCAGTGTGCTCCGTCTCACAGTAGCACAACACTGCACCTGACAAAGCTGAACTCCTCCATAACAATGCAGGTGGGCATCCAGCATTCACCCCTGGAGCTAAGTAGGTTGCAGTAAGTGAAGGCTAAGTAGGAAATGAGAGCAGAGGAAAATGTGGCTGAAAACCTAGAGAGTATTATCAGAGATGGAGGTTGGTTGTGCTGTCACAGCAGCTCTGTATCTAGCTCTTGCTGTGCTAGAAGTCAGACATACCCCACAAAACCAACAAAAATTAACTGCATAGATCCACTGGGAGATGTGTGGTACTGCGTTGGCACAGGAGCAGAAGGCAGCTCTCCAAGCTCACTGCACCCAGCTGCCAGGGCAGGACACCGCTCCATGGCTGGGAGCAATAGGACACGAAAATCATTAAACACATTGGCCTCAAATGGAAAGTTCACTTTACCTCTAAGTGCTATTAACAGATTTCTGGTAGGAAGCAAAACAACAGCACTGAGGCTGTCTCAAAGGGATTTGCTTTGACATGGAACAGTAGAGGGAAACCCAATTCCTGCCTCGCTGCCGAATTTACAGGGTGAGCACTACCAAAGCTGGTGAGAACACACATGCTGGGCTGGACCCTGGGTGCACAGGCAGAGGTTGCTTGCCTTGGGTACAGGCTTACTTACACAATGCCAGATCCACACTTGTCACACATGGGCAGCTTCTGGGCATTCCCAATCGATGAGGCCACCTTTGTGGTGGGAGCCTTGACGCTCCTAAATCCAGATGGTTTGCTGGGATCTCCTGGGGGTGGAAGGAGAGTGCTTCAGAGCATGTGAGATGCGTGACTCCAGGCTTCTCCCAAGCAGATGCTCTGCTAGGGAGGGGTGATGTCCTTCAACACCAGCTTTGAGGCAAAAATTCATGCATGGGAAGGAGGAAGGGACTTAGGGTGTGCAGGGAGGAGTGTGAGAAGGGACACAGCTGATCCTGGCTCTGGAAACCCAGGGCCTGAGACAGTGGGCCCTAAGATGAGATACTGCCCTTTCTCATCTTAAAAGCCCATCAGATATTGGCTAACACATCTCGCATGCACAGAGATTCGAAGCAAAAGCAAAGTCTCAGCCTCAGAAGCATCAGAGCCTGCTTGCCGTGTTCTGAGCACACACTCAAGCCGATGGCTAGATTTGGGTTCAGAAAGAGGAAGTGGGTGTCCCAGCAGTCAGTAAGGCCTTCAAAGCCTTTTCCTCTCCGCTGTCTGGTGTAGAGTGTTGTGATCCCCTCACAGCTCCTTGGTTAACTCCTCGTTGCAGGGATATGGAGCATGTGGCACACTCCAGGGTTGAAAATACCTCCCAATTGCAGGACTTTCAAAGGAGACATCTGGATGCCTACAAAAGTAGCAGATCCTAGATGCTGGATAGGAGGCAAGCCTTTAAATATCTGCAGTCAAAAGGAAGCCTCTAACAAAATGATACCATTGATACAACTAGCATTATCTATGTGACTTTCACCTGTACCAGGCAAGAGCGGAAGAAGGGATTCAGATTCCCACGATGTCACAAAAGGACAGAGGAAGCTGTTGAGCAGACATGTCAGCCTCCCCCAGTGAAGTGGCGCAAAACCCTTCTGACTATTGCCAAGCCAAAGTACACCCACTGATCCTTTTGGAGTGGAAGAAGAATCCTGGAGAGGCTCACCCCAGTGAACAGCAAGGTCTGAGACATTTCACAACCCAGGGCAGCACCACTGGCAGAGAATCAAGGGAAAAAGCTGGGGCACTGCCCACCCCACCTCACTGTCACCCAGCCTAAGTGCCACCGCACTGCCTTAACAGCCACAAACAGTGCACCCCAGGTTGAGCTTACAGCTGTTTCTCCTACACAGCAGCATTTGGCTCAGGGGCTTGCACTAGCTCAGAGCTGAGCGTGAGGTGCCCTAATGGGGACAGAAGCCCGTGGACCCTTCAATCACACCAGGAGGCACCTGGCTGCTACCCCCATCGCTGGCAGTGATCCTTGCTGAGAAGGAAGAAGCAACCACATTTTCAGGTTCTACCCTATCCCCCTGCTTGCTCCTTCTGCTTTGAACAGCACTTTGTCCACATCAGTAACACTGATGGCACATTTTTCAATCTCTAAAGGAATTGGCTTAACAAAATGCCCTAGGAAACATAACTTGTTCCACTCTCTGAAACACCCTAAGCCTCAGCATGCAGGCTCAAGTCTAAACAGAGAGCAGCCACGATGCTTCCCCACACCAGCAGCCACACACAGACCCCATCCTTTCAGCTGGTGTGGATCAGCATAGTCCATGCCTCTGGCAACGCCGCAAGGACTGGTCCTGGCTGGGAGATGACAGCTCTCTGCTGCTGCTCACAAGCCAATGCCTGAAGACAAGCTCAGAGGAGCATCCCACAGAAGGTGTCACTTATTGCCAAGGATGCTATCTCAGCCAGGAACAGTAGTGTGTGAGCCAGGGCACCATCTCCTCTGGGGCTGCATAACCGTGCTCTGTATGGGTGATTACAGCTCACAGCAGAGCAATACCCAAGCCTATCCTGGCCTGTGATCAAGCAGGCAAACCTCATGCCAGGGAATCCCAGTAATGCTGCAAATCTTCAAAGACTGATAAACTAGAGAGGCTTTTGCTTATCTTCTTCAGCACTACTAAGCACAAAGGGGGACCATGGATGCGTGAGAAGTCCTGGCTCCTCCAGTCCCTTCCACGCAGGAGTTGAACCCTGGGAGGGAGGTAAGCTGCAAACACTCATTATTAAGATCCTTTCAGATAGAAATTTTAACAGTAAAGACTCAAAAATCCTATTTTCTCTTTTCCTATTGTTTCCTTACTTCCTTCATTTTACTGTTCCCTTACAGATCACTTAGGTCTAACAGCATTTGGCTGAGCTGTTTTCCTTTCTGATATCTCAGCACCATGCTTTTGTTGGATGAAATTGAATACTCCACTGCAAGCCAATAACACAACAGATGAAGTCTCAACTGGTTTAAGAGGGGGAAAAAAAAAAACCTCATTCCTGGAATTCTTTCCCTAATTATTTGTTTATTTTACTCTATTTAAAGGGAGAAGGGAGTATGATTTGGCTCCCACCTAAGTTAATCAGAGTTTTTATCTAGAAGCCTATAGCCTTGAACTACATGCTGTCCAGATGTCAGATTAAGAGTGCCAAGCAGCACAAGATTTTCACAGGTCTAAAACTGCAAACTGATTGCTGTAACCTTGCTTCCAAATTTTTTATATTCAGTTGCAGAAGATCCTTTTTTCTCCTGTCAAAGGATGGCACCCAGAAACATTAAGATTCACTAAAGAATACTATCTTGTATTACCTGTTGTCATAAATCTAAGATGGTCCTTAAATTGGTGAATATTTTCCAATAGGGGCAAAACTTGGGACAGTCTGGAAGACTTTTGCAACTTCTAGAATTCCTTAAGAACTAAATGCAGTAGGGTGTTATTTCTTGAGCATTCAGTCAATGAATGAGTAACAATATGTGCCCATAGACATCAAAACTAGCTGCAGAGAAGAAATTTAAGAGTAACGTCAGTGAAAGGGACCACAGTTTTTGTGGAAGTCACCTGTACATACTACTTTGAAGAAACAACAGCTAAGGAAGGAGAAGAAAGTTTGAGACATTACTCTGAGCCACCATACACAGCCCAAGGAATGGCTGAAATAAAGGGTGCACCCAGGCTGGGTGCTCAGGAGGGCTTACCTTTCTCCTCTGACTCCAAAATCTCCTGCAGCACTAGGAAGGAAGCAGACTGCCTGGGTGGCTCATGCGATTCTTGGTTCTCCTGGAGCATCTTGTAAACCTCAGAGTCTCTGTCTATGGCAATGCTGCCTGAGGGATGGCTGTGCTGATCTAAACTGAGGAAGGAAGAGAAAACACACTTGTTCAATGGCTAAACACTACAGCCAGTCCCTCTAGCAAAACCATCGCAATGCATCACGTGACTGAGAGACGAACGTGCAAACAAAAGGCAGAACAGGATGCCATGAGACACAGAGGTGCCGGATGTGCTCGCAGAAGACAGCTGCAGCCCCCAGGACTGAGGTGCTGGGCCACCCATGCACTCTGCTGTCATCAGGTTCTCACCACCCCTGGCCAGCCCCAGCGCATTCCCTCTGCTTCCCAATTGCTGCTTACTCCAGAAACTGTCTTACTGTCCAGGAACCAGGAAATAACACTTGCTGGGACAGGAGTCCCCCATAGTAGCTCTGCCACCACTGTGCAGTCCCCACACACCTAAACCACCTGAGACTGCTACCTTACACTGCTGTGACTCTCAAATTCAATAAATTTTATTTCTTAGAAGAATATGCATCTTTGCAAGCACGATATGAAGTGGTAGTGAAAGCCACCTTCACTCAGTAACAGCTGCAGGATCCAGATAAAGGATCCTCTGTTTGGAAATAGTTGGAAATAGTGTTTCAAGTGGGCATTATGTCCACTCCCAAATCGAGAACTTTGCTAATTCTCACTGGAGCAGGAAGCACACTAGACTTGCAAGCATCTGAATCCTGGAAGCCTAAATCCCACTTACTGAAGATTTTCACCCTGAATAAAACAAGATCCCTTCAATTACACAGACAATGTTCTAGATTATCCCAAATGAATCCATGCTCCACATTACATTCACCTTATATAA
The DNA here is from genome assembly GCF_019232065.1 of Centrocercus urophasianus. Lineage (NCBI taxonomy): Eukaryota > Metazoa > Chordata > Aves > Galliformes > Phasianidae > Centrocercus > Centrocercus urophasianus. The sequence continues at coordinate 18,996,906 of NW_024884722.1, forward strand.
ACTGATGTACTCCCTTCACTGTCCACCTCCAAAATCATTGGAGAGGAAGGCAGTCCTTGGAGTGTGCACACAAACAATGTCTCACAAACATGCATTCAAAAGCAAAGGCTCTATCATCTGAACGAGCAGGAGAGTCAAACAAAGCCATTGCATTTCAACCATGCATTTTGATGGTATGCAAAACATACAGATCAGCTCTTCCAGAGATGTACCAGATAGATATGCTTGCATATACAAAATTTCAGAAAAAATATATAAAAAAAACCCCAATTGCTCAAATTTATATTCTGAAGAGTGAGATACCTCCAATTGTCAGAGCAGGGAATAACTACAGTACTCACACAAGAACAAAACAGAACCCAACAAACAGCACATGCATCTTTTGAAGGGCCAAGGACACAGCGCTGTAATGCCTGCAGTAACAGGTCTCCACACCAGCAGATTTATGCTATCTGCTGTCACAAAGGCACTTCATCTGCTGCAAACACCACCAAATGGTGCCCTTGCCCAAAACAGCTTTGTAACACACAGCTCCAGCACCCCTCTCTACTGGTACCTCCAACCCCAACAATTATGACTAGATTTCAATGCTTCTAGTGCAGGAAACTTACAATACTGATGGAATAACACTGCTTTAAAACAGAGCTTTAAAACTGGCAAGATGATGGTATTAAGAAGACATAAAGGCTGTCTCGCACAGCATCTTCAGAAAAGCAGTCTTTTCATTACTAATGTGACATTATTACAAGTGAACACATTTTGTCAAGCTTATAAAAGTCTTAAAGCTGGGCTACAGGGAGATCTTGTACTCGCTTTTGTTGTCTCCTTTGTTAGCAGCATCAGCCACCCAGCAAAGCTGCCCAGCCAATGTGCCTGCTCCTGGGGAACACAGGATCACCTACAGCCCAACTGGTGACTCATAGCAAGTAACTGCTCTGAGCAATAATACAGCTGTGAATCCATTGCATCCTGCCATCACTTGGCAGCTGTCACACAGCAAAGCCTGCCCATGGGAGCCTGTGGACCAGGACACCAACCTGCTTGTTTCTAAGCGTGTGGTGCTTAGCCAAGGAGGGGACCATAAGGGCTAAGGAACCATGAGATCCATGGGGCCAGCTCCTAAGCACCTCTGAAGAGCTCTACCTCAGTTGGAGGTGTTCTCTGCACACCTGCCACCCACCTGGGCTACTCCAAACTCATAAGTTTTGCCAGACAAAGAGGGAAACACGCAGGACCTGTTTCACCTGGAAATTAAGCTCCTCACACACATCCATGGCCCAGCCAGGCAAACTAAACCACAGCTGACCACATACAGACACATGTAGCAGCACCCAGCTGCAAACAACAGTCATTTTGGTTTGGGAGAAAAAAAAAAAAGCAGCTGTTGGGATAAACACCCTCCCACAGAAAATCCATCCATCGCAAGTGGATCCTCCAGGAATATCCCTTAACTCCTCGCTGTATGCAGTACCAGACACACGGGCAGGCTGAAACGATGTTTTGGTGCTTGACACAAACACAATGCAGAGAAAGCTCCTGTGAAGTCATGCACTGCCCTTGGGAAGGTGAAATGTAAGTGCTCCCTCATGACCAACCAGCACTGGGAGCCACAGACAGAGACAAGGCACTTGTGGACACTGAGACGCAGATGAGAGGATGCTCTGTGCTGGCTATGGAAGTGGCAGGCAGGTTACCTGGGGAAATCAGGGCTGATGGAGGAGATCTGCCCCTGCAGGGAATCCATGATGTTGCTCTGCGAATAGAGCTGCAGGGGAGAATTGAACTGCACATGCAGCACCTTCAGTCCTGGCACCTCCACCTCCACAGGGCTTTTAGGGCAGGCCTGGGCCACGTGCTTCAGCTGCTCCGGCCCCACACGAACCTGGCTGGACAGGGCACCAGGGCTGTGCCTGCCCCGTGCCTCCACACTGGGTGACTGCAGCGGGTTATAGACAGAGGCAAAAGGAGCCTGCTGCGCACCCATCGGCGAGCGGCGGCTGTAGGCACACACCCATGTGCAATGAGCAGCACGGGTTGTGTTTGTTTGGGACGTGTTTGTATTTTATGTGGTGGAATTGAAGGAAAGATGCAGAGGAGGAAGAAAGGAAAGAATTCAGAAGTTAATGGAGAGCTAAACCAATACTCCAAGTGAAATAAACAGAATACTGCCTGTTGCTTCTGCCGGAGGGACACACCACTGCATGCATCACTTTACATTAAAGGCTTTCAGCTGATGCTTTAGCTCCAGCCTCCTTGCTCCAGGTGTGTCCACACACTAAGCAAACCACAGCCACTCCACTCACAACAGCAATGAAGACATGGCAGCAGGACTGAGCATTCAGCCACGGCCCTGCTGTCCACCCTCACTGCTGCCCCTCCCAATTTGGTCTGGGCACCCTGCTGAGCAGCCACTGCACCTCCAATTCCAAAAGAGCCATGTTCAGTGGCATGGCTTCTCCCTGTCCTTCTTGCCTCCTTCGCAAGACCGAACTCTGCAATACTATTTATTTGCCTCATTTACAAATTGCATCAAACAGCCCAGACTTCCAGGGAGCGCTCTCTCCTGGAGGGGACTTCAGACTACACCAGATGGAATTTGACTGCCAAATGGTCCCAACATGTTAACATAAAGCCAGATTTCTTTTCTCCCTGCCATCCCTAACTCAGTCACTGAATGTGGGGTGAGAAGCAAACACCCAGCACCTTGCCCACCAGCTGCAACACATGCAGCTTTCAGAAAGCTCCTGTTTTATGGCTTCCAATTAAAAAAAAAAAAAAAAAGAACAAAAAACCTTGGACTTTCAGGAACAAAAAGTTCCCATGGTGAAGTTATGGTTGTTACTCAAGTAGAACCACAAAGCTTTCAAGATTGAGATTATTTTAAGTCTCATTCATAAAATTATTCACACCACTACGAAAAGTTTTATCTAGATATTAAAGCTCGTGAGAAAAACTGAGTCGGATAATAAAAATAGGAAGGTCAAAGCCTGTCTGTGAGCACCAGGCCAGTTGGGAGCCAGGATGGATGTTCTTCCTGCTCTAGCTGCACCCTTCCTGCCCAGCACAGTCACAATGAGATACCCGCTGTACAAAGAGCTCACAGTGAGCTGTCAGGCACCTGTTCAGACCAGCAGGCTTGCACGTCATGCTGAATGCACATGGAAACTGCGTCGGTCTCTGCTAAACAAAGAAACACAAGGGCGTTAATTTCATCTCTGCATCATGCAAGACGTTCCCCTCTCCCAGGAGATCTGTCCCTGGGTGCTGCATCCACTCTTGCCAGTCTGCTCCGTCCCCTGTCCTGAAAGAGAGCTGTTACATTTCCCCAGCTGGGCAGAGCTCAGAGGCATGGGCGATACTTACAGCTTGCTGGGCTCAGGGGGCCCAGGCGATGTCTTTGACTCCACAGCATTGTTGAAGGTCTGGAGATTTTCTGAGGAGTAGAGGCCCGCCGGGCTGTTGTACTGAGCAGTGATCACCTTGGGGGCAGAAGCCGTGGCAGCAGTGAAGGGGACCGCGCTCCGGTTGTGTGCGCTTCCTATGTGCCTTATTTCCTGCATGCAAAGGAGCAAAGGCACAAGTCAGAGGTGCTCAGGCGTGCAGGGGGATGTGGCAGGCAGCCCAGAGCATGCAGCTGCTGCAAGAGTCACGCTGAAATGTGGTGGCACCTGGGAGCTCACTGCCCCAAAGAAGATGAGTGTCCTCAACATGTTGGTAGAGCCCGTCTCCATCCTGGATGGCCAACATGGCCTCTTCAGGCTGGCACTCAGGAGGTCATGCAGGTAATGCACCAGGAATGCAAGATCTCCGAAACACAGTGACAGTACGAGATCAGCTGCTGCACACCTGGAAGCTCTGCAAAGCTATGGTGAGGCACAGGACCCACCTTTTCATGTAAGACTACAGATTTTAAGTATTCCCTGCAAATCCTGAAAGTAGGGTTAATTTCAATGGAAAGTGAAGATTGATGGGCAGACAGAAGAGCACTCTTCAACAGCAGCTGAAAGGCTGATTTTCCCAAGACAAGGGCACACCAAAAAGAAGGAATCTGACATAACTATAAATGTACTAGACTACATCTGCTTCTTCAGCAAAGATTGGTCTCACAGCATTCTTTCATGAACAACTTAGAACTATCTGAACAAAAAACACTGCCCCAGAAGAGGTGGGAAGATGACAGTTGTTAACACAAAGGACTGCCCACAGGCAGCGGTGGCTAAATGCCTCGACAAGATCAGAGACCTCCTTAACATCAGAAGAATCACCCAGACATTCTAGGCTTGCTGCAAATTGGAGCTTCCAGAGGCGTTAGTGGATAACTTAGGAGAAAATTCCAGACAAATGTGATGTAAAAAAAAAAAAAAAAAAAAAAAAAAAAAAACCAACCACAATTCTGAATCACATGCAGTTCTAACAAAAATGGGGAAATTGGTAGCCCCATCTTCAGCTCAGCAGGCTGGGAACCACAGCCCTAGGGCAAAGCTAACAGCACCCAAGGCTTGCTCCTCCTGGAGAAAGTGCTTAGCAATAGCAAGGAGGGAAAACAATGAGGCCTCAACAGAGAAGGCAGAAGAAAGTCCACAGAGGTGACTGAAATATTCAGTGCTGAAAGATGGCACTAAAATGTGCATTTTGAGAAGTCTGGGCCAGAGGCTGGGAACGGCTTCATTACAGGGCTTGCGCCCACTGGCACAGGATCAAACAGGGCCCTTCTCAAATATGCTGGGCCCACACTTCGTTGTCATAATTGGCACCACCAGTTTGCTTCCCACTCCATACACATGCTGACTTCTACACCAAGGAAGTGAGCTTTCACTGTCCTTTCAGTGTCTCATGGCTCTCGTTCGATAGAGCTATAGTTACAGAATAAACACTCATTAGAAACAAGCATGACTAAATTCCCCTGCAGAGCTTTCTTAAAATTGCTTTTATGCCTCAAGATTTCCTTACGCAGCTGGCTAATGTCCCTGAACTGACAAATGGGAGTCACCTTGTTCAATGGCACACACAAGGCACACACAGGAACCCTTGTAGAAGAGGAGAACAGGTCCAAACACACTCATGAGATACGAGTCATGTGCAATCAGTGGGGTAGCTCAAGAAGTTCAGGTGTGGGATGATGGGATTGCTCTCCCACAGCTTTCTGGCCAACACAAATGGAAATCAGCCATGAAACTTTCCCACACACCAAAGGAAGACAGACCCTGGAGTAATTAGCTAATCTCCTTTGTTACAATATCATTCAAAGTACTCATAAAAATAGTCTTTCCCATGGCAGAAACTGTGGATATTAGCAAAAAATAATAATTACTTCAGCCTGTAAATCACACCATGGGGAAAAGTATCAGTGCTCTTTTTATCAGCATTAAATGCATATGTTAGAACACCATTCTGAGGCAGCAAGTGGGAGAGAGTATATGCAGACATACATATAAGTAGTCAGTTTAATGAAAGACAGAGGCAGAAGTTTTATGCTAAAGGAATACTCTTAGCTTACTCTTACCTATACTCTTAGGTCACATAGGCTCAAAGATTAAATCATGTCAATCTCTATTGTGCAAACACTTCAGTATTAACCAAGAATTAGAGAAGAGGAAGTAATTTAGTTTTTTGTTTGTTTGTTTTTAATTTCTAGCTTCCTAAGGAAGGTTTCCTTAGGAAAGTCAAGCAGTTTCTTAAGACATCTCAATTACATGCTCTACACGCATGTGGACACGTTCACATCCCGACCAAGGACTTCGAATCTGTCAACCAAGCTCCAATCAGTCTGACAGCATGACAGAAGCCTGAAGGACCATTAAGCATCCACAAACATTGAGAAAACAGGGACCTGGATGGAGGAAAAAGATGGAAATCACATTAGTGCCTGGACTCAACAGCAAATTGTGCTCAGGCACTGAAGCCACGTTGGAAGTTTCTGACTACTTGCCACCAGGTAAGTTTTCTGCTGTTTAATAACGTTCAAGTCTAAGCTTCCAGAAGCACCAGGACATCTGTAGCAGTGCTCACAAAGCTAAAATCCATGAGAGACTGTAAGGGAGTTTATAACAGACCAAATAGAGCATAGAGAATCCTGAAGAGGATGTCTGAAGATTAGGTCAGAAAAATCCCATCTCAAGAAGAACACGGAAGATCTGTAACCTGAAAGTCAGACAATATAGCAAAAGCAATAAAATTATAAAGAGCATTTGGATAACCCGAATTCTCCATCACTTTGTCACACCATGCTGCTTTTTCTGCTCAAGCAGTGGAAGGAATTTGTGAAGAACAAGTACTTTCACGCAGCAAAACCAAGATCAAAAGATAACCTGTTTTCCCTGTTAAATGCATTTACCTAGGGATTTGCCAGACCTGCCCACCAGGCTCTGGGTTGGGCAGTTGCTTTGTGAAAGCCCCAGCTCCAGGAATTGTGCGTTTATGTCAGTCTGTGATTTAGCACTGGAAAAATATCAGAAATGAGGCAGTCCCACACCTGGTCACCATCAAGCAAAAAACGTATCACAGTGCTGCAGCCTCTTCCAGGCAGGGAGCAGCCACAGCACTAGCTGTGGTACAGGGAAAACATCCCCGCACCAGAGCAGGAAGCGGCTCAGCGTTTCCGACCACGCCAGCATGACGGGGAATTCTCTGGGAGAACAATGGCCCCTTCTTCCTGCTCACATCAGGCCATGCTTGGGGATGCCAGGTCTGTGAAATCGCCATGGCTGTGCCATCCCCTGCAGCATGGCTGGCTGCCTACCCCACAGCTGATTTGCAAGCAAAGTCCACCTCAGGTACAGCCCGAGGCTCCACATTATGGAATCCAGGGAGCTCAAGGAACTCCTACTTGATGCTGCAAATTTAAGCTATCAGCACCCAGGCACTGCACATGCAGGGAGATGTTCTCCAGCACCCCCGCAGCCCTGCAGGCCCCAGAGCCAGCCTCACAACCCAGCCAAACCGCATTCTACCAGCCTGCAGAGATGGAGGCTTGGATGCTGGAGCACACGCCTCAAGAGCCACGCCAAGAGGAAACACGATTAAAATTTTCTTGGCACAAATGTTTACTCAGCTCAAAGAAAACGGGCCCCTGACCAAACCTCAGCAAAGGAGAGCGCCATGCATGCAGAGGAGAGCACAAACCCACAGCCAGCGTGCCTGGCCCCATCCCCATCCATGTGAGGCCACATGCGAAGTGAAGGCCATGCTCGTGCCTAGGAGCACCAGTACCTCTGCAGAGCCTGTCCTCACAGCCAGCTCCAGCTGAGGGAATGCTTCACCAGCTGCAGGCACAAGGAGCGGCGCCTTCACTTTCACCTCTCCCTCTGTTATTGTTTGGGGTTTTTCAGCTATGGAAAAATCTTTTGCAATGCTTTGAAATCTGATTAGAAATTAGAAAGGGTTTGGGGCTTTGTTATTGTAGGGGGGTAAAACAACACGGCTGGCTTCCCACATCCTCTCCCTCCAAGTCCTTAAAGCATTCCACATCCATGCAGTAACGCCTTTTAACCAAAACCAGCAGGTCACCATATATTGTTATTTTATATACCTATTGCTTCATGCATTGCCCACGCACGCTTGGCCTTATCAAAGACCAGGCCTACCACACACCCAGTTTCTATAGCCCTGGCCTTCCTGGTATCCAAGGAGATAAAGTACACAAGATGGAAACAATGACATCACCCAGCGAGGACGAGGATGGGGATAAGGCAAGCACTCTCACAAGGAGCCTTGGGAGGACAGAAGCAGCTGTCTGCTCTTGCCATCCCACAAGTACCATGATTCACCTCCAGAACTCCCTCGCTCCCTCATCTGCAAGTCTGGACCTTGTTTCTTTTTCTATTTTTTTTTCTTTTTTTCCTTTTTCCTCTTGTAAAGAGCATTCTTGAGTTTGAAAGCCCTTATCTTCTATGGTTGAGAAAGATGTGATGTCAAAGTGAGGGCTTTCAGCTTTTCTTGGAGACAGTCCTGGCACTGACCACCCTCAAAGCCAGTCTCTCCCAGTCACTTCCTACATGATCTCACTAAGCACAGAGACCTTGGCCCACTGACCTCACTGTCACACAAACACAGGAAAAAGCCAAACCTTCTCCCAGAAAGCCTGGATTTAGCAAGGCAAGGCACAGACACAGAGATAACAAGATTTTAAGTTCGTTTTACTGACAAACAACACAACAGCACAGCACACATGGCTCTGGAGCTTACTGCCTGGCCCAGGCTACCAGAGAGCATGGTAGTTTGAAATCATCCTGTCCTCTGGTCATACCACAAGCATCAATATTAGCTCAGTTACCAAAATAAGTTGTTCTCTTGCTTGCGATCCCTTTTCCTAAAAAAGTTAAGCAGAAGGGACAGGCGGACGTGTTATTTTAATCTTTCCCACTGCAGTGCGGAAAAGCTCTTGATGGGAAAATGACATTGAGTGAATGCCCTCATGATCCGGGTGAGAAGTGCAAGTGAAATAATTGAGTAAATATACGAAGAAGTCTCCGTCATTTCCTTCCCATCACGTTGCCATGGTCACACCCAAAACAAAGCCAGCACAGCAGCAGAGCCATCACCACCGATAGGCTGCTACACCTTTTGATAAAATGCGATTTTGTCATCACTCTTGCCTTGGCTTGAATGAATTTAAGAGGATAAAGATAAGAATAATGAAATAATAGGGCCGTGGCTTTCTCATTTGAAAAGACTAGCACAGACAATGAAGTCAGTCTTGGTATTTAGGACTTTGGGGAATGCATGGGAGGTTGTGGAATGCCTTTTTTTTTTCTCCCCTCCAAAGGCACTCAAAAGCATCTTGAGCTTGCATTCCAAGGGAAAATACTCACACAGACAGATGCAGCATTACACCAAGTGTCAGCCTCCAAAAAGACTACAGACATAAACAAAAAGCTTATTGCAAATGGTAAAAAGAGTACAAGCAGTGATCTTAGTGTCTAATTAGCCACTTATGACATAAACCAAAAACTATTTTGCAAGATCACTCTCAAAGATTTAACTGTAGAAATGAAATGGGAACAGGCAGAGAAGGTGGCCAGATGCTGAGAAGTTTCAATACAGATAGTGAAGTTGGGGATCAATGTCAAATAGTACCTCATTTTAAGAAAGGGAGAAATTATTTGAATAATTGCTCTCCAATCTCTACTGCAAAGGCTTTAAAGCATTTCTTTTGAGTCTGAATTAACTCTATTCACGTATATTATGGTATTGCTGCATTCAAAAGGCTGTGATCAAATACAGTGAGAAACATCTTCAGAGAACAGTGAATCTGGCCCTAATGAACTACTTGGACTCAGCATGCCTTATTTTCTTTGGTAAGGGACTTAAGTGCTCTGCGTAAGCCTGCAGCCAAGGGCAGCACATGTACTGCTTTCACTGGTAAAGCAGTTAGATAAACCTAAACAATTCAGACAGCACTGCCTTCAGAGAGTCAGCTCTGCTTATGGCTTCTACCAGTGCTGTCTGAAAACGAGCTCAGCATCTTTGCAAGAAAATTCCTACCAGTTTGCCACACTGGTACATGCACAGCATCTTCTGCATGCTGCTGCTGGCTCTGGTGATACTGTAAATACACAGCCCCAGATAAACTTGCTGAGTTCTCACTGCAGATCTGGCAGAAGTCAACATGCTACGCTGACATCATACTGCAAGCAGACAGCCCTCACCACAGATCTCTACTAGCTGCAGTCAGCTACTGAAAAAGGAAATGGGTATTTAAAAAGGATTAAAATATAAAGAAAAGAACACAGCTCAAAACCTGATGGTGTTCATGACACTAGCCTTTGGCACTGTGAAACAGAAAGGGTAAACAGGAGCGTGTGGTTTGGAGACATGAGCCACACATCTCACACTGCCAAATTTCCCCGCTCCAGCCCATGGCCAGACTAACCCATGTAAAGAAAAGCCCTGTGCTCAGAACACCAGCAAGCACCATCAATTGCTAAGCCACTGAAAACGATTTAATTGGCTCCATTTTAAAAACAGAAAGAAGAAAGGCAAGACTTCTGTGGGAGCTTGAATGTCACTCCTTACACCAGGAAAAAACTCTTCTGGAGCCAGTCACAGGAGCATGTAGCCCAGTGTTGGCTTCTAGTGCTAAATTAAAACAAGAGTTACTGACCAGAAATAGGGTTTGTAACAGGAATCTTGCTGTAGTCATTTTTTTGTTTGCTTGTTTTTTTGTTTGTTTGTTTTTTTTTTTTTTGACAAATTCTCCTGCTGAAGTCAGTTAAGGATTGGTATCATAAATCTCAAACTTTGAGATGGCAGCATCAGAGTACTTGCAGAGGGGCCAGAGCTAGAACCAGGAACAGGGCTAAGATTAGGCTATTAGGTGCACTCCACAGCCCTGATGAATCCCACCTGGTCTCTGTGATGCCCTTTTATCTGAACTTCAGGAAGGAAAGCAGAGACTTCCATTGCCTCACCCATTACTCATGTCCCTTCTAGTGCCGCACTGCAGTAGGGACCCGTGCATGACTGCAGAAGATGCTTTTTCCTCACTCATTTCTGCTGGCACACTGAAATTAATGGAAAGCTTATCAGATTGGTTACATAAGGTTTAGTTTTTGAGCTACAACTCATATCTCTGTCCAGACACAGATACCAGAAGATTACTACAGCTGGTACTTCCTGATTTTCTTTTGCCAGCATTGACCTAAGGATCACCTAGGAGAAGCAGGGCTGCAGGTATGTATATATTTAAAGCCAGTGAAGTCTCTCACTTCAGTTTCAACTGGACAAGGTGAATTTTATGCTTCAGCTCACACATTAGGTACAGATGTTGTGGCTGGACCAGCTCTCTCTTTACCATGCAGTGCTGCCAGCTTGCACTTCAGAAGCACAAATTTAACCTGCATGTTGGAGTTCACAGCCTTTCAACACTCATTGCAGAAGAAACCCCACAACTGACTATTAAAAATAAAATGTTTCAGTGAGAATTACTGAGCAGTGAAATCATGCCATAAAACAACTGCACAGACAGACTGTCCAGCCACCACTAGGTTTTACAAAGCACCACAAAGTCTATTTTGTTCTGAGATGCAGTGCTAGGAAGGAACAAAGTTATCTTTGTGAGAGCATAAGATGAGGTTTATTTCAAAGACCGTGCATTATCCACCTTTCCAGAAACACGCTTTTTAGATACCAGCCCCCTGAAGCCTTGCAGGGGAGTCTCAGAGCTGATTCTGCACTTCTCATTTCCCCAGTCCCAAGGTTTGCAGCAGAACACCTCCAGGGCAGAAGACACAGAGCAGATCCCAGCTCAGTGGTGTCATAGGCAGTGTCACTGCATGGCTCCAGCCTAAGTCCAAATGGCTTCACATTATGCTTTGGCTAAGCTATGAAATACTTGGAGAACACAGCACCATGCTCTGAGCCAAGCAACACACGGCAACTTGGCATAAAAGGGAGCATGGATTGATCCCAAATTGAGTCTAGGCAGGGCATTGCTGCACACACTACTTCAGGTTCAGGCCCTTCCCATCCCAAAAAGTCATATCAGCACTTATTTAATTGCCAAGTCAAGCTATTTTTCTCTCCTCTCATTTTGCTAGACAGATTCATACGGGAGATGTACTAGGACAAAAATCCACTATCCTGGTGAAAACCCAGAAAACCCCTTCAATTTTAGCATAGCTGTAGATTTGCGCAGAACAGTCCTCTGAACCTAGCCTAGCCAACATCCTTGCACAGCTCACTGATATTGCTACGTTTACTCGATAGAAGCAGCAGACTGATAAGGGAAGGCTACCAACAAGTTATAAGATCAACCTCCTCGACAAAACTTGCAAGATCTGCCACACAGATAAAAATACAAAAGGCTGATATGTTTCTCTTCTGCTTTCTCCACAGCTAGACTGCTAATAACAGTCTGTTGGGAAGAGGGGAAAAAACAACTGCATAACAAAAAGAAAAAAAAGAGAAAAAGAAGACACTAAATCATTTTCCTTCCTTAAGATCTTTCTTATCTATGAAAATCATCAGGCTTAGCAAGAGTAGCGATGATTTAATCAAGCCACGCTTCCACAGTGCCTTCATGTGCACTTTATGACAGGTTTGAGCAAGTTTTCCAACCAGCTCTCCATGGCAGCAGGCATCTGAGCACGAGGAAGAATGACCATCTCTGAAGGCAAACATGGGGCACACACACTACCCAGTGTGACAGAGTGACACATGCTCAGCATCTTCGGGTACCAGGCCAGAAACCACTCCAAAGTCAGACAGGAGTAAGTGGGCACAAGCATGCAGATAGTCTGTTCCTTACCTGGGGCTGGGAGGCTAGATTCATCTTGTAAGGATGTGCCTTTCCCTCTTCATTTACAAGCGGTGACCAGACTTTTGACTCTGTTCTGCAAAACATGAATTCCCAACAGTTAATCTACTTCCATTGCTGCACATCACTGTTGCTATTAGAGGACTTGTTTTCAGCTCATGAGCTTCATCTCCACCAAACTTCTGTATAGTTTGAGTATGGTTAAAGTAGGAATCCACACAACTCATCCTTTGGGACTCCACTGATGACACAAGAGATGTGGGCTCCAACCCAGGCAATATATTTAGGAGTCACCCAACAGCAGAAGTTGGAAACGACCCTGAGATGCATACCCTTTAACTGAGACAATTCAAATTTACTGTTTTCCAGCTCCTATGAGTCGCATGGAAATGAAATGAGTCGTGTCTGTATTAAATATACATAGAACACTGTGTTCTTGAACTTGGGCTGCTGGAAATATTTCTCGCTTTGGGTCTCCAGAATTTTCTTATTCATACAGTAGAATCCATGTAGAACAGAGGCTTTTGGGAATCACAAAAAAAAAAAGAAATGGGTCAAAGTCAGCAATGGGACTAAAAACTGAGATGACAGTGTGTCCAAGAGAAAGTCTGCATAACCTTTGCTAGTCTGACCCAATTGCAGCAGCCTGAAACACAAATCTGTGACCAAAACCAGCTGCTTCTACCAAGAATCATTCTGGAGTTTTGTTGTGCCCCAAAGAACAACAGAAAAAGTAGTGAGGGAGAAACAGGAATTAAACTTAGATTTGCTTGAGATTCTTTGTGGGAAACACATGCCATCTAAGATTCTCACATGTACAGAGAGCAGTTAGCTTTAAGGAGGGACCAAACACTGCTGCTTCTGCCAAAATTTGTAATAGTAGGGAATAAAGTGGCGGCAGTATCACTGAATGAAAACCATCATTCAGTGTTAAATATTACACAATGCAACAACTAGACAGCTGATAAACTCTTTGGATGAGTTTTGAAATCCATGTCCTGTTTTGACAGGAGATCCTGAAACTCTCTAAATTCTGCAATTGCAGGCAGATGTTCTTCCCAGATATCTGTGGGGTCAGGGCCAGCTACAGTTTAAGTTCTTAGTTAGCAAAACAAGATTGTTTCCACTGAGAATTAACTGGATAGCTGGAAAGAGACTTTAAACAGAAAAGGCTTATAAAGCTGACAAGGGTAGAGAAACAGGATATAGAGCTACCCACAATAAAAATTTAATCTGGTCTACTCTATTATTCCAAAGGCCCACCAGTTTCAGTACATTTTTAAACAAAAACAATGAAAAAACCCTACCTGTGCTGTGCAGACACTTACTGCATAAATAATACTTACACCCAGATAGCAGCTCAGTGGGAGGAAATGACAGGCAACCCACTCAACTCTGGGAAGAGAAGAGTTTCTATAGGGAATTCATTCACCTGCTACTTCATCTACTGTGCTCTGGACTTCACACAAAAGAAATCCTGCCTGAAGCCTGCTTTCTGAAGTACATCCTTTTGCAAGAAAGTATATAGGCATAGGTCACAGACAGCATCCTCTGCTGAGTCAGGTACAGCAGATCTTTGGCTTGGGGTTATTTCATTCTGTGGCAGCAGCTGCAGTGCCAAGAGCCAACAGCCTGCCCATCTGACCCCTGGCATATGATGCACTAGGGCACACACAGACTGAAGAGCACAAATATAACAGCTGCATGGGATCAGCTCTACAACAGTCTGATAATCATCTTGCCCCAACAGCTGTTGTTACTGTGGATGTGCAACGTACCCCAGGTGAGTGTAAAACAATTATTCCCTCCTCGCTTCTGGTCTAGTGTTTTAGGAGTGCCTGAGGAACCAGTGATTTTTACCCACATCACAGCCATGGAGCATAACAAAGTCACAGCCACCTCTAGGGTGGCTGCATTTTGCACATGAAAATCATATTTACACAGAGGGGAACAGCCCACTGACCAGCACAAAGCCTTCCTCTTTGGAAGATCACGTATGACCTCTGGAAAACATGGGGGCACAGCAGAGCTCATGGAAACAAACACCTGCCAGCCAGGCTATAAGCAAGTAGACATTGGCTGGAGATAAAAGAGCAGTTCAGAAAGCACTAAACACTTCAGTGGATTTCTAGCATGAGGCATCCCTGGTGCCAATTCTCACTGGCCCTGATTGAAGCACTTTCCAAGTAGTATTTTCTTTTGCAGCAGTTTAATAATGCCAAATTTCAGAATCAGCAGAAGGCCTTTCACAATCTGCAGATTTAAGCTTGGAACAAGCCAACGTATGTACACAAAGCAGAAACCTCTTCCCAGGGCCCCAAGGGGTTACCTCCACCCTACTGCCCCTGGCTTGGTACATGAGGTGGCACAGCACATTGGTCTCCAGTGTCTGGGAGATACCTATGGCCAGCTACTGTAGCCAACATGTTTCTGTACAGATTTTGCTCCCTTTTTTGACAGCGATGCAAAAAATGCCAGTTTGTTGCCAGCCTGCTGCCATTCCAATCTGTCACTGCTTATAAATGGAAGCAGCAAGGTCACTCCAGGCTTTACTTCCAATCCAGTTTAGATGCTATCCAAACAGAAAGGTTAAACAGCCCGCACAGTTGTCCCTCTAAGGCCAGGAGAACAAAGCTTCCCTTGTCTTCACAACAGCTGCCACAGAGCCCTTCACTTGCTCTCACAACGGCCCATTTATGGCCCCAGCGAAGCTGAAGATGAGACAGCTTTGCTTGGGATGCATTGCTAGTGGGTCCAGCACAGCACATGTCCCATTGCATCCCACCACTGCCACAGAAGCTGCAATCTGTGGGTAATCAGTAGGACTGCAGCAACACCTGCTCTCAGTAAAGGGTCCATGCCACCAGCACTTGCTCTGAATTGAGAGAGAGAGAGAGAGAAATAGCATCAAAACGTTCACGTCTGTCCAACTGCTGGCCCAGGACTTATCTTCTAGAAGGCTGGGAAGTAGGGATACGAGGCACAGGTCAGCTGGATTGGTTAGACTGATCACATCTTCACCATATCTGCATATGTTCATATCACTTATGGGAAGCAGGGAACAGGCAGCTAGCTCAAATTCAAATTTAAGTTAGAATATATTTTCTCCTATATACTCCAGCAAAGGGAGTGACACACAGTACAGAAAGAGAGGACAGAAACATGACTGTCAGACAAACACAGGAACACCTGCCAGGAAAACTAATAGCAGGCATGCAAATATACAAACTTCATCACATTTGTAGTTTACATTTCCATGCCGTTTCCTTGCCACTGGAGAGAGGGCAACTAAGACTAGGCCAGCGAATGAGCCGTGCATTTGCTTTTCCATCCAGGCAGAAACCAAGACCCGAGATAAGAACAGATACTAGCTTGGATGCAGAGGTCTGGTAGGAAGGATAAGAAGGAAACTGCATGCAAGTCAAGGCAAGAATCTGGAGAAGTATTTGTGAAATTCATCATTTTTCATGAAGCTTGGCTTGAATACAGTATAATATAAGCAATCACAAGAGGCTAGATTTTGTTATCAATGCTCTGTGTGCAGAGCTAGGCCACAGCTTCAAGGGAAAATTCAGTGCTGGAAAATGAGGATCTAATTCTGTTGCCAAGAATTGCGTAAATAAGTTCAGTAAAAAAGGCACATTTACATTCTTATTTCAAACACTGAGAGAGGCAAGTCTAATTTACCAGAGTAGCAATTGAACTCCTAAAAGCAGAGAAGTTTCTTCTAAGGTAGAAGGTTCGTGAGGTGAAAAATGAGAAAAGACCTAAACAAGTCCTCTCTCAGAAGCTCCCAGGGTTTTAGATAAGTGGCAAAGGATAAGGCACACCTACTGTTTTCTGAACTAGTCACCTACAGAGTTCGCAGCTTCTGCCTTGCCAAAGAGGGTGTAACAGTATAGCAAACACCAGGTTTGACTTGCCAAAATGCCTTTGAAAGCACTTATCACTGGTAAAAAGTGCTGAGAGAGCTGGGGAGCACGAAGGCAGCCAGGAGAGCCTTGAGCTGCTGGAGATGGCCGCTCCACATCTCCTTATATAGCTGTGCACAGCTCCAGGCTTCCCAGGCCACAGGCATTATTAGCACAATGACAGACCTGGAAAACTCTTGCTGGCAGGGAAGCAAAAAGCAAGCTTAAATGAGTCAACAAACTCTGCAGACTTCCTAGAACACAAACCCAAGCCTATTGTGGCTTTATGCAGCCACAGCTGAACACTGGGAACACGTGGAACAAGGATGGGGAGCTTCCCACAGAGAGGGTGCAGCTGAACCTACCGAGTATGGCACAAAGGACATTGTCTGTCTCTCCTCACTCCTTCTCCATAAGCATTACACATGATCCTTTTTGACAATGCATTTAACATCTGCTGGTAGCAAATCTGACTTTCCTGATCTTAGCAGTTTTCAAAAAAAAAGAAAAAAAAAAAGCATAGCTTCATTCCTTGGCATCATTTTAGCAGAGTAACAGACTGTTTTGCAAACAAAAAAATGTATTAATATATCATACACTGGCAGCAGGGCTGCTGAGTAGGAGATTGGAATTTGAAGAAAAGGACAGTAGGAGCAGAAAACAAGATTATATGCTTGCACTCTTTTCCACAAATCTTCTTTTCCTGTTACCACCCCAATCTGTCTCCAAACACAAAGGAATGGCTTTAGGAATGTTTCTTCTTTTGTTAAAAAAAACATAAATACCCATAGTTTACCTTGGAATTGCTCATGGCTGCACATGAGCACAGCTTTGCAACCCACTAGGTGACTACAGCCACTTCTTTCAGAGATAACTTTCACCTGTACTGCAACTGGAATGAGTATTTGTCCACTTCTGCCCATCTGTAGCTACTACTACACAAAGCTGCGTACCAAATTCACTACAAGTATTACCACTGACATCAGTGATGCCCTGGACTTTGTGGCCATTGGGCGAGTTTTTGTTTCTTGAGCCTTCCTATCTTTGAACGCTTTCTCATCCAAGTGTGTTTCTTTCCCAAAACACACCAATTTTCCAGAGCAAGGTGACAGTGCTCTCCAGACTGGACACATCTAGCTGCTCACCACCATTAAAAGGCAAATTGGAGGTGCACTTAGTAGAGGGGCAGCCAGGGACAAGGCTTTGCTTGACCCTCAAAAGTCAGTGCTAAGAGGTACAGACATCCACTGCAAAAGTAAAAAAAAAAAAAAAAAAAAAAAAAAAAGAATCAAGATCCCAAACTTCCTTCCTCTGATGAATGCAAGAGGCTTAAAACTCCACCTGTGAAATTTCTCAGTTTGGCAACCAGGTGGCTTTGAGTTGACTGAAGTGCAGACTCCACTGTAAGATGGTCTTTCTATGCATATCAAAGAAAACCATGGTGCAGAGCTTGAGAGTACACCACTGAAGACAACATCAGAAGCTTTTCCTTCATTTATTGGGAGCTATGTTTCTAAGAAGACTCTCTACTCTGGAAAAAAAAGCATAACAAATGAGAAGAGAGGGGGGACCTGCTAGGCTTGCTAAGTCCAGCAGGAATTTGGTGTGTGTGCCAACGCTGCAGAAGAACCACTTTCAAGGCTGAAGGCAGACCTCTCCAGCTCTGCTCACACATCATACAGTGCCAACTAGAAAAGCACATTCAGAGAAAACAGTTTGTGACTGACTTTACACCCGAGCAAAATCTGCCCCTTTAGGTGAAAGAAGCAGTCGAGGCACAGTCTCTCCTGTTAGTACTTGATCCTTTTTTAAACAGCGACGTGTTAGACAAGATTTCCTGCCTACAATCTGATCTGAAATATTTCTGGACTGTTACCATCATTTAGGAAAAATATCGAAACAGGAAACATTGGAATGCTGTTGATATTCACAATCAAGTACACAGTACAAACAGCATTTCCTTTACCAGAAGTGTTTAAGTCTCTCTGGTTCTCTATATTTACACTTCTCTTAAATAATCACTAATGCAGCCAAAGATAGGGACATTTTAACCACTCAGCTACCACTAAAAGAGAAGAGGATTACATAGATGCAGATGAACACACATAATATTTGTTTAGGTGTGAGGAAGAAGGACAAGATGAGCATACCACCATGCTTCCTCTAGAACACACCAGCATCCAGCTTTTTGCAGCCCAGGGGCTTCCTGCAGCAGAGATACTATGATGGTCCATACCGCCCTTTACCAATTTTACTTCCATAAATACATCCAGTCTCCTCTTGAACTCATGTGTACTTACAGCATTCACAGTATAGTCACAAACCACAAATGATGTCCCCACTGTCACAACAGCAGTGTCCCCTCATGGAACTGAAACCTTTGGCATGAGCTCTAACAAATGTCTGTAAAAATCCCTCCTGGCATAACCCTGATGCTACTCTGAACACAGATCTGATAGCATTTTGCACACATAGCTCCATGAGCAATCATTTAAAATTAATCAGGTATTAACTTAAAAAACACTAAAGACCCACAGCAACAGCTCCGGTTACAGAGCTGCTGCCCTGTCAGCTCAGGAGCCTTTGCCAGCAGCCCTTGCCAGCACAGCTGCTTTGTATGTGGATCCAGCTCATGAGCTATGACTGTGGAGCATGGAGAGCCAACCCAGGAGCTGGTGGTGGTGAAGCACAGGCGATATCCTTCCCTCTTTGTATCCAGGCAGCTGCTTAGAGACCCACGTTCACAAAAGATGTAGTTACAGAGGCCCAAGAGAAGATAGCTGAGGGCTAGGGATAAAATATCCTGATGAAAGAACGGCCAGGAATGATGTTGTGTGATGCACGACTGCCTTCTGGCATTAAAACAGTGCTTTTTTCTCTGAGAAATCATCCTGTGGCATCATACTCCCAAAAACAAACATCTCTAGCAGCTATCAAACCTCTAAACAAGCAAGCAGTTCTTCCCTAAGCAGAATCTTAATCCCAAAGAATAAAGAGGACCAAAGACTTCAAGGCCCTTATAGCCATCTAAAATGGATTTTATACAGAGCAATGGGCTACACTATTAAACCCTGGGGTGGAAGAGTAGTTAGATCATTGCTTTTCACTTCCTTGCACTATTGACACTCTCTTTGGCCATTTACTTGTCAGTCAGTACAGCAGCAGCAGTGCCTGTCACACACTTCATGGTGTCTCATTTAAAGATGGCTTTGAGAAAGAGTTGGGCAGTTTCAGCTCAAAGCCCTCCATGATTCCACTCAGCTGCACACACAGCTAGAAACCTGCCTCCAGGCAGCTTCAGCTTCCACACCCAAGGCTGATAAGGGCATGGGGTAGCCATAAAGTTAACAGCTTTGTAATTAACATTAGCAAACACATTTTACAGACTCAATGACCTGTAAGACTAAGCCTGCTCAGCAGCTAAAAGAACCCTGGCCTCCTCTCCTCTCTCCCAGCCACAACCACACAGCACTGGCTTGCAAACCAAGAAGTCAGACATTTTGGGGCAGCCAAGGAGCACTCCTCTGCAGAAAAGCTTCCATGTTAAGGGTCAGCACGAAAAACATCAGGGCTAGCAGTCTGCCATGCCATTCACACCACCTTTGCTTTGCTCCTCTCTTCTCTCTGTGAATTCCCCTCAATGAATTACCAGGCTTTTTTTGGCCAAGGCCCATAATTTTTTTCCTGACCTGGGAAATAATGTTGAATTGCTAGCATTATGCAAGTTACAGTAAAAGACTTCCCATTATCATGGAAAGGTCCCAAACAACTGAACTACTATGTTACTTGAGACATGCTTTTGCACCTCTCCTGAATCCACTGTGAAGTTGGTACCCACAGCCGCAGTTTAAACAAGGGTAAATCCCCAGCACCCCAGCAGGCTCTAGTACTTTTAAACTTCAAAACGAACAATTTTTGAGTCTGCATGTGGCAAAAACTAGATAATAGTTTGGACAGCACATAACCACATGTGTTAACTGCTAAATTACTGCAACAGGAAGAAAAGTAATCTCTGGTCATACCTCCTCTGCTACGAGTAAAGTTTTCATGAGACCTGTCTTGGATTTCTTGCTGTCGGAGGCCACAGAATAGGCTGACAGACTTTGACAACTTATCAGCCAATTTCTCACTGAGAATATTGTTTTCATAAGGTCAAAGTGCAGCAAATGCAAACAGCATTAGGATTAAAGGCTGAAAGGCAACACCCTCTTGCAACCCAGCGCCTGGCCTTACAAAGCAGTAAGAGGTCAGCTTAAACAAACCAATGCTGCCAAACCAAAACACAGCTACTGCTCACTCCACATCCCCCCCGTCTCCCCACCCACCACTGGTGACATACCTGCTAACCGTCAGGGTGAGTTCATCTGCACAGCCCTTGATTTTGTTCTGCGCCTCAAGGTGCGTCATGTTATCTGTGTTCACTCCATCAATGGCTATGATCTGGTCTCCTATACACAGGTTGGCTATTGCAGCTTTGCTACCTGGAGTCACCTACAAGAAAACAAAACAAGTAAGTATGCCTCCCAGGGACCAGCTTTTCAAGTAACATTTGAAAGACAGCTGGAGCAAACCGGGCTTCTCTTGCTGGTGCCTGAAAGCAAGGAAATAAAAACTAATCAAAGCAAACTGTTAGCAGGAATCTATCTGGACAGACATCTCTTAGAGCTCCTCTGTGAACATTAGGATCAGGATTCTGTTCTGGTACCTACAGGAAAAGATTTTATGGGGGGAGATGAGTAAGTGACAAAATAAGACAAGGGGGAATAGTTTTAAACTAAGACAGAAAGGTTTAGGTTAGATATTAGGAGGAAGTTTTTTTTAAGTCAGCTCCTAAATGGGGTCTAAGGGAGGTACTGCCAGGCTCCACCCCTTTTGGTCACACAGATGAATTGCCTTCACCTGTGCTCCCAGGGCTGAGCTGTTGAGCTATTCCTTTCCCCCCGTGCTCCATCAGTTGTTCAGGCTGTGACTCAGCAGTTGCCATACAGTAGTAGAGAGCAAAACCCTGAGAACACAGTTCCACACTTTACTGGATAGAGAGGTTCTCTCCAGAGCAGAAGGTGCTGAGAACAGACAGGAAGTTCTGGAACAGATATACCAGAAAAGGGAGAGAGAATCAGAGTTAATTGCAATCATGAATACATTTGTCTGCATCATGATCTCATCTGCTTCCTCCTTTGTGAGAAAGATTTGGGCACAAGATTTTGAATTGTGCCTTTAACAAGCTGGCACCCAGGAACAGGTGCAACAGCCTCACTGATTTCAGTATGATTAATCCTAAAGTGCTTGACCTAACAAGTGAATAGGGAGGCAGAAAGGCATCAGAAAACTCATTTTTAAAATGCAATTTGGCTATACTTTCCAAAAAATCATTAGCAACATCCCCAGCCTCCTATTCTGACCTCACATTGATATATCCTAATATATTAAATCTCCCTTTTTTCTTCATGCATGATGCTTTGTTTCCCAGATACACTCTAGCACTGCTAAAGTGCTGTTTGAGAAGTGATGGATGAGAAGGAGCTCAGGGTGATCTCACTGTGACCCCCAGGTAGGAGACACTATGCAGTAATGCCCCCGGTATGGTGCTCCTTGTGAAAAAAGAGCTCCCAGCTAAAACTTGGCATTTTCAAGCTAACAAACTGAAAAGCTTGCTCATTTTTCCCCTACTTCTGCTAAAAAGATGTCCTTTTAACAACACAACCTCTCTGGACCAAAACTATTGCCTGGACAGAGGGAGAAGAGTGGCAAATCTACTTGCAGCTTTGCAATCAGTATGTAAGATTTTGTGCAGCTTTAATGACTTCTGTGGGAGTTGTATCATGACCTTTCCTCAATTATTTAACAGGCAGAGGAAATGAGAAGGGTGGACTGCTCCCAAGCAGGAGTACAGATTAAAACATGCCTTGCAGCTGGGACACACCTCATTTATGAGTTTGTTGCAACTGGTATTCATTCTACACATTCATGCTAGGTTTCAGCATGCCGGAAAGCAGCTGAGCAAACCCTGCAAAGCTGTCAGACATAAACAAACATTGTTCACAAGATTTAGAGTGCTCCTAATGCAGGACTGGATGGCAAATCATTCCCCCTAGGGAAATATTCTCCTCCCAGAGGTGTCACGCATTAGCTGCAATCACTGCTTTCCCTGGGCTAAAAATGCTCAGCCAACAGGAAAGCACTGATGAAAAGACCAGACGAGGCACCAGGTGGACACAGAAAATCTGCTTTAAACACGAAGATTACTGTCTGCCAAGCTGCGGCCCTCAGCTCATCAGTGGCCCATAGGATCAGCCAAGCCTGCTGCCACTCCTTCATAGCCATTGCCTCTACAATATTTTCATGTAAAACTTGTGACAGGGATAGCCAGCAGACAGGAAGAAATCTTGAGCACCAGAAGGGGCTCACAGTTCTACAGTTCTCCCAGGATTTGGGAGCTGCTGTTTGACAAACCATAAGACAGACCCCTGGGGACAGCATTACACCTGAGGGAATGTGCAGGAGACATACTGTGGGTACTACCCTGGGTGCTGGGCCTTAACCCTAAGCCCGGGTTTCTCAATGCCTTTTATCTCCTCTAGAGATGGGATGAGGGCACATTACTCAGCCCTGTGAGGAGCACTGAGCTCAGAACACAATCAGCGATTCATTTTTGATCAGACGTGGTCAAGAATTACAGTGGACTAACACCACCACTGGAACTCTGCCGGAGGTCAGCTGTATGGTTTGCATTTAAAGGCTGACAGCCTATGCAGCTTTTGGCAGGCTGCTAGAAATGATCCTGTACCACAGGCAGCAGCTGAGCCCAAGCAGCCAGACACTAAGATGCGCAAAATCTCCCAGAGAAACCCCAGGAGCCACTGGGATGAGAGCGTGGTGTCCGCAGGGACATCTCAGCACTTTGCCCACTGTGCTTGTGGAGTCACATTCCCCTCCTGTGTCCACTCTGGAGGAATTTGAAATATGAGTGCTGTTCTCGACCAGATAAGAGCCACCGGCAGCACAAGGGCAATTACGCCCAGCAGGTACTGTGCAGACCTCTCCCCTAAGGGAAAGCCTAAAGGATGCACAGTAATGAAGAAGATAAGCAAATCTGCCATAAGAAAACTTGCTTTAAAAGCCAGCTCCTTTAGTTCTTGACATAACTTGCCCTGAATTGTAACCTTCCAGAAAGCATTCTCCTGCAACATCCATCTCCCACTCTGCCAGCATCACTCATAGCAAACATGTTTGCACAGAGCCCAGCACTGCACAGAACCCATCCCCCAGCCCTTTAGGATGATTAATGCTACTAATGATGCTGTCTTCCCTCTCACTGTACAGCCTGGGCTCATCTCAGTGCCATCAGTGTTGCTTCTGAGATACATTCACCTACCAGTTAAGTCAGGAAAACAGAAAGCATTCCTGTTTTCTGCTTCTGTTTGTGTGGCATCCCTCCCCACTCTATGACAGCAGGGAGGGGTGCTCAGAGCACTGGAAGATATTGGCTAGCTTACATGATCCAATGAGAAGGACTCCAAAAACAAATAGCCTACAGGTTCACAAGCAGCCCACAGATTGCAGACCACCTGGGGAACCTAGGGGCTGGGAGGCAGCAGCTGGCACACAGCTGGATACAGCTGCACTGGTTCATGGGAGGGTGAAGAGGGCTGGAAGGGGCTGTGAGGAGCACAACCTGCAAGCACAAGTTTTATCTTGTGCAAAGGCAGAGCCTCCTGCTTCATTCAAGGCAGCTCCCAACCAGCTTGTGCTTCCCACACTGCATCAAGCAGCCTCTGGCAGAGGGACTGCACAGCATCAGGACACTATAGCCAAACAAATAGCACTGCATATCCTCTAACATCACACCCTTAGGCTCCCTCAGGAAACAAGCCGTGCCCTACCTCCTGGCATTTGCTCCAAGGCAATTGTGTGAGACTTTGCCATTAGGTCATCTCACTGCTGAACAGACAATGCTGAGGCATGTTGAGCAGAACTGTTTGATACTGTATCCAAAACATCTCCCAGAGCTGTTGTAGGTGTTGCCCACAGAGTCAACAAGGATGCTCTGTCTGGCTAGTGCAGGCACGGTATTCATCTGCACCGACAGCAAAGCTGTCTGTGTTGAGCAGCTGCCACTAGGAAACACAAGCTCAGATTCATGGATGTGCCCTGTGTGCAGGAGCAGAGCCTTAGCAGCTGGGCCAGGAGGCATCTGCAGCTTCCACATAGCCACCTGAACAGGTGGGAAAGGTGGGAGATTGCAAAGGATCTGCCTGCCCCATGTTGTCTGTGGTGGCACAGATATCTAGACACAGCCAGAGCACCAACCCAAGTCCCTGCCACGAGCTCAATAAAAGTAAGAATGAGCTCAGATACATTTGTCAGCTTAGGGAAGAAGTAAATGAACTCCACAATCTACAATTATACTAATGCAAAGCTCAGTGTGGTAGACAACATCTAAGGTTACGTGATGGATGTTCACGTGGACCTCTTTTTTTTGCAAAGATCCTGCAGACTCAGGGTTGGTGTGGCTAGAAGAAGAACCTACATAATTTGGTCATACCACAAGGTAAAGATTAATGGTTGTGTGCACCACCTGGCCCCGCTCTGCCTTCCCTGCACACACACTTTGGACTCTGCCTTGCCAGTACAATCAGGAGTTTGCCAAGTTCCAGGTTTCTCACCACAGGTGGTTTACCTGCTGTCATTCCCCTGCACTGGAGCCCAACAGCAGACTTGTTTGTGACACGTTAAGCTCCAAGCTTGTGTATTTGGGCAAGTGCATTTACACACTAGGAAAAGCTTTCATTTAGCAGAGAATGAGATGTATCTGGCTGCTTACCCAGCTCCAAGCCTTCTTTATAAAACCTTTATCTGCCCCCATGCTAGCCAAACAGAACTACACTTTACATCTGCTGCAATTAATTCCACACATGCTCTCAAGCAAGCTTTGTTATTCCTCTGCAGGGACATATGGCATCTCCTCTGCAGATGAGGATCCAAGAAGCACCAATGGGAACAATAAGGAAAGCTGCTACCCACAGCAAACGAGGGAGGGAAAAGGTGGGAAGCATTTAAATGAAGAGCAGCATAGTAGAGCTCCTTATGAGTCAAGACACAGGCAGGTAAAGGTGCAGGGCCCTCTCTCTGCCCCACTCCCTATCCGTTCAGGAGCTCCCTCAGCTCTCTGCAGTTCCTCACAGACCCCACAGCCTCTGGCACCACCTGGCATTCTACACCTAGACACACATCTCGAGAAGCGATGAAGAGATAAGAAAACAAGAAAATTAAGAAGAACAGTGTGGGAAGAGATCCAGATAAACAGCACCTATCTGAGCTAGAGAGGAAAACCCTGCTGGGCCTCTGCCGGACCTTACAGACATGCAGCAACATACTTATAAGGCCACCAGCGACAACGAAACATCCCTGACGATCGGTTTAATCCTCCCCACCCACACACTGCTGTCTTACCATGAGTAATGCACTCAGCACAGAGTACTATGCTAAGCAGCCACGGCTTCTCCCAGCGAAAGCATGTAGCTGGGTCAGCAGACATCAGAGGCTATGAGAAAATGCAAACAGGCACGTTCCCCACCGCTGCTCACTGGGGAGTGGAGGCAAGTTCTTTACAAGCGGATCTGGGAGAATCCCCCTCCAGGCTGCAACTGCTGCATGTACTGCTGCAGTCGGATGCTGCCCAGCCTGGAGCTCACCCAGAGGATGAAAAGCAGGAAAACTCAGACACTGTGTGGAGAGGGCTGACCTCAGCAAGGCAATGCAAGATGCTGGTCAGACTCCCGACAGTGCATAGGAATAATGCTGGAGGCTGTGCATTCTCATAGTTCACTTTGTAACCTGCCTCACATCAAAATACAGATGCACAGAAGTAGAACGTTCTCTTACAAGGCCTCAAAAACATTACATAAATTGCTCATCAGCTGAGCGTCCCCTGATGGTTTATTTCATCCTCTAAATAAAACAACATGTGGTGAAATCAGCAACCATCTCAGATACTGTGTCACAGTCCAGAACAGCATCAATTGTTTATGCAGTTAAGGCCCCTCTTCATTTCCCTGTTTATATTGCAAGAAAAAAAACTTCCCTGTTTATACTAAGAGAAAAATAAATCCATTTGCTACAGTGCTTTTGACGTAGCACCCTTCAAACCCAAAGCATTTTACAAACTTTGCCCAGGGTACCCACATGGCCCGAGGGACATCCCTGCCTTGGTCCCACAGGGCAGGAAAACAGTTCAGGAACCAACAGATCTCCGTTTCTGTGCTATATATGAATTAAAGAAGCAGCTCCCAGCACTGAGAGGTGTGCAGGCAGTTCTGTAGGGCTAAGCTTGATATAGCTGCTCCAGCCCAGGCTGGTGGGTAAAAGCTGCATCCACAGCAGCTGTGCCTGAAGTCACCTGGGCCACCTCCACCCAGGCAGGCCAGCAGACACAGGGCAGATTGGTGAACAGACAGGGAGACAGCTCTTTCTGCAATACATAGCATCAGGCTCTAGGCATTCCTGCCAGATGCTCTGTGTCCTCGCAACTTCTGGCTGGTGACTGTTGGGCCCTGAGTAGCAAAACAGGGAAAGGCAACATTTCCATTACTGTCTCTGCCTCCCAGCAGCAGTGCAAAAGGCAGCTCAGGGAACACACCAAATTGTGCACTGGGCAGATCACACACACGTACCACAGCAGCCCAGCTTTTGCCGTAGTTTTGCTTCAAAAGCCCGTAACATTCCTGAAAATCCTACTCAGTCAGTCACGCATCTGCTGTAGCAAGGTGCTCCAGGCACCACCCAGGCCAACACTTGGCATCATGAATTAGGCCTACCTGCATCTCTTCACCAAGGTTTTGGGCCAGCACTGCTCCCTCAGAGTGTGACATCTGAGATGTACTGTCTCCATGCCTGTCTCACCCCAGCTTGCCCCACAGGTGGCTCAGTAGGTGGGCACCCCCAGGGCCGCTCCATCACACCTCAGCCAGGCCAGGTCCTCTTGGAGGAAGAATGTTAGCCAGCATCAAACTAACCCAGCAGCTCCTCACTGCAGGACATTCAGCCCTCCGTTGGGATCACCCAGACTAGTTTTGGCACTGTCTTTAGAAGTAAAACTGTCTTCAAACCACTTTTAAGTGGGAAAATGATGGGTTTCATATGAAAACGTAGACATAGAAGTGACCTGGCTTTGGCCAGTATCAGAGGTTATGACAGACACCTCTCCATAATGGAGCTGGGGGCTTCCTGGCCTAACAGAAATCCTAACACAACTCCCCTTCAGCTTTATTTTGGGTCAGGCATTTCAGATCTACACAACACTAGTACAAAACATAAATTCAGCTCAAGAGCAGGATTTATGGGACAGTGCCATGTATATATTCAACTGGAAACAGAAATCCACTGTGTTTATCAAAATAAAATGCAAATAAACAGGAAAAAGCTTGTATTACCTGAAGGACAGAGGGGGATGGGCTCTGTTAACCATGTTGCTTTATTGCACGTCTCCCCATACAGCACATTCCTTGCTTCCTCCACCAGCCTTGCTGGTCTCACAGGAATTTAACTGGGAACCACCCTGTACAGCTCTACCATCACCCTGCAGTGTGTCCATCCATGGCTCAGATGGGATTTGGGAAAAGCTCTGCACCACTGACTCACTGCATGTTATCGAAAGGCACATATAGACAGAGGTCTTCCCTACTCCTGTAAGGGCATTACAGCAAGCACTGTCCTAGGGGTCAGAAAAGCACACTGTGTTTTTTCTGAACAAGGGCAGTAACAAAATATCCACCAAAAGCATACAGCGCTTAAAAGGAAAAGAGACATCTGTAAGGCATCTCTTTGGAAAGGATGGGAGCTCTATGAGCAAGTCTCATGCACAATACTTGTGAAATTCTCACGCTTGCCCTCACAGGTCCAGCACAACCCCAGAATCAGGAGCGTGCCCACAAGAAGATGCTGCAATGCATCTGAGTCTGAAGCAGTTCTGAACATGTGGCTCAAGTTGAAGGGGAGTTAGAGCAAGAGACAAGAAAAGAGCAGCTGTAGAAATAGTATTGTGTTTCATCTGCTACTGTCATCATACATAATCAGACATCAGTACCACATGGCCACTGCTGGCCAGGAGCTGAGGGGCAGAGCAGGTTGCTCCGTTGGCTCTGTGCCCACCACACCACTGCTTCTCATCCTCCTTGGCCCTAGAAATGAGTCATCGAGCTTGTTTTTACACCCCAAACAGTCCCACCTCTCTCCCACCAGCAGGACTGAGAGAAGTCCTGCTGATGGCAGCCAGTGGTGGGGAAGACAAGACAGCAGGAGGCACTGAGCTATAATGGAGATAGGGGCCATAAAAACCAAGACAAGCAGAGTAGCTCACCCTGGGCATGACACTGCCCAAGGCAAAATCTGAACTCCTGACAGGCAACACAGTCTGAACACAGACACTTTGCTTCAAAGAGAGGTGCAGGGCACCCAACCCAGGTCTGTGACCGAAGGACCAGTAGAAAGATTGATAGCTTGAAAGTCTGGAGGATGAATTAAAAGCACCAGAGGAACTGCCAATTGCCAAAAGCAGAGAGGCTTGTTCTATTACATTTCAGCCTCCAGGGTCACAACTGGTTTCTCACAAGACAGTTATTTCGGCCACTTCGCTGATCTACATCCCTTGGTATGCAACCACAAGCACTGACAAAGACAGCCAAGGAGAAGAGGTGGGAGCAGCGAGGTAGGGCTACAGGCATACTTCTGCCTGACAGTCTCACTGGAAGGAAACGGCAACAATTACCAAAACAATGCAGTAAATATCACTTCCCTTACGCTAAAGCTACTTTCATGTCCAGAAAAAAAAGCTTTACAAGAATGTGGCATTATTACTGCAACTGAAAGAGATTAGAGACAAAATTAACAACAGCCCCCCTCCTGTGAATCTGACAGCACTGCTGTCCCTGGAGCCTTGTGGCATGCAGGGACCACCAGCAGCAAAGAGCCCAGGATGGGGGGCATTTAGAAAAAAATAATACATTTTGCCACCTCGTTTCTCCAGGAAGGACTCACAGAACACAGCAGCCTGGTCCCACTGTCTTCAAGGTTGGATGGGCCCTGGGCAACCTGAGCTAGTGCTTGATCTAATGGTTGGCAACACCACCCTGGCAGGCTTTTGGAAGTGGGTGGTCTTTGAGGTCCCTTCCAACCCAAAAACATTCTGTGATTCTACGAAATCTCATGGGCCCCAGCTGAGGAAGGGCCATGGGATATCAGACGTACTTGAGATGAACACAGCATTGGATGGAGACCAGCGGGCAGCCCAGATGGATGCTGAGCAGCACACCTCTCACCAAGGGATAGGTGACCAGGAGCTCCTCATCCCCAGCTTCTTGGAGGCGCCTGACGGCAGTGCGGGGCAGGGCACAGTGACGTCTGTATGCAGGTGGGTACCGGGACAGAGAGAGCGAGGCCACAGCCCAGTCCTGGTGCTTAGCAGGCAAACACTCGAGTAGAGATAGGCAAACTAAGTTATGCCAATGTAATCGCTTTGATGCGAGGCTTTAGCCATCATTTCCTAACTCATTTTTCCTTAAGTAGGGGGTAAGGGGCTTAAAACAGAAACAGGGAGAGGCACTTAACAGAGGTTAATATGGCTTCGGTAAACAAAGGATTTTCTATCTATACATGGCAAGTAGAAGCAGACGCGCGTCCCGCCAGCAGCACGGTCGGTCCCGCGACGTGGGCTGCGGCGCCCCAACCCCTCGGGGAGAACGTGGCACCAGGCGAACACACCTGGCCGCGGAAACAACTCCGCCCTGTGCCAGCAGCCACCTGCCGACCCCAGCTCGGCTCCCACAGACACACCCGCCGCTTTGCTCCGCGCCGAGCCGTGCCTGCCGGCAGAGCGCACGGCCCCCGGGCAGCCCCGGCGCCCAGCACCGCCCGCCCCGGCCCCGCGCAGCCCTACCCGTGAGATGGTGAGGGGCTGCTCGAAGTCCCGGCCGCCCACCAGGCGGAAGCCCCATGGCCCGGGGCCCGTCAGCACGATGCGGTGGGTTCCCATGTGCACGGCTACACCTCGCGGCACGCCCGGCAGCACCGGCTCCGCTCGCTACGGCTCTTCTCCGCTCGGCACGGCCCGCCTCCGGCCCCTCCCCTGGCTGCTCGCCCCACGGGGCTGCCTGCGCGGCTCCAGGAGGAGGACTGAGCCCTGCTCTGCCCTAGAGGCGAGGCAGCATCGCTGGCTGGGCTTCACCGGCGGTAAAAGTTTGGGGAAAGAACAAAAAAAAAAAAAGTAAAAACCGTCCCGCCACAATTTAAAGTGAGATTCTTCCTACAGCAGTTTGCAAGGCTGAGCACGTCGCGGGGCAGTCTCGGGCTGTAGAAGCGCTGCCTGCCGGCCCGAGCACAACACAGACCATTCCATGCGGGAGCGGCACCGCCGAGGTACAACTTTGGGCAGCGCGGCTGTTAAGGCAGAACCCAACGGTAGAACTAAGAAGAGGCTCCAAGGGGACCTTAGGGAGAAGAACACTTTCTCTTTCATTTATCTCTGATTTGTTGTCGCTGTAGGCAAAATTTTCCTTTTTTTTTTTTTTTTTTTGTTTCTCTTTTTTTTTTTTCCTGATGCCCTTAGGGGCACAACCAAAAGGCAAAGAAAGCATTCTTCCTACCAGCCAGCAGCAGCTGAGGTAGATCACACAGGTGCTGCTTATCTCGCTGCTGGGCACAGGTGAGAAGGATCTGCCCCCTTTCTGCACACATCTACCCTTCATAAACGTTAATCACTTACACCCTCTCAGCCTCTCCTCACAAGATGTGCACCAGGCCCTAATCACCTCTGTAGTCTCTGCTGAGCTCTTTCCAGTGATTTTGTGCCTCTTTTGTACTGG
Source organism: Centrocercus urophasianus (assembly GCF_019232065.1). NCBI lineage: Eukaryota > Metazoa > Chordata > Aves > Galliformes > Phasianidae > Centrocercus > Centrocercus urophasianus. The sequence continues at coordinate 19,027,931 of NW_024884722.1, forward strand.
GTAAGTAGACTGGTATGGAGAGGGACACAACAGAGGTCTTCAGTGGAGGTAGATGTCTCCTTGTGCCCAGGAACACACATGTACTTCCCCCTATGTCTTCTGGCTCTTGCTGAAGACAGCTGCTGCAGACAAACCAGGGTACCACATCGCTCTCAGCAAATGATTTCTGCCTTCTCTCCTCACTGGGGCCTGCTTAATACCACAGAGCATGGTGGGGTGCTCTAAGGAATAAGCCCCTTGCACAGGTCACAACGGGAGCTGGTGACTTGGTGCCCTTTCTCTCACCCTGGGGCAGTGGTTTCCCCACACAGAGCCCCAGTCATGCCCTCAGGGAAGTCCACTGAGGAGGGTAAGATGCTACAGCCAGGTTCCTCACCCACTCCAGGCACAACAAAGCGAGGGTTGGGATAGTGGGTGCTGTAGCACAGTGATGGCAGCTGCTCTTCTGCTTTTTCTGCATGGTAGCCTGCAAAACTGAAAAATGTTCCCAGCCCTGCTTGGAACAGCCTTCCTTTACTCTGCAGGGAAGAGTTGTTTCTGTGAGACACAATCCAGAATTCCCAGCCAGCTGTTCTGCCAGAGGGCTGGGAGCTGTGGTATGCACACCACAGACTTTGCCTTCAGTCAGCGCTGTGGCAAGAGCTGCCTGCGTAGAGTGCAACTATTTGGCAACCTGAGGGGCTGCAATGCGACAACGTCTCTTGGTGGCGTCTGTGTGGACCTGAGTCTCCCAGCCCTGCTTCCCTGAGTGTGACCAAGTACAGCACACATCAGGTTTAGGCTGCACACAAAACCAGGGCAGTAGGATGAGGCTGGAGGAGAGGCATTAGCAGGGAGTTAACATCCTGGAGAGCAATCACCCCACTGAAGGTGCCACTTATTGACTCCTGGGCTTCATGTCCTCTTCACACTACAGAGCTACCACAAAAGCAGCAATGGGCACCAGAGGTCAATAACTGAATGCAGAGGACACAGCTGCCGCCTGCCACCCTAAGAGAGGGCCAGGGGGTAAAACTACTGGCAAAGGCACCTCTAACTTCCATAGGCACAAGGGCAGAGAAGAATCTGAACACTGTGAAGTTTCTGCCTTTGCAAAAGGCAGTTTTCTTTTCACCTTTGCAAAACACTGGGATCAGGTGTGTTCCTGAGCTGCCAGCTCTGCACCCTGACCTCATGTTACTGAGGGATCGGATGTAAAATGTTTTTTTTCTCTGCTTTCACACCTTGTTTTCTTCAAGAATGAGCCACAGCCTGCCTGGCTCATAAGAGAGCCCTGGTGAGGTAAAGCCAAGGTGAGAGCAGGATCTGGAAGCATGGGATGGCAGACGTCTACAGCTCAGAATGGCCACAGCCACTGAGAGCCACAGACAGCACTGGTACAAATGTGCATTGCTACAGGAATAGCGGGAACAGGCTTTATTTAATAATTTGTACAACAAACACAATAGTAATTCAATACTTCCATTTATTAATTGCCAAATAGTAATCCACTGCAATAAGGAACAAAAATCAACACAAAAATAAATTGTGATGTGTGTGTGTGTGTGTGTGTGTGTGTAACTTAAAATGGCAAGAGCGAGAACAGAAAATAAACCTCTAAATGAGTAGGTTATATACAGTCAGTATTATTGTGTTACTTTGCTGGATAGATTAATTTGGTGCTATCCAATCTTAGCAACAGCCTATGTCTTGCTATGAATAACTGGAAGAAAAAACCAAAGCAGAAAAAAAACATAAATAAGATGCAGAATTAATGATATCTCCTATTGAAAGAGACAGTGGTGCAGTCAGTGGTCAGTGTCATATCTGAAACTCTTTCATAGTGGATATTTTGTGCTAAAACTCTTTATATGAACACACACAGAATTCCATCATTTAAATAAAAGTGGAATAAAATCCCAACCTCTGACAACTGCCTTTCTTTTTCTCCCTTCGCTCAATGCGTTTAAATTATTTTTCTATACAAGGTAAGTACATTGTCTGTACAAAGTTAAATATACATATTTACAGTCAAACTTCTGAGACACTGAGTCTTCTCCTCCGCAGACTGAGACGGAAGACAAGCCTACTTGATTTCAAACCCAGGAGCATGGCTAGTTTATCAAAACATATTGCAAGTCGTGCTAACAGTTAGTTGTAGTTACTCTTAATAAATCTGTATAAAAGCATCAGCATAAAAATAGGCATTTTATATTATTAAATACGGCTTATGACAAAATAGCAATCTAACCTTTTGCTATTTGTATGGTAACTGTAGGAAGCAGAGTCTGATAGAACCGGTTTTGTTTATACTTCTTAATAACAAAGTGTCTATCAAAAGAGTATTCGTAGTGGATTTACAGGCAAGCCACGTTTTTTTCCTCAAAGAAATACAAATCTCTATGACTGGTAACAACCGCTGTAAACACGGCTTTCCAAACTGAGCAGACTTTTTTGTTGGACTAAGGGCCAGTCAAAATGCAGGTGTTTATTGGATCTACCATCTACACTGCAAGAACAACAGAAAAAGGCACCTTCAAAGGCATGTTTCTCAGACTTATCAGAACCTCTGACATTTAATGCTAGAGAAGCAAAGCCTTCTTCCCAAAGAGCATGCTTCAACTCTTTTTGGGCCAAAAAGGGGGAGCAGAGAAAGCAAACAGCCGTAGGACTCATAAACAGGATTTGCTCTCATGGATGTTCTGTTTATTGGTTTTATTCTTTGTGCAGATAAATGTCAAAGCCAGGTTGTTTTCTCTTTAAAAAAACATTACTCCGTTCGTTTTGCTGCACACAGTACACTCACACACACACACACACACACACCCTGCACAAAAGAAAAAAACCTTGCAGAAGTGGGTAATGTGTTAGGAAAGGGTTTGGGCTTTTTGCGTGTCTGCAGAACACTTTGGCTGACACCTCTGGATTAAACTTCCAGTCCCAAACTCCTTCTCAACAGAGTTCTGCAGTTTAACCACACTGGCTGTCCTCTGCCCATACGGGGTCTTAAGGTGCATGGCATGAAGGAAGGGAGTTCTATGGGAGTGGAAGGCAGAGCACAGCAAGCCTTCAGCAAGGCAGGAAGCCTGGCCTCCCTGACCTCACCAGTGAACGGAGAAGCTGCAAGGTCACGTACTTTCTGAAAGTACTGTCATATCTTAACACACAAACAAAACCTATACCTTTTGCTTCCCTGAAGCCTTCTCAGAAGTAAAGTACTCCATACGAATTAAGGTTATCACCAGAACTCTTGTTGGGGAGGGGAGAGGAATACACAAAGGCAGCACTGTAAACTAGAAACTGTCTCTCCTTCAGCAAACAAATCATACCCTGAATTAGTAGAAGCAGGGCTACACATTCAATTCAATACTGTACCACATAACCACATCCTCCTAACACTTTTCATCTCTTGTCTATTACATTCATAAATTGTCTCTCTCTTCATTGTTTAAAAACACCATCAGAAAAACAGCTCCATCTCTGTCACTGTGGGATTACTGTTACTTTACAGGTACAGAAGCTTCACATAGTTGCCCGGGAAGGTGCCGAATTGCCTTGTTCTCCTGGATGTACCTATAGCAAAATAAAAGACAAGGAAGCCAGAGTGAGATGGAGCCATCCAAGGAAGGCTTAGTGGTTTAAAAGGTCAAGATGGCAGCCCCTGCTGCTTGCATTCATTGTTTTATAAAAATATATAAGAGTCCTGGTCAGAGAGCCTTTTGGTATAGAAGAGATCAGAACTAGTCTGCTAATAACCATCTTTGGTCTTTGGTTCTAACAATGAAGAAGGTGGTGGTGATAGCTCCTGGTCATGTATGCTAGGAGCCAAACTTTGATCTATTCAAATGATCTCAGCTTCCTTAAGAACTGAGGACAAGCCTAGATTTGCACTGTTGAGATGGAGAGCGCTGTACAGACTTACGTTACTTGAAGCTGCAAGACTTCATTTAGTTTAGACTACCATGTTTAGTTGAGGCTGGATTTCTAGAGACTGCAACTCCAATACAAGCGCTCCTTCTGCCCCCTACTTGCCACCTTCTGTAACTTGTCATGACTCCTTTGAAAAGGCACAGAAACCCACTTTTCCTTGATTCTCTCTGCTGCTCTGCAAACTGTGTGAGCAAGGAGGATCAGGAGGAAGAAGGGAATATGGAAATTAAAAGAAAAAAAAAATTGAAAACCTGGACATATAGAAAGAAAAACAAAGTTCCACTTCCCTGCACCCTAATTTTAATGTTCTCAGTAAGAGAAGATGAGAAATCATCAAAAAAGTTAAGTTGATTTTTTTCCATTCTGTTTCAATCCTGCAAATGAAAGCAGCTTCTAGATGCTCTGCAAAAATACTCATCTGCATCTCAAAGGCTCCTGCTGCCTGGCAAACATCACACTTACCCACAAACCAGCCATCATCACATTTCTCCATAACATCAACAATATCACCATCCCTCAGTTCCAGCTCATCATCGTTCTGAGGAGTGTAGCTGTATAGAGCTTGGTAGCTAACTCTAGAATAGAAAAATACCACACGTTAGTCACTGGATTTTGTTCAATACAATCTGGACCTGTATTCTCCATTTAAAAGGTGAAAGCCACTCACATTAGATTGGCTGTTACCACAAAGCTATAGCAGGAATCAGTGTCACACCTGCACTGCATAGGATGCGCAGAGCACTTTTGTTTCCCTTGTAGACCATAGACTATAATGACTGCAGCCTTCCTAACATGCTACACCTAGAGACCAGACACCCTACAAATACAAGCCAAAACCTGAATACACTCATTACTTATCTAAATGAGACTTTAGTTCCCTTGTCAGGCACACAGGCAGGGCCATGAACTGCTAAATGGCAGAGTGAGGGTCTTGAGAAAAATATACTGCCTTGTTTACTGCACTAAGGTTGGATAAATCCTGGTTAAGGAGGCACAAAGTTTAAGACTGAATCCTGCTCTGAGGTAATTATTGCTCCAGAGGCACTATGTAATTATCTGAAAGGAATCTTATGAAGTGGAAGAAATCTCTGGGCAAGTCCAGATCCCCTGGCTGTGGGGAGTGAAAATAGAGCGGATGCAAGAGTTTCCATTCTGCATAAAGATAGGGAAAAGCAAAGGCTCCTTTTAGGAGCCAACTGTCACTGAAACCCAGTACAGTGCAGGCTCCTATTCTCAAAACCAACAGTGAAATGCCCTAGCAAGGTTAATGGCAGCTCCAGGTTTAAACTCAACACAGAGCTTTGAAGATCTTAGCCTGGCTCTCTCATATCATTCAGCCACTAATTCTTTCCTGGACCTGGCACAAAGTGACCAACCTTGGGACTTCTCACTATGCCATGAGAAGCTAAGAACAGGGGTGAACATGCTGACCCATGGCATATGAGCCAGATTAGTGCATGTTAATTCACCTCCAGCTTCAGATACAAAGACACTGAAACAGTCTCCGTAAACAGCATAACTGAAATGCCCAAAGGAGACCCAGTCTTGGAGCATAAGGCCAGTGCTCCACATGCTATACAGACACAAAGGTCCCACTTAGATAGACTTCTCACTATTATGAGGCTATTTTTGTTCTGCAAAGAAAAGCACTAAGCAGTTGCTCTTCCATAATCTGAATTTAACACCTGAGATGCTGAAGCTTTCACACATCCCCATCCTCACCGTTAAGTATAAGTCAAGGCCCCTGGAAGAGAGGGGAGCCAAAAGGACTTACATGTCTCGTGGTGTTTGACTTCTGTCAGGGCTGGCTCCTTGCTGCTGTGCTTGAGGTTGCTGAGAAATGATGAGAGATGGTTTATGGTCATTAGAGGTCACCTTGTTGCGAGAGTCAAGAGGCTGAGAAATAGTACTGCAGTAATGCACAGACTTTTCTGCAATGTTTATGATCTCATTGCAAACAGCTTCCTGCGTGGTAGGCAGCATTGACATCCAAAAACACCCAAAGAACAGTCAACAAGGGGGGAGGGAAGGGAAAATATAGACAGGAAGAGATGGGACATTCCAGATGCAGTACATAAGTCCAGTAAAAAAAAAAAACAGTTGTAGATCCAGGTAAACATCCAGGTAGTGGAGTGCAGAAGGGATCCAGGTGTAAGCATGGAAAAACAGGTGAGATATAGAAGAATTTGGCATTTAGTTTGAAGATTTGTAACAAATACATAGACATATATTTTAAAAAGCAGCAGCATAAGAGGTTGCAATTAGATCTGCAGTGGTACTATTACAAATGCAATGAAGTCAGTTCAAGAATGCAAGGTGGGCTGCTCCATTCATGCATTTGGCTTCATTTAGCTTATACCCAGGGACTGGCAGCACAATTAGCCCAACTTCTCATTGATTATGGCAGTTTTTCTAAGTACTATATTCCCTTCTATTGCAAACAAAACAATGTATTAATAGGTAAATAAGTACCTATTTCACAGCTAAAAATGGTGCTGGTATTTTATAATCTATTGAGATGTCCCTGTCTTGGTGAAGAAAGGCTAGGACTACACATCTGATTGAAACAGTAGCCTTACCACATAGCTCTTTTCAGACTCTGTGAGATCTGGTCCAGCTCTCAATGAATGGAGGGAAGGCTGTGTGATCACCAAGCAGATGATAAGGAAGACATTTTAGCAGATGTGATACTGGTCAGAATTTAAAAAAATAAATGGTGTGCAGACAACAAAAGAAAATGAACAACTCTTCCCCTCCCCATCCCAATACCACTCTTTTTGGACAACAAGATCTTTCATTTAAACAAGACATTAGGGCTACAGTAATGCAATTACACTGCAGCGCACAGAATATTGCAAAGAGGACAGCAAAACAGAAGCTTAGAGCACAGAGCCAAAGGATGAGCTAGAAGATCATGGACAGGGCTACAACCAGAACTGATACATAGCGTCACATTGCATTCCTGTGGTTGGGAGGCGGGGGGGAGCGGGACGGACAAGGACAGAAATACATACTTGAGGGCACATAACCCACTGAGAAGAATCTGCTGCTGTTTTTAGCTAAGTCCTCGGTGACTCTGACACAGGGAAGAACAGTAATTTGCTTGCTTCTTAAAAAAAGACCAGCTCAGGTCCTCAGGAGGCACGATGCAGTGTAGCCCCATCAAAATCACTCTAGTTTGTACCCCACAAGGATCTGAGCTGCAACATTAATTCCCAAAACAAAGCAGAGTTTCAGGTCAGAGGAGGCTGACTGAAAGCCTAGCTCCAAACACCATCCAAGAAGCTTCTGGACTCCTTTTCTCCCCAGTCAATCCTCTTCACAGGAACTCCCATATCCCAGGTCACAGATATCCAGAACTTGGTTTTTTTAAGCACGTTTCTGCATTTTCAAACACAAGAAGAATGCTGTGTGCACGCTCTAGCAAATGAGATGCCTGAATGAGTGCAGTTCTGGTAATTCAAGCAGTACTAATTAGAACAGGTAAGATACAGAGCAATACCATCCTCTCTGATAATCCAATACAATATTCATCCCAAACTCCACATGACTCTATTTTTATGCTTTCCCATACTCTTCATTTATTTCATCAGTGCCATTCATTCTGCTCAAAGACGTGGCTGCACCACTGGCTTAGGAAAAGGCTTGTGAGCTCACAGCATCCTGAGGCAGCACAGAAGCTGAGGAGAAAGACGACTGACACCTTCAGCCCAAGCATGCACAAGGAGTCTGGAGAAGCATAGGGTGATGAGTGGTATTTCCCATTCTCAAAGCTCCTATGAACCACCTCTTGGATCTCTAGGACTGTGTTCATCACTGTACTAAAGATAATTGACTCTCTTCTCAAAGACTGTGATTCACTCTACGCGAATCCAATGCCACAACTCCTTCTCCTTCGTAAGTCTTGCTGTCTTGGGCTGGAATCTGGGTTCGGTGCCTTAAAACACAACGCTCTACAACCATGTGCATAGTGTGAAAAATAAAATAAGAGAGAAAATAAAATGTAATTTGGATAGGCTAAATGGGGAGGAATTTGCCTTCAAAGCATTTACTGTGAAGCCTGAAATCACAGCAGAATATACAGAAGTCATTCCTGTCTGCCAATCATCAGTTCTGAAGGGCTAATAGCATAATTAGAAGTTTAAAATTAGTATTTTACAGAGCAACAGGATATAGTGCATCAAATCTGATAAAATCAGAGTTAACCCAGGCAGTGAAGTATCTGGAAAAAACAATTTCCATCATGAGGTGAAAGGTAGCTGTAAGAACGACTTCTTTTTAATTCAAGAAAGTGCTTCTTTGTTCCTCACTAATAAATTGACTGCTGCAATTGCTCCATGAGCTTAAGACCATGCGGTCCATTTCTCACTGATTATTTGCGACCTCTCAGACGAGCTTTTCTCTAAAAAGCATTAACAATTCTGAATTAAATTACTTATTTGAGAGCTAAAGAAATTAGCACTACCTCGGAATGCTCCACAATCCATCAGGGCCCTCAGCTCCCACCCTCTGGGTCACACTTTGCTAATACTTAAGTGTTTCTGCCTCCGTCCTACACAAACGTGGTATAGCCAGTTCCAAAGCACAGCTGGCCACTGTTTCCACCTTGTACAGAGTTTGAGGATGGATCTAAAGAGCATCACAGGTTTGTAGAAATACCAGAAAGATGTTCTATGTAAAGAGCCTAGAAAGGTCCTGAGATAGGTTTTGTACTCTTAGGAAGAAAGATCCTGGGACGACTCAGCAGCAGTTCCCCTGTTCCTAGCAGAGTCATCAGCGTGTCCAACCACAGCAGCACTTGTTTGTATGTCTTCTTCCAATATGTTTCTGGTGTGAGTCAAAAGGACTACATGAGCAAAGAGAAAGCTAAGCAGAACAGACTGACATGACACACAGAAAGAGGCAGAGACACAGGCATCCCTTCAGAGATGGGCATGCAGTAGGGCTGCTCCTGCACATGGATGGAGAGCCATGAGCAGAGAAGACTGCCAGTCCTCCAGAGTGAAGGAAAACTGCTGCATATATCAGATCCCAGCTCTGGGAGTGAGGGAAAAGCTGGCCCAAGAGCTCTCACAAAGGGCACTGAAAAGCTTGCTGTGCACTGCAGCCAGCTGTAAAGGCTGGCAGAAACAATGGAGAGACTCCTTGGCCACTGGATTGGGAGCTAAAGGCTCACACATGTGCTAGCACCACTGAAAATTCATTTGACATTTAATATCAAGTTTCACTGGAATACTGAAAAAACATCTGTTAATTACACTTGCCATATTTTTCACATGCTATGGGCTTGCTCTTTTATCTTTTTTTCTGATCAGTTTGAACTGTGAAACTAAGAAAAGGGAATAATTTTATAATATTTAGAAGAGCCTGTGCTCTTTACATTACTGCTTAGTGGAACAGGCAAGAACACAGCCTTTAACCCAGCTCTGCATCTAAGCGGTCTTAAAACGACAAGAAACCTGGGTTTGAATTTCATTACCTGAGAGATTATCTTTTACGAGCAAAATATGACATTTAAAACAGTACAATACCTCAAACCTCAGGGACAGACAGCATTGAAAACGAAGCCAAATGCAACGGCTCGCTTGCACGTCTACTAAATGCTCTTCTCATTTAATTAAATTAAATGGCAAGAAGATAGATTTTGAAAACGCCCCCGGGTCTGCTGAAGCAATTGGCTTCAATGCTGAAGCAATGGGTCATGCAGGTAATGGGAAGTCATTATATGTGTATATATGTATATACAACACCACTACTGCTCCCCAATAACTGCAGGCCCAGAGCTGGAAAGGAGGTCAAGGCCGGCAGCTGTCAAACACAGCGTTAACTTGACACTGACAATGGGCTGATTGTCAACGCACACAACGTATAAAATGTGCCTTGACTTTAACTCCAAAGAAGTGCTACAGTGTCCCATTGCGACCAGGTGCAGCACCCGAAATAGAAGCGCATGAGAGACAGCATGGGACATGAGGAGAGTAAAAGGAACAAAAATTTCAGAGTTAAAGCCAGATCTCAGTCTCACAAAAGTAAGAACACTGGCATCTACTTCCCACACTCACTCAGCATGAATACGGTTCACTGATGAAGCCAAGACTGCTACCCCCAAAACCATCACTAGAACTCTGCCTGGCTTTTGCTAACTGTGAACTTTCTGCTTCACACACTGCCATCGTGTGGGGCTGCAGGGAAGGACTGACAGCCTCCAGCAGCGAGCGCTGCTCCCTCCTGAGCCGGCAATGCTGCACAGACACAACTCTGTCCCTCTCTAAAGATGACTGCAGGTGTCACAGAATCACAGAGTCATTACAGTTGGAAAAGACCGCTAGAATCACCTTGTCCAAACGACAACCCATCCCCACCATGCCCACTAACCATGTGCCTCAGTGCTGCATCCACTCTTTGCTTGAACACTGATTCCAGCACCTCCCTGGGCAGCCTGTTCCAATGTGCCACTCTTTCTGAGAACTTTTTCCAAATATCCAAACTGAGCCACCTGGGAAGGCTGAGACAGGTCCCCAACATTGTGGACATCAACCTGAGTTGTCCTATCGCAGTTCTGAGACACTCTGGCCCTGAATCCCAATCTCAGGAAATTAAACAATGCCTGAATGAAAGTACCACAGGTGATATTGTTCCTGCTAACAAGGAAGGCACTGATATTGCCTTAGAATGAAATTAAGCTGTAGAAACACAACGTCAGAAATAATCAGCAGCTGAAGTACTAAAAGTTCTGAGCTAATCCTTCAGAGGAACAGAAAATCAGATCTCCAGCTGGTACAAACTGGCAGAAGCTCACTGACCTGCAGTTAGGTGGATTTGCACCAGAAGATTTTGTCCATACCTGCCCTTCTGCACAGCCTGGAAACTGTTTAAACTGCACAACCTGGAAACTGTTTAAATTGCTTGCCTTTTTCTTTTTTTTTTAAATAAAAATGCTTAATTAAATGACAGGAGAAATATCGTGTGTAGAATCGTTGAATGGATAGACAAGCATATGATAAAACAATGGCATGGCATGGAAACAACTGAAAGCAATGGAAGAGTAATCAGCAAAGATGATTACCTGTGGCTTATTGACTCTACGTGTAAGTCTGGGAGGTGGCTGTGTTGTGACAGTAGAGGAAGAGAGGGCAGAGGAAGAGAGAGGAGCAGGTGAAGAGAAAGCTTTTGAGTCTGCAGTCTTTTGAAGAAAAGAAAAGTTCATCAGCTTGACATACACACTCTTATCACAGTCATTGGTAGTGATAAGAACACCTGCTATGCTGTAAGATTTGATGCACACACAGCAAACATAACTCCATGCAAGGGCAGATGCAATTTCCTAGTTGGTTTGTTAGACCTTACCACTTCATTCTGCTTAAAACATGCAGGTTATGCCCGTAGAAAGCACTGCTAAAAATTTTTGCAGTCGGTAAACAGCATAGTCTTAATACAGCTTTCAATATGCTTCTGGTTATGATTCGAGCAGAAATCAAACAAGTTGTTTGAAATCAAACAAGATTTCCCAGTGTGAAATGTGTCATCGTAGAAATTACAGTCCCTCACTATTTAACACTGGCTAGATGGGATACGTCATGGAGGCAATCACATTCCATCAAGAAGCTGTTTGTAACACTATGATTTTGAGCTCCCCAAATTCCCACTCCTGTACAAGTTAGCACGGAAGTGTTGTAATGTAGTTTGGATGGCTGTAGCCCATAATGGACACTAAGACAAGCGAGAGCTTCAAAGTAAGGCAGATCTCCATAAACCAAGACTGAGGACAGAAAATGTTGCAGAAGCTACTAGAAGGTTCCCTTATCTTCCTTCCTGTAACATATGCCTACATATACCTAAATACTCTTGGGAGTATTACACATGGAACCTTTTCATGCAATTTTCAAAATGCAAATTTAATAAATTCCACTCAAAGCACAGATAGCAAGCAAGCCTCCCTGACTTAGCCATGCACATCCCAGACTGGGAATCACTAATCCACAGTCTCCAGGATCATCCATTCTGTATTTCCTCAACAAGGCATAGCTTTTGTGGTTCCAGAAGCCAGGCTGACTATTATAAGATATTTCAGTGCTTGGCTTTAAGGGAAAGGAATAAATCCCACCACCAAAGATGGTCCATTGCACACTGGAAAATCTTTAAATAGCAAATAATTTCTTGTATTCTAGATGGTGAAGTACATGAGCAAGAGGCCTGTATGACCCTTTTATCTGACTCTTTTATCTAGTAATAGCTGTTGTCTGGCATGGTCACCTTGTTAGATATGGCCAATTGAGTCAGTTCTGTGCTACACTACTCCTGAGCACTCTTCTGAAGGTTTCTTATCTACTGCCCAGGGAACGCCACTGGTGAACCTTGGAAGAAGGTCTTAGGATCATTAAAAGGACAAGTGGCAGCCACTGGCTCTGCCTGAATGGCAGAGTAGCACAAACCTCAACACACCGGTAAAGTCAGGCATTCAGAGTAGTGCACACACATGCAGGAGAAGTACCTTCTTTTCCCCGCCTTGAAACTTTCCCAGATCACCTCTCCTCGTGCCTCTTTTCTCTGCTTTACCTCCCTGCACAATAGCCATTAGCTCCTGACACAACTGGTTGTCCTCAGAGGAACTCACAGGTCTCCTTTCTGGGCTTGCACGCATGTCTAGCTGGGATGGTTTCAGACAGCGCTCCACAGAGATGTTGGGAGCAGCATGGGAACCCTGCTCAGGGTTGCTGCTGCCCTCTCTAGTCTTCTGGAGCCAGGCCTGGCTGCCAGGGGTGCCGTGCTGCTCTGTGAGGATGCTCTCAGGGCTCCCGCCTGCCCAGCGAGGGCAGGGAGAAGAGGAGCCACCAACCTTCTCTTTGCTTTGCGGAGCAGCCTGGTAGTAACTGCGAGCGGAGGGCTGAGGCCCAGATGAGTAAAAGGGCAAGGGGGATTTAATGGACCTTGGAGTTGAGGAGCCAGAGAGATGAGAATGGGGGAGGCTGAACGAGGGGGAAGGGCTGGCTACAGTAGGAGGTGAGAGAGAGTCAGTGTGGGAGAGGGAGGCTTCAGGCAGAGAAGGCAATGGAGCAGTTAAGGCAGGAGTGGTGCTAGGAGACACTCCCACAGTCAGAGCAATCCACTCGGATGTGACTGCCTGCACCTCTGGAGACAAGGCACGGCGTGAGAAAGGCAAAGGCGGAGGAGTTGGTGTATGGAGCAGCTCAGAGCTGGGAGACTTGAAGGAGACAAAAGCAGAAGAGAAAAAGAAAGAAATGAACAAAAATAAGAAAGGAAAATTAAAAAAACTATTGAACAAAAGCAAAAGAAAGTGAGCAAGCATGGAGAGGAGCAGATCTACAACCAAGCACATGCCTAAGTTCTCCATGGACAAGTGTATCCTGGAGACAGCTGGAGAATCTGCTGTCCACAGCTGCTCCAACCATGGAGTCCTGTCCATATCTGTATTGGTAATACCTTTCTCCAGCCTTTGCCAGGATTCCAGATGTCTTGTGGAAAACCTTATACTTCTTACTGTTAATCCTAAGTACCTTAAGGAGTAGCTAAAATCACCATCCATGATGGCAGCATACAGCATCTGACTGGCCTGGCAGTAACACAGGGGATTTTGGCAGCTCACATCATGGAATCAGTCAGAATTCATAGCTGCAATGAATTTTGAGTTTATCCAACTTTACATTGAATAACACCTACCCCTCAAGAAATTTGCATGGCTGAAGCTGTGGAGGAGAAACAAATTAAAAGCAAACAAACAAAACAACCAAACAAAAAAAACCAAACAACCAAACAAAAAAAACAGCTATGGCTATTTGGTCTTTGGCTGATTAAAGTCCTGTGTTTATAAAGGCAGAACACAGGTCCAAAGTCTGCCCTTGGCTGTTGCCATCAGTGAGACCAGCTACGTGTACAGAACTGATCACTGTTCCTCAGTCCTCTGCCATGTCAGACAAAAAAAGTAAGGAAGAGAACTGCTCTACTCCAAGGGAATCAAAAGGATAGTTAAGGAAACCAAAAGAGGTTGGATATAATCCCTTCCATCAAAGAGAGAAGCTTGCAGAGAGCTAGTGGCAGACAGGCCACAGCTACACAGTGACAGCCAAGCTCAAACAGAAAAACATGGCTGTAGACCACTTCAACAGCAAACCCCAAACAAGCAGCAAGCCTCTCCTCTTTACACAGTGGCTAATAACAAAAGCACTCCTTAAGGGAAGATCCAGATAGACACCATGCAAAAGCCATGGCATCCTGTACTGTATATCCTCTCCTCCTGATCTCAATTCTCCACTTTAATTTCTTGCAGTCTTGACCTCAGAATGGCCTTCCATGGTCCTGTGACACATCAGAACCTCATGGCCCCACTCCAGACACATATGCTGACATTTGAGCATGAGTATTTGCAGAATGAGAGCAAAACATACAGATTTAGAGACACTGCCTCCCCAATACATATTCCACAGCAAACGTTCTGGGACTCTTAGATTCCCCATGCATTTATCTGTTGCCATTTTCATTTCTGGTTTGAACTGTAGTAGAGTTTGCAGTTAACCCAGTATTCGTGAAAAATCCCAGGTTAGCTTGCTCTCTAAACTTGAGTTCACTTAGTACCAGTCACAAATAATACAGAACACTCTTGTGACTCTGTCTCCTAAAACCTTGGTCCTGACCTGGAACATTTTGGAGTAAGGGTTCAGCTTGATTCAAGCTGTTTGCAATGAACCATAGTGACTGGACCATAACAGTCCATGATGCCCTGGAGGTCTGTAAACACCCCAGAGGAGAAGCTGGATCACCTATATACTCATTCCATTTCTGGCAGTGAAATCATAGCCATTTCACCCTGGCCTGAATTAAAACTACGGATAAGTGAGGAAAAGCTCAATCTCTAAATCCCTAACTGACCCATTAATTAACCTTTCTGGTAAATGAAACATCACCTTTTCTTGCAGGGAGCACTTAGGCTTTACTGCAGAAAATACTAGTGTTAGCTAGAGCTTTTTCCAGCTACTATTTCTAGCATAGTAATGGCAACATGCCCCTGTTCTGCAAGGTGCGTTTACTGGCTGCGTCTAGTCCAAATACCTGTGGTGAAGCTGTCACGCTGCGGTTAGGGGAGAGTGACACAGGTGGGTCTGGATATTCAATGGCATTCTTGACCACTGGCCGTTTGAGCACTTCCACATAAGTTACAGGGAAGATGCCTTGGCGACTCGTGCCAGAGATTCTTCCTTCATACCAGTTCTCATCCACTCGTCGAATCAACGTGATCCTTTCACCCTGTTGAAAGAGCGGCAATGAAGTCAAAACAGATTACATTTTTAATCTTGCTGCAATCGACTTAAAACAATCTGTGGCTCTCAGCCTTCCTTATTTCCCAGTTATGTAGTCCTTACCCTAACCTCTGGGTGGGAATGATACTCTTCAGTTCAGAGAAGAAAGAAGTATAGACCCTTTGGTGCACTTTTTGGACTGCCTACAGGTTATGTTCATCTCACATTTTCAAGACCGTGCATACTAAAGTTAGTTTAAAAATGGAAAACAGAGGTTGTAGTCTGACTGTGAGATCCTTTAGGGGTATGAGAGGTACGTGGAATATGCACAGGTCTGCAGTTTAAACCAGATCTCTCTATGCCCTCTCTCTTGTTTTGCTGACAAATGAAGTGACTTTCAGATCCTTAATACAAACTATAAGCCCCGCCTTCACACATAATTAAAAGACAGCTGACAAGATCTAATTTGAGCATCATGAAAACAGGATGCTGGTTGAAAAAGAGAAATTCTGCTGTTTATATGTGTTTGACTGCACTGAACAGTCATTACAGAACTAATTCCTATTCTCTGACTGCAATCAGATCTAGGAAGTCACTTCAGCATGACAGAATATTGCCTGCCTTGCCTCGTTTAATGACTTGGTTTGTAGTGTGAGAGAAGTGGAATCTGGCTTTCCTCTTATTGAATCACCATTCTCACAAGACTATGTGCACCTCCACTGGAGAGGATCATACTACAGACATGTCATCAAATATTTAATTTTCTTTGCACAGCCCAGCTTACGGCATTTGCACTCCAAGTATCTTCTCAGCTAAACCTAAGAAAGCAATTGGCACTTCTTGATTCAGCTGATCTGCAACACTCTCATCACAATACACAACAGTGGGGTAAAAACATGGGTGATGAGGATGAATCCTTGACAAAAAGGTTGATCTTACTGTCATTTGGACAGTATTCCATCCATTTGGAAACAGAAAGTTACTGGCATTACAAAACTTTTGTCTGGACTCAATTCATCAGTGCAACTTAGGTCTTACCTTTCTGAAAGACATTTCTACTTGAGTATCACCATTGAAGTTGAACTTAGCAATAGCATCTCCATACTCCAATACTTGCAATGGTAATGGCTTTTTGGGCTGAGCTTTCTCAGCTGGTGGGAGAAGCTAGAATGAACAAACAAAATCAAGAGAGTTGCATGAAAAAAGCTCATGAAATCATCACTAGCAAAAAGGGAATGGGCAAAGAGAACACCTCCAGGGTAAGCAGCTACCTCTATATAGGATCGTGGGAAGATGCCAACTCTGCCATGGTGTTCACCTTCATACCAATTCTGGTCAATCTGCTTGTAAATGTAAACAATATCTCCTTTTTGCAGAGGAAGTTCCCTGTTAACAACACAAGTACTCCATCAGAATTCCACTGGAGATCAGATGGGTTCTTTTTCTGTTCAGCAACTCCTAAATAACAAGATCTGCAACATCCCTATACATACACATCATGCTCCAATCAAAGTGAAGGCTATATGTTGAGAATTACCCTGTTCACACCATCATGTGCAAAGAACTCTCTTGCTCTTTGTGTATTCTGTTAAAAAAAAAAAAAAAAAAAAAAAAGAAACAACCAGACTTATGAGGGCCCTACTGACTACACATCCTTCCAGCAGCAGTGGGGTCAAACTCAAGCAAAAGGTGCCACTGGCTGCTCTCCATGTTGGATATGGTGGGAGGACTGGAAGCTGTGCTCAGTTCCTGCTTCAAAACTGGTCATGACACAAGAGCCTTCCAAAATGACACATGACTTTAATGGAAGGTTGTTTAGTGATTAGATGAACCCTCAAACACACAGAAGTTGATTCTGTGAATATTACACTTGGGTCAGCCAGTGGCTGTGCAACCACTGACCTCATGTGGGATAACAGTTAGGATTTGAATCCAGAGTCTTCAGTGCTAGAATTGTGAAGAAGGTACTCATATTGTAGTCAGCTTGTACTTGGCTCATAAGCCTACTGTGTGGTTCCCGATGGAAAAACAAGCAACCCAGACTTTCCTATCGCAATTTTCACAAGCTCTGCTTTACTTTTGTCTGATACCTCACATGTTCTCCTCAAGGGACATAATAGTTAGCCCTTGCATTTGCTTCAGTTTTTCTGCAGGTCCTGGGGTCCAATGCTTTGTAAATCATTATAAATCATCACCTATAGACATACAACAAAACCATCCGAGGGCAGCATCTGAGCAGAAAATCAGTCACTCATTCACTGAATTCTGTTCTTTCTTCCTTTCCTAGCAATGTTAAAATGAGACCCTCTCAAGGCTTGTGCAAGATTCATATTATTTTTCCTGCCCTGCTGCAGACACCTTGCTTGGGCTGAGTACTGAAATGTGAATTCTAATTCTATGAAACTTCATAAATGCAGCATCCTTGAGGAAAAGACAGAAGAAGAACAGTAAAAGCAATAGGAACAAGTTATACTCACTTCAGAGTCTGTGCTTTGAAGTCAAACTTGGCTCTAGCAGGTCTCATCTAGAGATCAGGAAAAAAAAAATCAACACAAAGATAATAATCAGGTTTTCCATCCTCTTCTGAGGAACAACACGCCAAACTCTTCTACAGCTAGCATTAGTCTAGGGATGGAAATGAACACAGGTGTTCTGCTACAAGCTTATGTGCAACTGGTGCTACACTGTAAATATGTTGGATGGGTCACTGGGCCTCTTACCAGGGCAAAAAGTGCCAACTTGTGGTATAACAGCACTTAAATAGGACTTAACAGCAGCAAATCTTAAAATGTGACCAATGCTGGTGAATAAAAGCTGCTTCAGTAACTACAGTTACAGAGGCTCTGGGACTAAATTCCCCTCATGGAGAGGATCGGTGTGCAAAATTCACCAGCTGGCAAAAGAAAAAAGTAGGATTTTATTTGATGTGGCTCCTTACTGACTATTATCTGGCCCTGCTGAATCCTGCAATGTGGTCCAAGTAGAATTGGTAGGAAAGAGACAAAGGTGAGAAGGAAGTATAAATAAATAAAATGTGTTCATTAAAAATGTCTTCAGTAGCTATAAAGCCAAAGAGGACATGCTGAGAGCAGGCCTAGGCTTTAAAATTTCATTTATCTGGCTCATTTTCTAATTGCCACAGAACATTTGGACAATTTTCAAGTCATTCTGGTAATGAAGCGTAAAATAAGTACTAGTTGCATTTATGGAGTGTTTGAAATGACATAAGCAAAGGGCAGAAATATATAACCTATCCAAATGGTGATCTCCTCGCCCACCGCCACACTGCACCTCTGGGGAAACAAAGCAGCTGTAAGAGCCACAGGAGCATCCCCTAAGGCAGGAGGTAGCACCTGGCCAGCACACCTGGCCCAGCACCCAGCCCCAGGGAGAAGTGGCTCAGCCTCACAGAAAAACCATCCATCTCCTCCTTTGTCTCTTTCAAAAGACCGACCAGGTCGCACTCAGTGAAACATGCTGAGCCTTTTTTCCAGTTGTTTCCCAAGGACATGAAGCAACTTTTGATGAGGCAATCTATTTCTAACAAAAACTATGAGACAGTCACATGGCCAAGGTCAATAAGGCATGAAGTTTCTAAGCATAAGGCACAGACAGAAGGCAATGTAGCAATATGATGCAAAGGATGTAGAATGCCTTTGATTCACTAAAAGTAGCTGATATTTAAAGGCATGCATCACATGTGTGCACCAGCAATTCTCAGCAGGCATGCTTTAACATATGCAGCTTGGTATAGAGATACCTATTAATTTACTAGGCACGAGAGTCAAAGCAGTTCTAAATGAAGCCAGAATGGGAAAAGGGAAGGGGTAAAAAAAAACAAACAACATTCTCTGAAGAGCTAATGTCGGCCTGAAGCACAACGTCGTGAGAGGCAAATATTGCTTTGGGTCAAGCAGCAGACTGAGGTAACTAAAACAGACCTCTGACCCAGATTTCCTCTTTGCTGTATCGTCTACATTTAGGAGGTCCCCAAATCGCTCATTAGTGATAAACTGATGGTGCGTTGGAATGACCCCTGTGTGCCTTCTAGCTGCAATATCAGCTTCTTCTTGCTCACGTTTAAGCCGTCTCTGGTCCTCTAAAAGTTTCTGCCATAAAATTGCATAAAATGGGCAGTAAATCATCTAGTTAAGGCCATTTGAAAGCTGCCACAAATGTGACTTTAATAAAATAGCTGGGACTTTACAGTTTAACATAGAATACTGATTCAATGAACACAACACCATTAGATTTAGCAGGCACAAAATTACATTGCAGTAATGGCATAATGGAAATCCAGCTCATAGAGTGGATCTGATCCAAAGCTGATGGAAGTCAATAGGAGTTTGTCTAAGCTTGGGCCAGGCTCTGAGAGCTTATTAGATATGGGGAGGCTGCAGATAATGCAGATGGCTAACAAGGAGTTTCTCTCATTGACATCCAAGAGACCTGGATCAGCTGCACACATAAGCTGAGGCACCAAACTCCCCTGAGCTCTGAAAGGAGCTTGGGAGAGTGTCTACCCACACCCAGGTGCCAGATTCCCCCATTCTTCCTCTGGGATCAATTAATATATTTCTGTACTGCTCTATAATTTGAAATCAGCAGGTGGAACTCAGAGCCCTGCTCTTAGGTGAGTTTTCTTGCTGGATTTTGACACTGGGAGCATTACTAATGGGAGAAGACAGCAAAAAAATATTGTTTACATCGGAATTAAGAACCTTTTACCCATATTTCAAAACATACACAAACACTTGAGCTCAGAACGGTAATACGATTCTTCATTAAAAATACTCCTCGGTTTTATTTCATTTTACAATTATTAATTACGTTTGCAAACAGCTTTCTGGAAATCAAACACTTTTTAACTTCTTTAGCTCTGTTTGAATACTCCCTGTGTTGAAAATTCTGTATTGCTTTCTTATTATTCAGTTTGCCCATACATTATCTAACCATTTTGAAAAGGACTGACACATTCTGTTGACAATATGACACATCAAAGAATTCTAGTTTGCACCAGGGAAAAGCTTCCCACTTACTGATGGCTTGGGATGTCTTACATTTTCTACTCAAAACCTGAGGGCTCCCACAGGAAATGAACATTCTGACCAGTCTGATTAATACTGACTCAGGTGGCTTGCTTGGAGAACAGTAAAAAATTAAGTCACTTGTAGAATAAAAATTTCATCTTTATCTGCAAGTCCTGAGGTGCTGCACTACATCTCACATACTTATCCAACCTTTTTACATTCTTTATAACCCCTCTACATCATTCTGTGCAACTGACACAAACTGTAAGGTTCATTTTAAACAAAAGGTAAAGGGAACTATGCATCACACAATAAATCAGCACTAGAAGCAGTATTAAAACTAAAACTTTCTTGTTCTAACTTCCAATATACATATCAGTCACCATATAATTTGTCCTTTAAAAAGGGTTACAGCTTATTTCTTGTGTGTGGAGCTGCAGTAGCTGTTATTAGGCAATAGAAGAAGGCATTACCTCTTTATCATCATAACGCCTGCGGATAATTTCTTCTGGAGTTTCCATGTAATCAACTGGTGCAAAATGCCTTGGTGATTCTGAATCTACTTCGAAACAACATAAGGAAGTTAAAATACAAATGGATTTACCTAGCATAACCAGAAAGGAAAAAAATAAATATTTTTAAACAATTTGCTTCCATTAAAATAGTAAAGATTCTCAATTGCCACTAACTAAATTGCCAATCAGATGTCAATAATTTATCTATTTTCATTTTTTTCCCTTTTGGGCTGTACTTGTTAACAAAGATCTAAAAACAGGGAGAAAATAAAGGCACGGGAAAGAGTAAAAACATAGAAGGACTTTGTGAAGAAAAGATTTGCTGCCATCAAAATATGATTTGGCATTTAACTGCAGAGGAAAGTTTAACACACACACACACACAACCAGACCTTGAGAAACTGCTCCTTAAAGCAAATCATATGGGTTTGTTTTATACTCCCATGTGTGCAAATGATACAGGACTAGAAATATCTCATGTTGAGATTCTTGTATCCCAGGAGTTGCTTGAGAGACCAGCTGAACCCGGTGAGATTAGAAAGGCAGCGGTAACCGTTTCTCAGAAGTGCAGCTGTTACATGTCCTGAACAAAAATGCTCAGCAAGACACGCAAAGGACGTAAGACACACCATTAAAAAAAAAATAGGGAGAGTCAGGAGATGCAAGGGTGGGGAGTAAAAATGCAAGGGTTGTGAAAGGAAGGAGAGGGAAAGCAATACAGATGAAGGGACAGTGGTAAAGAACACAAAAAGCCACCTCCTAGGTACGTCCCAAGTTCACTTTGCGGGTTGTTGTTTGTGTCCAAGCTGTGATAGAGGGCATATGGAATTGGGTTCCCATTGTGTAAGGAGTCAGGAGTGTCAGAGCGGCCCATGGAGCTATCTCGGCTAGATCCCATGCTGGGGAAGTAGCTAAGCCTCTCCACAACATCAAAGGAAGACAGGCGCCTGGGGGCTAGAGGCCTGCTTCTGGAGCACAGCTCATGCTGGAAGTGATGACTCTTGTCTCCTACACTCCCCTGCAGCTGTATGGGGTCATCCGGGTTCTGGGGGCTGGGCACTGCCAGGGCTCCAGGGCAGTCTGGAGGTGGAGTCCTGCTGGACTTGTGCTGGAATGGCTTTTTCACTCGGAAGGGAAGTGGGCTCATTAGGTAGACATTTCTGGGGAGCGTGTGTCTGTCCCCATAGATTCCTTTGGAATCGGTGTTCCTGATGGCTTGCTGCTGCTCATGCCTTCGGATGGTAGTGAACCTGGTGTAGGAAGCTGGGCATGTGCCTTTGCATCTGTTGACTTTATGCTTCTGAGGCCCATTGATGTTGCTGTTGCTGCTGCCACTGTCATTGGATGCATTTGAGAGGAGATCTATCTCATCTGTGCAAGCTGAAAGTGTGTCCATAGGGATAGCATCACTGACATCTGAAGCTGTGTCCTCCACATTGCTGCAGGAATGGGAGGATTTGTCTGCCAAACTGGCAGCATCCTTCTCTTCTTGGTTTATTTTTGGCAAATCCAGAAGAATCTCTGCGGAGTAGGCAGAACCTAGACAAGCTTTAGACTGGAGAGAAGTAGTGAATTTGCTTTGTCCAGTGGAAAAGTCAAGTGCGGGCATCGATCGGGATCTCTGGATCAGCTGTTCAAAGGCACTGATACGGGAGGAAACAGTGTCTTTGGGGATCTGCTCTGAATCCTCTCGACTAAGGCTGTGTTCCATCCTGTCCTTTGCTTCGTTCTCAAATTGAGATGCAATGTCCCTCACACTGCAGGAGGAGACTGTGCCCAACTGGATCCTGGACCGGTTGATCTGGTGCATGTCTTTATACAGCATTGTAAACTCCATTCCGCTCTTCCTGGAGGCAGGGAATAGGTAGCCTTTTCTAGAGTTGTTGCCATACTCCTGTAGGCTCATGGTACTGCCAGACTTGATGACATATTCCTGCTTTGACTTCATCAACATGTTTTCTATGCTTTCCCCTACGTCTACCATAAAAGACTTTTTATTATCAAACAACGCAACGGAGCTACGAAGGTTTTCACAGCTTTGAGCTTTCTCATGAGACAGCAAGATACCCTTCTTGTCCTGCCCAAGAGCAGCTGGAGCTGCTAGCTTGGGTTTGAATTTAGAAGGGAGGATTTCAGTAATGCAGGCTTTTGCAGCTGATAAGGGCTTCTTATGTTTACATGCGTGACCTAACATACCGGTATAACTAGCGTTAAAGGTTCGGCTATTAACTGAAGAGGGTGCAGTCATATGAGCATTCCCACCTTTACGATCCACTGGTAAGCATGCAGAATAAAATAAATACAACCTGTTAGCTTAAGTGCTAGAAAGCTATTGAGAAAGGAGAGAAAACATGCTTGGATTTCATAAAATGCACTTTAAAGAAACAATGTTCCAAAACATAAAGAAAAGCAGGAAGACACTGCACAACAAGCCGCGCTCACAGAAGTAGGTGAAATGCTGCTAATAGTTCTAAGATGAGAGGCTCAGCCAGAAGTGCCTGCTGCACTTTGAAGGTATCGTCCTAAAAAGTTCTGAACATCATCAGCTTCCAGGGAAGCGGTGGCATCATGGAAAAGGGCAGCTGAACTCTGGGCGGGATTAAGGTGTCAGCACGAATGCACAGGCACTAACACTGCAAAAGTGGCTTAATATTAAGCCTGTAATCACACCTACTATGTTCTCACCATAATGCTTTCCAAAAAGTTAACTACTGAGGGAGAAGAAAAATCAAGGGCTGACTGTGCAAGCACAAGCAGGCTGCATCAGCTGGCCTTACCCAAGAGCCAGATTAGAGATTCCCCATGCTAGGAGCAAACTGAGTATGCTTCAGAATGGTGTGAGCCATGTTTCCTTTAAAAATCAAGGAGTCAAATGAGGACATTTTCTAACATCAGATCCAGTCTGGGTTCAGCTGTGACTGCAGTTTCTTAGATCTGTTTCTGATTTGAGTACATATTAAGATGTCAAAATAGCCATTCAGGCTCAATTGCCGTTTGGAGAACAATAAATTGAACAGATTTTTTCTGTTCAGCTCCAGTTTAACTCCCTGCCCCAAAGGCTGGACATAGTGCTGAAAAAATAGCCGGAAAATGGAGACAGAGACCTTTTTGGTGTGAACGCACTATTTTTAGGAAGAGCAGTTCAGAAACCCAATGCATTCTTTCCCCAGTCCTCTCCTCATCTGAAGCCATTTTTAGGTTGAAGTTGGCTCAGAGATACATTCCCTAACACAACTCCCTGATGGGAGCCAGCTCTTCCTTGACTTAATCTTCTAGAGAGCCCAAAATGGGGGGAGGAATGGGGAGATGAACACAACAGTCTCTGCTGCCTTGCTGCCTCACAGATTGCAGGGCACTGCTGTCTCAATGTCCTGTGCATTCTCTGCACACCCCTCAGGCAGGAGGCTGTGGAGCACATGGTGCCAGCTATCCCAGGGCATCTGGGCCAGCAGACATGCTGTGGCCTGCTGAGAGATCCAATAGAAAGAGCAGAAAAGGCAGGGAAGGGTTGTAGCATGACAATGCATGGTGCAGATGGACAGCAAGGCCAGATCAAGCAGCCTGGAGGAGCGTGAAGGTGTGGGAGAGAGGGAGCTGGTCCCTGCTGTGATGAGGAACCTGGATCAGGTAAAGGCATCATGAAAAACACTGGTTGGTGTGGGCTGAGGGAGAAAAGAAAGAAAACTAGAGATGGCAAAGAGGAAGGACAGAGGAACCCTCAATTGGCTTGAGCAGGACTGTAAACCCTGCAGTGCTTTGCTCCATACCACCATACTTTTGATACATTGTACAGAATGGAGGTCAGGTCCACATCCTGACAACCCACCTTTTGTGGAAGCAGAGCTAGAAGGACGCTTGAGACCACTCAGCCCCTGGAACGGGATATCTCCGCCTTCCAGCACACTCTTGTAAATCTGTCTCTCATTCTCCAAGGCAGCAAGGTCCCCTAGTGCTGGTTCTGAATCCCTCTTCGCTGCGTGGTAGTTGGGTGAATATGTGGAGCTGAAAAACAGTTTGGAAAAAAAAAGGGGGGGAGTAGATGCTAGTGGGTCACTTGCATTTGTTGAAAGCTTCATGCAGTGAAAGAGAAAACCACACCTGTAAACCCCAGAATAGACTGTACATAAAGAACTGACGGTGAATGAAGAGGTTATGAATATACTGCAAAAATACTGCAAGTTTTGTGCTCCCACAGTATGCTCAGCCTGAGGGAGCTCTCCTAGCTCAGACTCCCAGAAAGCAGGTGGCAGGAAAGCACTCCTCCTTTATTTTACAGATGAGACAACAGGCTCACAGAGGAGATGCATGGTTCCCTTGCAGATGAACAGAAATCCAGTGGCTAGCTGGAAGCGACATGTTTATCTTCCAGCTCCAGTCCTCTCTCCTCAAACACTAGCACTTTCTCTTCCCTGCTGCAAAGAACAGCTGCTCAGGAATCCATCAGAACTACGTCAGCCTCCCAGCCAGCATTACAGGCCAAGATTCACAGATTTTTCAAGTCATTCAATGAGGGACTTTGCAGAGAAAGAACAGCTTTGGGCTACAGACACTACTGTTTTAAGAGAAATTTCCCAGATGTGCACAGTTCTGTTCAGCTTTCCCTCAGACTTGCACTACAGGAAACATCATGTCCCAGACTCTCACTGACACAAAAACAAAATGCTGAATTCTGAGACAGATGTAAAAAACAAGCACAATCGTAATTTCTTAGGCCCTTAAGTATTGACAGTTTATTACAAATTCCTTTCCTTGGTCATGAATCTGACAGCCAGTACACCCCCACATCTGATATCTAGATTTCACTGTTCTCTCTTTGAAGAAGACAAGCCAAAAAAAACCCAAACAACAAAAAACATTTCATGATATAAAGGGCCATTCAAGGTGCAAAACATTTGCTAAGCAATCAGGCAGATTTTTTTTCCTAAAAGCTGAGCTGAGTTCATCTGATACCAGTCTGCATTCTCAACCAAGCTCTTCAGAATAAGATGCAGTCTCACACATAAAGCTATTCCTAGCCCAAAGCTTGGTTGCCAGAAAGTTAAAATAATAATAATAATAATAGCCTTTTGTCAATTCACAGAAATGTTCTGATGGCTGGTTTGCATCATGATATCCAGGAGTGATTCAAATGTATGCAAGTGTGGAAATGCTTGTAGTTATGCCTGCTTGTGGGTAAATCTGTACACACATCTGGTTATTTTGGATGGATGCTGTAGTTACAGGGCAAAGAGAAAGCTTTCATAAGCATCAGAGGACTGCCTGTGAGAGTGGAATTACACAATGTCTAGAACAAAAAGAAGTTTTTTGTTTCTGGACAAGGAAAACTAGGTCACATGCATTCCCATAAATTACTTTTCAAGTTTTCAAGGCCTAGAACAACTCCTACAACCACCAGCGCAGCTTGTGCTACCAGACTTCAGGGGGAACTGAGACAGGCTCCAGCAGATGACATGATTGCAGGAGAGCAAACCTGTCCTGCCTACCAAAAACATAGGTTTCACAGCTTTGGTAACATTTCTGGGACAGTCAGGAACTCAAGATTCTTATCAGCATCTGTCAAAAGTAAGCTATTCATTCATGCTAATCTTGGAGATTTCCATTTGCTTTACTTCTCTCTCTCTACCAAAAGAAAACTAAAAAGTCATGGGAACAACGAACGACATAATGTCAGTTGGATGCCTGAAGGAGAGCATGCCTTTCCCAACAACCCACGCACACCAAGGAGATCCTTGGACCTTTGGGAAATGCCAAGCAGCAGTCTGGTTACAGGAAGCAGCAGCTTCACAGGAGGAGGAACTCAGCACAGCTCAGCATTTCACCCGGGGACTTTTTTTCTTTCTCTTTTGAAGCAAACCAGCTCCATGTACCAGTCGATTAGCCAGAGTTAATATTAAGTATTCTTCCAGAAAACCACATTCAATCTCTGAGAAATATCGCTACCACTACTAGTTTTCCCTTCCTAGAAGCTAAAAATCACTGCCTTTGAAAAACATCATCCTTTTCCTCTGGCATGCCTACCTGGGAACATGTAATGGCAGACAATCTCACAAGAATAACGGAAATAAATTTCTTTTTTGTTACCAGGCAACAAAATTGTTGGCAAATACGTTATATCTTAGTGTAAGTTGGATCAAGATGGAGTTACAATTCTGCTTGTTTTTTAAAAAGTTTTTGCCTAGCACAATAGCAATTCATATCTAAGCAGTGCCACCACTCCTGTAATCACTACAAAATTCATTCAAGACCAAAGAGCAGGCATCATATCCGAACTCATCTAAAGTACATGTAGAATTTTCCTGGGACATGCATCTGCCTATATCCATCACCAAAAAACAGAGCCAGCCCATTTCCAGCACCCTATATCGTGTCCTACATGCTGCCAGACTATAAAAGAGACATCAAAAAACAACTTGAAAACTTACTAGGAAGAATGGTCCGTGGAAGTTTCCAGAGGAGTAACACCTGCTGTATTCTGCAAAAGTCCAAACAAAGGAGTAATTGATACACACTTACATGCCAGGAATAAGAAAAAGGCTTGCTTAAGTCATTTTCCATCGCCCAAATATTAGCATTTATGAGACATGGAAGTTTAAGGCAAAATGCAATTTAAGCTGCCGATATCTTTGCAGAAAAGCAACGATTTTCCGAGTTCCTTTAGGGCAGTGACAGGTTTTTAGCACAGCCAATGCCTTTTTGCAGCGCCTATTCTTTTGTCTGCCAATGAGTCATTGTGCATAAAGCCAAAAGCAAGAAGAGATAATCAGCTGGGCCAGGACCAGGAGACACATGCTCATCATTATTTCCCCAAGCTTTCCCCCCAACCAGTCACTGCCCAATGCTGCTTTAAAGGTACATTACGTTTCTGCAGCACAATACGTTCTTAAGCATTCAAAAAAAAACAACAAAGCGCTAACAAGAAAAGCAACATTTCAGTTCCATTTCCTTACTTAAGAGAAGCAATGCGAGCTGCACAAGTTCAAGAGCAAAAGCCAGATCTTATCCACTTGCTTTAAATCCATCTAATGCTACCTAGGCACATTATTGAAAAAATGGAAGGCAATTTTAAAAGAAATGCTGCATTTGGTCTCCCCTCATCTACCTGAGGATTCGTACAATGGAAGAAAAAGCAAATCTTGGGTTTGAAAAAGCAGCTTGTTCACGTCCTGTTGAAATGCCGCAGTTTCAAAGAGAGAGAGAGAAAAAAAAAAGCCCAACAAAAGAAAAAAATAGCATGTTACCAATTTAATCTATCATTTCATGGTTCGGGTCCTGCGGAGCCTCAGAGTGGCAGCAGCTGACCTGCCCTGGAAGGCCACGGCAAGGTGCAGGGTAGGGAAAATGGTGTAAAATCTCTGGGGAATATCCAAATGTTGGGCAGCACACGCTGCTAGCAGGGAGCAGCAAGGCTTGTGCAAAGGGAGGGTTGATGGCAACACGCTTGAAAGGCACGAGATGATGACGTGAGGCTAAGCAAGAATTTTAAGCTGATTGCTGCTGCCTATTCATGTGAAAAATAGAGAGGGTTTGTTGTTGTTTTTTTTTTTTTTTTTTGCAGACACCGAACTCAAAACCCTAAAGGGGGACAGAGGTGGGGGACGGGTAGCTGAAAAGGAATGGGGGGAGAGGAAATTGCTGTTTCTGAAAATGGATTTCAAGCCGGATTCTCAGCATCACATTCTATTATTTCTGACAGCGACACAGCAAGCCATGCAGTCAGAATGGTCAGAACCATTATTTATCCCAACCTCATTTAATAATCATCCAGCAGCAAATAGATTAGAGCAGAGAGTTTGGAAACAGGGATTGGCAGCATGAAAAGAATAGGAAATACCTTCTGTGGCTTTTTATGTGGCGCTTTATAAAGCTTCTCCATTTTTTCTAAATCTGCCTCTAACTCAGTCTGGTAGAGGTAGAGGTCTTTTTCTAGATCAGTCTGGTTAAAGAAGGAGAAGAAGAATGGGAAAATGATGCTTAGGGTTAGGGGATATCAAAGGAATGTTAATTCTGAAAAATAAATAAGCGAGCCTTTTTAATTGAAAAAGTCAAAGATGGTATGGACAATAAACAGAAATCCACTAGTAATTAATTGCGTTTCAATGGTTACAGAGGAAATTGATTTAGGCATTTAACATTCAAAATTAAAAGACACGCAGGCCTGCTAGGATCTAATTCTACCAACAATAAAATTATAAAACCCACCTGTAAAAAAAAAAAAAAAAAAAGATACTGTGACAATAGGCTGTTAGTATAATTATCATTGCAAGTCAAGATAGCAAAACCACCATTCTAAACTACTGCTGATTATGGTTTAAGAATTGCTTATTAAATCAAATTACTAACTACTTGTTAGGCAAATGAGCTCAAGCCCATTTAAAAAATAAAATCACTCACAGGCACACAAAACCCAAGCAATGTTACAAAAGAAATCCACATACACACACACACACGCAGCAGATGCTGTAGTACAACGTACGTGAGACACAATTACCTTTCTATCCTCTCTAGTAAGGATAGAGCAATCTCCAGGAGTATAATCCCAAATCTTTTTTGGAGGCTGATGGAAAGCAGAGGAAGGAAATGAGGAAATGAAGATAAGGAAGACATCACAGAGAATATGGAAACTGGATTAGAACAGAGCGGGAATACAATAGGGGATTTGCATCAACACTGAAAAGAAATTAAAAACAAACAACAAAACAGAGAAAGAGAGATAGAAAGAGGGATAAATCCGTTCTAGCACGAACATCGAGAGATCACAGGAGGTAAAAGGAAGCACACATGCAGTCTGGGAGGGGCTGCTTTCAGTAGTATTTGGGGACAGCTTTATTACTGTGAGGCGCTCAAAGGGATTTAGGGCTCTCTAGGAGGAGCCTGCAGCTGTGGTTAAAGCATTCTTAATATAGACACAAAAAAAAAATCACAAAACAAAATGGGGAAAAAAAATCACACAGTCATAAAAAGCATTTTTTTGCTCATTCTTCTTTTCAAAAGGAAAGGGTAAAATAAGGGCCTTTGGTAAAGAAAAGGGAGATATCTTTCCCACCCACACCAGACTCTGAATACATACCATGTGAACAAATGGCTGAATTTCCAGTGTTGGCATTGTGGGGCAATGAGAATGCAGAGTTGTTATTTGCTATTATTCTCTTCTGGGGAGATGGTTTGTGGTGTTTTGTTTTTTTTTGGTGGAGAGAGTCGGGCACAGGCAAGTTTGGGAAATACTTAGTTATAATTGATCCTACAAATAAAGGCTATTTCAAAATACAATTTTTCCTATTTTATGTATGTGTAAATATCAGGGAAGATTATTCAGAGTGAAAGACCTTTGTCCTACCCGAATAATGCCGTACCAATATCCTTCTCTTACCAGACG
This sequence comes from Centrocercus urophasianus, assembly GCF_019232065.1. Classification (NCBI taxonomy): domain Eukaryota; kingdom Metazoa; phylum Chordata; class Aves; order Galliformes; family Phasianidae; genus Centrocercus; species Centrocercus urophasianus. The sequence continues at coordinate 19,058,010 of NW_024884722.1, forward strand.
TGCACTTCACTGACATGTTCAAACACTTCGTTCTTACTTTGTAAAATCAAAATACTTCTGCTCTTCTGCAAACAAAGTAATCTCTGTTGGTTGACAAGCTTAGCATCATCCTAGGAGTCTGTACTGACTGACAGAACTATATTATCAAAGTATCTGACAGGGAATCATGAAAGCATGATTGAGCTACAACATTTGAGTCTTGGTCCAAATTCCATCAGGTTTCCAGACAGTCTGGGTCTGTAGTTTGAATCAGGCTCACTTCTAAACTTGGACTGCGACACTAGGGCATGAGGTCAGCAGCCAGTAGACAAGATGGTGCTGTAAAGATTCAGGTTTGAGACGTGGAGAGAGGAAGCGGAGGAAAGCAGGTTATGCACGAGGCATAGGATAGGTACGAAGGCAGGATATGCACGAACCCTTTTTCCAGTCCTCTGTTCATAGCAAAGAGCAGATTCAGGGGCTGGGAGAAGTGTCCAGTGTCCACATGTGTGACCCCACAATCCCAACAGAAGACAGTGAAGCTCTAGACTGGCTGGCCATCAAATTTGGCTAGTGGGGGGAGAGGGGAGGTGTACCATGTAGTGCAAGGTCAGAGGTTGGGAAGAAAGAAGGAGAATGTGGGGATTCAGTCTCCGCAACACCCTGGAAAGGCATCCATGCTGCACAGAGCAATCTTCCTGGATGCTCTGCAGGCACACATCAACATATCTCCCTAGAAACATATCTGGGATGTTCAACCAGCAGAGCACTGCTTCAGCTGTCCTTAGGAAGTGTATAGGCTTTCCTCAATGCAAACCCCTATCCTGGTCATTCTGGTATGTTTGGAGACACCACAGCCTTGCAAGAATACTGTGCTTCCTTCTACCAAGGGTGTTTACTGTCCATGTTCCATAGCCGCCATATTAAAGCCATAAAAATGGGAAAATATGCTTTTACAAGTATACATTATCTGCAGCACTAGGCAGGGAAAGCCTGACCAATGTAAATGGGGCTTAGCCACAACTGGTCACAAAAATCAGATCTTATTGTGGCTAAAGTGAGCAATGATACATGAAGACTATTTGGCTGTGGTTGCAGGGCTCAGTGAGAGCTTTGTTGGATTTGTCTTGTTCAAGAGCAGCTATCAGTAAAAGTCTGAAATAGCATCCTCAATTAAAATGCCCAATGTAATGCTGAAGCACTATGCATATAGCGCCACATTCACTGTCTGGTATAATGTACCAGGATGAACACATATGGTTTTGGAGACAGAGGAAGTTGACATGGGCAGTCACTTAAAGGCAAACTGTAAGAAACCAGGCCTTAACAAAAGTCATGGACATCTCAAACACCTTTGAGGCCTACGTAGCATATGTCGGAAGGCTCTTTGCTATAAAACACAGTTGCCAATGACAGAATGGACAACCCAGCCACTGATCGTGCCTGTTTTCCAGCAGAAGTTATACTATTTCTATATGCAATCAGAATAGGCACCCACCCAAATTCAGACATCTATAAACTGCAGAGGGATTTAATCATATCCTTGAGAACTGTGAGCAATGCTTAGGTTTAAAGAAAACCTGCCCTCTGGCGTCCATATGCAATAGGCTTTGAAACCAGTGATGAACTCTAAAACACATTTGTTTTATTATATGTGCATTGAAATCTCAGCAGTGTTCAAAAGTGGCGTGTGTGGGTATTCGACAGTTTCAAAAAAAAGAGGAAACAGCCACTGTACTTGGATAAATGTAAGAGGCTGATGCTGACCCTCTGGTGCAGTAAGAGTAGCTTATTAAACAGCATTTAATGATGAGGTTCATTGTGTTTAATCAG
>NW_024884722.1:19059921-19322409 GCF_019232065.1 Centrocercus urophasianus
ATCAGATTCCTTCGCTTTCAGGGAATGGCCAGGGCTATTCAATGCAGCCTGATGCACATCATTTGGGCAACGGGCAGGTACATGAATAAGGAAAGAATCAGGAAACAGGGTCATAATCAGTCATGGATAACTGCAAATTACTGATCCATAGTTTACAAGGTGAGGCCAGAAATAAGTAACTGATTTACCCAGATTTAAAGCTACCTATCAGCAATCCTAAATCTTTTTAGAAGATGGGAAATTGAAAGAGGACTCTCAGTGAGAACAGGGCATTACTTCTACCATTAAGAGTAATGCAGTTTGAATTGTGGTGTGCAAAAACAAAAATATTGTCTTGTTGGTAAATACAGCTGGAAGGTGGGGAGTGTTTGTAAATGGCCTCAAAATACTCTAAGCAATCATAAAAGGACTATTTTGCATCAACACCAGGGTGGTATTATGAACAGTCATTTTTAAATGAGTAAGGCAGCTGCTCCAGGTTTAGAGCCTAGCAAAGAGATGTGACAATAATTTAAAAAAAAAAAAAAAAAAAAAAAAAAAAGGGGGGGAAAAAAAAAAAAGGCAGGTTGATTTTATTGGTCACTGCAACTATCAAACTTACCGGTTTCCCAAACTCCAATTCCGAAAAGAATTTATACCAAGGTTCATTCTTTAAATCTATCTCTTCTGGGCTTATATCCCGAGTCTAAAGGAATTGGTGATAGGGGAATGGAAGAAAGAGAAGGATAACATTATGCAAAGAATACACAGAAAAAGACTGTTAAAGATGCAGATTCCATAGTTTCCATTCTAAAATGTCGATATTTAGCCTGATAATTTGGAATTTCTATAGCATCTCTCATGAAAGCTATGAACTGCTTTGCGAACATCAGTTAAGCATCATTGTGAGATACATGAATATGAATGAATTGCATTTTACAGATCAGGAGACTCACACAGAAAGAGATTATGCAGCTTGCCCAGATTCACTGGAGGCTCACTGGAAGGGCTGGGAGTCACTCAGTCCCCCAGTTCTACTGTCAGGCATTTCCACTGAGACCAAAGCACAGGTACTGGTTGAATCTCTTTAAACCATCATTTTGTTAAAACAAACAAAACAAGTGAGATTCAGTGAGACTTGAATCAAACATAGCAAAATACTGCATCTTTAACAGCACATGAAAATGTGAGAAACCCTGTTCTATACATTGCAAACAGGGTGAAAGGTGATTTTCTAAAACAAAGCGGACACAGGTCAGAGAAAGCACATTTCTGAATATTCTCTGATAAGATGGATACAGAGAGACAGTATTACTTGTTTCTTCACAAATATATGTTAAGAGAATCAGACTGAACTAAAATGAAGGAAAATCAGACAGGACAGAAAATACTACAGTTGAAAAGAAAATTTCCTTTTATTCATACAACACGAAGTGTGTCCTGATGCAAATCTTCGTGTGATGGGGTTACTGAAGTGGGGGCAGTTCCCAGCATTGCTTGGCACTGCTGGATGTTTCGGATGGCCACAGCCATCAAGCATCACAACAACAACAAAAAAAACAAACCAAAAACAACAACAACAAAAAAGGCTCTATGGAAAGAGCATACAACTGATTCTGAAAGAGGGGCAACACTTCTATCTGAAAGATAAATGGTTATGTTGTGTCTGATCTCTTGTCGCCTGGACAATGCCTCCATTTTTTTCCTTTATTGCACTCTAGCTCAAGTACTCATCTCATTATGTAACTGCAGTTACTGGAGATAATAAAAAAACCACTGACATCAGTGGAAGGCTCTTCATTGCCCTGCAATGGTCTTGGATTGGGATTCTGATAGCCACAGCTTCTGGTGTGATCACCAGGAGATATTCACAAATCTGCTGCTTCCTCAGAAACACAAAGATAGACCCAGTTACTAAACAGTGACTAGTTACTGTTGTACTTAATGAGACTGATGTAGATTATGAAGTTACTATTTCAAGATGTTCTTTTTCCTGTGATCTGTGGTTTGAAATTAAAGCTCAAAAAAAAAAAAAAAATCATCAAAAGTAACACAGCTATAGCATTCTTCTTGTCTTTGGTGATCTCAGTACAGTTTTTCTCAATTGCACTGAATGATGGTCCTGCTTTTGGCTTTTAGCTTCTGATTAAACAGCTCCATTAAGTAACTCAAGAAGTCTGAATGCATAAACAGTACCACTGGTTATGTCAGACCTTTCTTAAGGCTTAAGTATACAGACGATGCAGGACTTTTGCCACAAGTTTTAATCTTGGCTATTTATCAAGAGACAAAATTGCTGCTGAGCTCAGCAGAAATCTTAATCCACGATGGACTGAAGAAATGGCACTGTCATACCAAGCTCAAACTACTCCTCCCCGGCGCTTTCTCTATTGGGTTGAGCCAACTCCCAGTACAATTGAGAGCCACCCATTGCCTAGTAGTCCAAAAGGCCCCAGATCATACGCTGGTCAGGGGTGACTGTCCTGAAGTCAATGAGGGACTGTTTGGATCAACTTTTGAACTGTTAAGACACAGAGTGCAGTTTACATTTGGAATCTCACCTGGAATTAGCAATTCCAACCAAGTCCTTCGGGTTAATGCCTATACAGAACAATTACATGTTTACATACCAAACTGGTTATTCACTAATAACCTCACTCAGTGTCTCCTAGCGCTTTCACGGTTGTGCTTGTAAACTGAAGGACCTTAAGTAGGTAGAACTGATTTATGCAGGACTGACAGAGGTTAACATCACCTTTCCTCCCTGTTGCTTCCCAGGTCTTCTCATCCAAGCCTGCAGAGTGAGATTTTTGTATTTGCCCTATTTGTCACAACTCACAGCTTACTAATTCAAACTAAAATTGGTAACAGTTCACTTAATATTCCAGGTCACACACTAGTGTAGCTGGGGGGGTCAGCTCACATTCAGTTCTGCCACCTTTGCCATGGAAGGAGTGAGATCCAGCTGAGGAAGAAAGTAGCCAAGGGGCTGTGTCCTAAAGCATCTCAGAAGCATCCGCTGAAGCACATTACTGGCACTCTAAGAAGTTGTTCAGTGTTTAAAGCTAATGGCATCAAAAGAACATAGAAACTGAACCAGGCAGTTTTGTTTCATAATGCTTTCAACCCTACTTCTGTGCCCTAGAAAAAGTACAGCTGGCGACACAGCTGCTGCAGAGGTCAGTGTCAAACACGGATTAAAAACTAGGGTTAGTGATCCATACTTAACACAGAAAACAACATATCCCGAAGTAAAGCAGCCTCTCAGTCCTCATGGATTTTGCTTTATAAAGAGAGACAATGTTATGCAAAACGATTTTCAAAACAAAATACAACAGAATACATCACACGATCACTGCAATGTAAACATAAGGAATCCTATCGGAATGGAACTGGACAAGCACTCAGTATCATGTATATCATGTATATATCACATTCACAGGATTAAGGCATACTCTAGGAAAAGATAAACATTACCATTTTTTCACTGTTCAGAACTGAGGACTTTCCTGGCTGATAGTCATAAATGCTCCTGGGCTCTGCACGGTATTTTCTAGTGTCCACCTTCTTGTCTGGAGGCTCCCAGTCCGTCCTGGGGAAAGAAAGATCAGTTAATGCAAATCACTGTGGTTTCCATGGAAGCAAGTACTTCTTTTGACAGGCACCTTCTCCTGCTAATCCTGGTTTCATTAGAGTACTTCCTTCATTCTGGAAAGAAATGTGCTGCGAGAGAAGCAGGTCAGATAGGACTCATGATTGTATATTTGTTTTTCTACAACAAGAAGAATTTGACACAGCTCAGATGCTGAAACCACTGGAATACGATGGGTTGGGTGTCTTTTTCATACTTTCAATGAAATGTCAGAGTTTAATGTCTTTCCTGATTGAAAATAATGTAATGATGGAGCACAAATTAAGCTCACAAATACCAGTGTGTCCAAACGTGGAGGAAAATTCAGACTAACACTCTCCTGCTAAACCACTCCATTTTTGCCATGCCACTGAGTTCTCACCTCTTCACACAGAAGTGCAGCAGTCTAAGCAGAACTACTGCTGCTCCAGGTGTGCTCCCACTTACCCTATTGATCCGGTTGACAATAGGAACCACCCACTGAGATACCCTTCTCTCTTCACTGATTTTGGAAGACACAGGCAAGTAAGTTCTCTTTTAAAGTAAGACAAGATGATAATCAAAATGACTAGACCATCAACACTGTGCAAACTTCCACAGTGTTAATCATTACTGCTTGGAATTAACTTGATGGTTTAAGATTCCAGTCCCAGAGAAACTTTGCCCTGGTGAAACATTGTTTCGTTACTAGATAACAGGAAGCACTACTTATCATAACTCTTCCATTTGCAAGAATTTTCGGAAAGGGCCAATGTATTCTGCCTTCAACTTCTGTGTAAGGAAGAGATGTTCCATCAGTTCTATGGCCTGAGATGTTTACCGAAATAGCACTCTCAAATCACAGCATTACATATTTGAGGCATTAAGTGACAAACATTAAAAGCATGCGGAAATTAGTGAAGGAAGGAGGAACAATTCAAAAGCTGGGAGAATTCCACAGGACATACAATATTCATTGCCCTTTCTGCTTTCCCTTCATTTGGTAAATGCATTCATTATTCTTATAAAGAGTTTTTAAATGCTTGGTAACAAACAAAGCAAAAGATCAGGATGGAAATCATCTTGAAAGCTTACTAGTAATCATGAAAGCTAACTCGAATCTACTTCCAGTAAAGTCCATTATGAGTGAGACGACTCAGAGAAGGGCAGTGTAAAAAACTTTTACCAAGGTTCAGCATAAATTCACTTCTTGCCCCTCTGCAATTACTGCTGTTCACTTGTATTCTGAGGCATCTTTACAGTGTCACACTAAACGGAGAGCTTCCACTGTGCTTATGTGGATAGACAATACCCTAGGAAACACTGCTCACCCCAGCAGAAAACTACCTATGTAACAGTGAGTGTGATGCCTGCTCAGTAAATGATGCAATGGCAGAGGAAGCCGCGGCAACAAAGGAGTTAATTAGTGTCCTGCAGACAAGTCAGAGTTAAAAGTACACCTCCACCTCCCCAAAAACAACTGGAGTCGTGAACCTAAACTTCCATATTTGTTCTCTTCCTATTCACAACTTTCAGACACTCTTCCACTATTGATCCAAACATATCTTAGTTCGGGTCACCTTTCAGGGCTGGATTTCAGCAATGAAGTACGGTTTGGTAGGGGCAAAGTGGCAGACCTCTTAAACACCTTCTCTGAGTCAATATGGTCCATCTCACTCTTGGAGCGAGGAACTGAAGGCTGGCTTCTGGCTGTGGAATAAATCAAATAGAGAGATGTTGGTGAAATGGATAAGAGGCCAACAAATACATACTTGATATATCCCCTTATGTTTGAAATATCATACAAGAAAAGGGAATTACTTACTGTCCTCACAATAGGAATAACGAGGAGAGTATGAATCAGAATCTTCATCTGAAAGACAAAAGCATTTTGCAAGTGAGCTGAAAAAGCCCTCCAAATGAAGCATCAGAAATCCTTTTCATTTCCATTCTTACATTGGCCATAACTAGAGAGTAATACACTCAATACCTACCATAGAGAGGATCCTAAAAAAGAAAATGCCAATGAGATTTAAATTGCATTTAAAAAATGCTTCCTAGATTAGATATAAATATTAATGTAGTACTTATACCTTTCTCCAGCCTCTCAAAGCACTTTAAAAAACAATCACTTTTTGTCACAAAACGCCTCCAGAGCAAGTGTTATTAGATCCACTTTATCAAAAGCTGAAAGATAAATCGAGAATCTAAATGCTGAACTGTATGCCTAAAATAACTCATTAGGTGCTAGACACAGTAATAGAGCTGAGGAGTCCTGTTCTCAATCACACACAGTAATCACTGGGCCATCTTGCTAGTATTAAGTAGCACACCAAATTGAAGTATGTTCACTGACTCAGATTATCTTTAAACACTGATAACATTCCTGGCACAATACATGCATGTATAATTGCACTAAGAGATTATCCTTGCTCTAAAGAGCTTACCTTTTGAATAGAAAAGATATGTCTATAGAATGCAATAGAGGGGGGTTCAAGCAGCTCTACAAGAGCTAGCAATGACAGTCATGACTGTAGTGCCCAGGGCACGTGCACGCCTAAAAGAGGTGGGGAGGATGGTAGCATTACTGCCCACACTCTACAGGTGATGTCCAGAGACTAGCTTTGATTATCAAAAACCTACAGGTATCTTTTTCACCATATTCATCATACTTTGGAATAAATCCTCAATGAACTGTATCTGATAGCATGAGGAGCTAGGATCAGAACTGGAAACTGGATCCACAGACCCATCATCTTTCTCTACCAATGAGGGTTCCAACTATCAGGGAAGTGTACTTTGGATACCTATAAGACTTCAAGGCAAAACACAAGAAGATAAAATGCAATGCCTGCAAAGAAAATCATGAGTAAAGATATTGCTAACAGCTCTGTGAATAAACCACTGAAATAGCCAGATAAAAATAGAGAAAAACAGAAATAGATGAAGTAAAGAACATACTGTACGTTTGTCGCATTAACTTAGTGATGTCAATCAACAGACTAAAACAATTTGTAGCTTCTCTCTCTCAAAGAGTAGCTGCTATATCCAGCCTCATCTGCTGGAAAAACAATTTGGCTAATACAGCTGACCTGAACTTGCACTCATCGCTTAACTGAGCTTTTCAGAAAGGCTCAAAGAGGTCTTAACTCTTAGCCCTGCTGCTGAATTTCTCTTGGTGAATGAATTAGAAGGTTTAAGTTCTAAATACAGTTACTGATTTCTGGTATGCTTATTATAGCCTTCAGGAAAAAAAATAAAAAATAAAAATAAAAAATAAAAAAATTAAGGTCAATTTTCAAACCAATTTTCATGTTTCAGACTAAAATGACAGAGAATAACTGTTGATCTATTTAATAACAGGGAATTGTTGAAAAAGTTGACCGCTATTGCTATACAAAAAGTGGGTGTATACAAATACCAAAATACTTGGTAAATCACCATCTGCACATACAAACAGATACATCTAATACCATCTTCACATCCATTCAAGCTCTCAGTATTATTTAATGCTAGTGAGCAATTAAAAAATTGATCTACTCACTCAAAAATAACTGTCAATACTCATTAAGTATTGTTGTTCAGGCAGGAAAAAATAATTTCAGATAAATGCTAAGTTTTCCAATTGCAAAGATTTTAATAGCTAAAGTAGTGAGGAAGAAAATGATACTGTTCTAAGAGAACATTTCTGAGGGAGAAAACACAGGCATTCTTCTATTTTATAGCAATGAACAGTAAAACACAGAAATCCGGAATGACCCCATAAAGTTTAAATCAGAGATGAGCAATTTGAACAGGATCTCCTGAGCAACATCCTATCTATGCAACACTTAGTGGAGCTGGGCACGGCCAAATCATCCCTTTAAAATCTGATTCTTTTTGCAAAAAGTGGCAGTCCCCTGGCAGCTCTTAGAGAATCTACAGAGTGTTTTGTTCTTGCTGTTATCTGTTTTTAAGGCTGGCTAAAATCTCTAGATTTCAATATTCTCAGACTTTGAAAGAATTTTAGAGAAGAACCCAATCTTAATGTTTTTAGGAGATCTTATACAACAACCCAGAGCAAACAGACTAACACTCAGAGTGTATGCAATCTAAAGCTTGAGGTTTCAACCCATCTCTGTATAAGCCCTTTGCAGGAGAACAGAACATTTTGAAATGTATTCTGAATATGAAGCATGGACTCTAACACAGCTACACCATCATATATTCTGGATTCCTCATCAATAAAAGAATCCAAGCAGGTATTTGAGAAACATTTCTCAATATACTGTAAATAATGAGCAAATATCAACCACCTAAACCAGCAAATTACTCTCATCTGCACATCTGAAGTGCACAGGGGAAATTTATGGGAAAACAGACTCTTACTGCAGTAAGTTCATTAGCTTTACAAACTGTTTTTGTTAAGATAAAGAGTAAGATGGATTTTCAAACTTCATTATGAACCAGAAAATTAATTGCAAAATTTCTTTAGTGACCAGTTACTGAGGTTCTGTTTCTCTCTCATTTGTATCAATATACCATCCTGCCAACATAAAATAATTTATACTACCTTGTAATATGCAAGACAAGACTTTTCACCTGCGGGTTTCACCAAACATTAAGTATCTGAGATATCTGTTTGACACTAATCCGTATTCGTTTTCACAGTGAAATGCACTTCACATCTCATCTTCTTTGATCATTTCAGCTGGAACCCAGATCATACACTTTTCTTTTTATAAAATACCCACCAAATCCTTAATAAAAACACTGAATGAAATGGTTAATTAATAATCTCACCAGGGCTGCCTTGAGGCACAGGCTATGTAGGCAAGTTCCTAAATGGCAGGATCTTAAGCAGTACCAAAACATGAAGCAAACAAGGCTGTCACCACCATCGCCTCCCTGATTACTAAACATCTGTATATGCCCAATGTCTGCACTGGATTCCAATGTTTCTAATGTATAAGTGTTTTCATATATATATGCAGACGGTTGTAGGATTATTACTGCTATAAATACAATTTAGCCATCCCTGAAACATGACAGACAAATCTAGTTTATACCTGAAATTTAAAGGAATCTCCTGAGCACACAAAGAGGCTAATATAAAGACAGTGATGTAAGTTACAACACGTGCTGATGACCATCACATTCTGCCCTTGCCCAGATAAGCGAGTGCACCTAAGGCCAGCCCTGAACCCACGTTACCAGGTTATATTTATTTTAAAGGACTGCACTGAAGGACTGATCCAAAACCCACTGAAGCGAGCAGCCATTTCACCAATAGACTTCAGTGACATTTTGGTCTGGTCCTAATACTGCGTTAATATTAAAAATAAGAAATAAACAAATAAATGTGTTGATCCAAAAGAAAGGCAAGAGAAATCACAGTTAGATCACATCTTTGCATGTATATCAGCATTTTAGACATGTTAAGTAATCACTGCACACATATGGCTAAGTATAATTGGTAAGCGCACAAAACCAAGCAAACCTCAGGTCTGTAGCATTAGTCAACTACTAGTTAGAAAGCCAGAGGAGCACTGCAAAGCCAAAAAGGCATCATACAGTCAAGGCAATGCTTACAGTGCAGCAAATAATTACGAGGCAGCATAATGTTCAGCAACTAGAAAAAACTCCAGGAAGAAAATAAATGGACAAGGCAGCATTTGTGCAGAAAAATATAGATGGTCCTTCATTATTACCTTCAGAGATAGGGCTAGGAGTAGACGCAGGAAACTGGTATGTAGGAGAATAAGGATTGTCTTCTGCAGCAGAGAAAAGCAGTGGATTTTGAGGCTATCCACAGTGAAGTGGAGGTTCTGCTTCATCCCCCAGCTTCCTACCACCATTTGGCTTTATTGCTTATTTTAATAACACTTGAGTAAACATCATCACTCTTTAAAAACTTAAAAATGGATTAGCAGAGTTTTAATTACTTTATACATTACACAAGAAGGTATACTGGGCATGACTAGACCTGAATCTAGTTACTACTATGGTGCTACAGTACAGTTAACTCAAAGCACGAGACAACACATACTCTGACTATACTTCTGGTACCTTCAGGTTTTTGCTGGATTTCAGGAAGTTCAGGAAATATGTAGGTAGGGCAATAAGGATTTTCTTCAGGAGTGTCTAAGGAGAGGAACATGATTTGAAAAAAGAATAGAGAGTAAAGATTTAAAGGGGAAGAATGGCAAGACAAGAATCCACACAGGCTGCAGAACAGCTCCTCGTGCTGATGACACAGCATGACACTACCCAGATGCCTTCTTGGGCCCTAAGGGAGATCCTGGAAGCAGAAAGGACTAAATTTATTCTTCATATTCAGAAGTACTGACTCTGACTGAGCTGAAGAACCTCTGTTAGGAGCACTGGGGTGGAGAAATGGTTCAACTCTTTCTCACTCTATCCAATACAACACGGTGCCTAAATATGCATAAAGCTCATCATGACAGCACCTGCAGTGGCATGCAAAACTGGAGCAGTGTTATGTAAGCGCAGTTCTGGATTGCATTTGCCTGCACATGAGCCTGTTCAGACACTGCAAACACTGCTGCAGCCATTTCTCACACAGAAGAAAGAACACGGATGTATCAGCAGCCAGGCACTGAAGTGCCTCAAAGTAGTAGAGTCCCTCACCACGATGAAACTTCAATAGAAACATGAAATGTCATATTTGCAAGAGCTTATTACAGTTTTGAATTATGAATGAAGAAAAATTTGAAGTTTTGAAGAGCAGAATTCAGATTCTGAACTGCTCAGAATCAGTGGAAATCGTTCCCATGATATCTGTGAGCCTCAAACCATGTTCTATTAAGCAGGTACTGAAGCAAAGTTGTTTCAGTAATAATATAATTCAAAAGTGTTGTGTGGGACAGCTGCTAATACTGGAGTTCAGGGATCTGTTTCTTAAGTACAGACTTAGTGGCAGCCTTCTGTACACTCAATAGTACGTTTGATTTCATGAAGGCACTGAGGTAAACCTCTCAGAACAATCAGACTTTGCTTTGGACTTCACTGCTTTCTTACCTTTGTTTTTAGAGATTTTAAATACATTGGTTGAATTCTGTGGTGCAGAGTAAAAACTAGTTAACATAAAACAGTTCTACTGAATACCCATAGTACGATTTTTCATATGTATTAAAAATGTTGTAAAGGTGGTCTTGTAAAGTTAGTAAAATGACCCATCGTACAGTACCTCTGTTTAGCTTGTGTATCTGTTTGAACATTGTCTTGTACCAGTCCTTTGATCTGTCTGTGTTCTATGGGAAGAAACAGCACACAAATAATCACAAACATGAATTCTATCAGCCTTTCAAAGTTTTTCTTTCTTTTATCATATTCACCAAAAGGTAGACACAGTGTGTAATTTAGTCATTCATGCTCTGTGTCCAATGGACACATGCAGTGTTCAAGTCACTCCAGACACTAGTTGTAATGGGTGCGTTATTCTTTTCACTGTAATTTCACTTGATAGCTGAATGAAATTAAACACAATGTTTAGAAGAGATAACTGCCATTAAGATCGCTAAAATAATGCAAAATTAATATCCTCCTTCACCGCCAGCAGTGAATGAACAATGTTCTCCAATATGATGAAAAGAGAGACTCATATTTACTCTTTTTTTCACCTGATGCTGAAATTGGGTAATTGATAGAAAAGTTCATAACAATATGCACTGGAACTAAAATTCTATTTTCTCTTATATCTCTGCAGCCTCTGTATCTTCAGCAAATTCCCCAAGTTTCAAGACAGGCAGTACCAGGTTTTTGCAAAATGGTCACGTTTCCATTGTTGCCTTACCCTCAGTGGAATGCCAATGTCATCAACAGAAGTATCAGCCATATGCTGAGGGCTCTTGACAATTCTCTTCTCCTCCAAAACCCTCCTCTCACTCAGCACTGGCTCCTGGACTGGCTTGACTTGTGTGAGTGCCAAATCTACTTTATCTGAAATTATTCTGTCTGGCACAGAATCTGGAAACAAAAACAAGGCATTCTTACTTCATTGCAGTATTCCATCACTTCACCATATCCCACTCTTTTAAGGCAAGAACCCTGGCAAATAGTTGATGAGACAGACTGTGACCCTGCCAGCTGTGGCTAGCACATAGGCTGAAGGAATCTAGCAAGAATATGTTTGATACCAGCAAAAGCAGGCTAGTATTTCTTCACACATCTCGTGACAGGCTCAGCTGGTACATAAGACAAGATTTTTGGTTTTGGAGATTTTTTGGGGTCTAATCAGTGACTCTGCAATTTCATTCTTAATCTCCTTTGTTATAATCAACAGGATCATTTCTGCATCCTAACTAGAATTTGTAAACGACAAATCCCACTACAGTTGTTAGCATTATGTATCATTCCTCTCTAAGTAAGGAAAACAACTACTTGCTCCAGACTGCCTTGATTCTACCTGGCATTCCTTGATGCTGCCTGGCTGACATCCACATGCAGCACCACTGAGCAAGGAACCTGGGAGCTTGAACTGCTCTGAAGATCTACTATGCTGTGGAGAGCTGCAACATGACAACATTTAGGCTCTGCTAAGAACTCCCACATGGATTTTCTGGAGAGAAAACATCAGTGATTTTACAGTCTGTCTCATCAAGGATCTGCTGAAGCCTGTTCACTTTATATCACTGCATGCATTGAAGATAGAGAGAGGTTTATTCACATGCACATCAACATGCTGCCCAAAGCCATTAAACGTGAAGAAATCTGAGAGGGACAGTTAGCAGAGGAGGGGCTCATGCACAACAAAGCACTGGTACCCTGAGCAAACACAGTCTGGCCTGCAAAAATTAGTACACGAAGAATTTGTGTTTGAGTGGTTTCTCCTCTAAAAAAAAATAATGAAATAATGTTTATAAAAACAGTCATCATGTAGCAAAGCATCAATTAATTTGTCATCTACCTTATCCCACTTTGTTTTCTCTCCATGGCAATGCATGTACACTGTCTTCCGGTCTTTTTTGTGTTTCTGGTGCAAAGGGTTGGTTCATTCCCCTACATCTGGGAGAATTAACAGCCAAATTCCATAGTGGAATATTTGCCACACAGCTCCAAAGATTTCTAAAGTCTTAAAGACTTTAAAGACTTTAGAAAGACTGCTGGAGGTACAAACCAGGCCAAGGTACTCAAAAACATCAAACAGCCAAAGCCGGTGCCTGGCCACATAGATAACCACACTGCATACCCCATGGCACCTTCGATGTCAGCAGCAACATGGAGCTGCACAGCAAGAGTTCCACTGTTGTGAGGAAGAGGATGCAAGAGACAAGGGATGAGGTGGCCACCTGCATCTCTGTGGTTGTTCTGACTCAATAAGAACAGGTGCAGGCCCAGCTGTGCAAAATGGGATTCACTGGCAGGCCGTGGGCCATTTGGGTCCAAACAAGCCACACTGTGTGCTGTCTCTAGTTTGGAAAACAAAAGGATTCCTGATTGTGAAGGGAAACACCTTGTGGAAGGGAAAACCAATAGGAAGGAAGCTTCTGTCTGCAGGACACAGCTGAGCTGAGTGCGCTGAGGCACCACCAAGGGAAAGAGCAGGGAGAAATGTGCAGCCTGCCACCTGAGCAGGGCACAGCAGAGAGCAGCAACTGGTGTGGCACCAGAGGAGCTGGCTGGAGGCAGCTGGACCCTGGGAGTGGGAACAGGAAAATAACTTCCCTGTCAAGGAGATGCTCACAGACCTGTTGCAGGGGCAGATACAGCTGCAAGGGGAAAGAAGGCTGGCAGCACACCTGCACACTTGTCTGCTACAATTTTATCATATACTTCTTAGGAATTGGCACAAATATTTCTGCTCTATAAGTCAACACTGATTTTTCTCTCCCCATCCTATGTGAGATGGACTCTAACGGCTATGCAGGGAAACTTGAGAATACATCCCATGTCAGTAAACCTAACGGCTCAAAAGGCAACCAAACCAATCAACAAGTTACAATTTAGGAGGAATAGACTACCAGTTCTAGGAGTTAGGTAGGTATATTAACACAGCCACACCGGCAGCACATGGAGGAGAGACTGGAATCAAACATTTGGTGACCTGGACTAAGCCAGGACAAACATTTAAAGTCTTTCTTTTGCGGTTCCTGGGAAGTGTGTTTGCTCAAGGCACTTCACAGCTAACAAAGCAGCACTTTGTTCCAGCAGAGGCAGTGGGCGTGAGGGAGCAGACCTTTGACATCATACCTGCCAGGCTACTAAGCCTTTTTTGCTGTTCTGTGGTAAAGAAAGAAACAAAATAAAGAGAAATACAGAACAAATGGGTGAGACAAACAGCAAGTGCTCTAGTGCTGCATTTCTGACAGGCAAGAAATACTCTGCGGACACAATGGCAGCAGCTGCTGGAGAGAGTCTGTTTTCAGATCACTGCTAAAGTGACAATCCACAGCCCCTTCTCCACACAGCACCCATGTGGATTACACACATCTCGTGATGCAGTGCTCAATACATTTGTAAGGAGTATTTTTTACTTTTTAAATACCAGAGAGAATGAAAAAAGCTGGACAGCAGACACTTTTAAAAACACTGAGACAGAGTCAACCAACTTGATCAATAACTGCTATCATTACCACAAAGTGCGTTTTAAAACAATAATACAATAATTTCATAGCAATATAAGAAAGTATTGAGCTTACGCCGTGCTGACTCTCAGCACATACTACTGAGTCACAGATTGAGTGATCAGCCCACAGGCACCGGTTGGGTAAGGCAATGAGTTTCAGAGACGTCATTTTGTTTTAGAGCCTTTCATTACTGAGTTACATTACACAGACTGGGACATCTGTGGTATCTTCTGGGATGTTTCACTGTCCTTATAAGTTGATAGAGCTGCTTTCTAAAGAGATGTCCAAACAACGTGCCTGAGTTGCGGCTGGGAATAAACCAAGGATTCTTAGCCGTGTTCTTTGCTCTATCCACTGCTTTGCAGTTAATCTGGTTATTTAATGCATGAAAGCAATTTGAATAAACATTTTACTGACATACAAAACGCAGACACTCTTGAAAGCTCATGTGGTTAATGCAAAGACTACAAAACTTTATATGTATTAATTACACCTGTTAAATATTCATAACAAATCATGCCATGCACTGCCTGCCCAGGAAATAACCGTGCTTTGTGGTGGCATGGGACACTTGCCAAGCAACACTGCAGTAGGTAAAAATTCTCCATCTGCATGTTTGTTAGCAGAATCTGTCTTCAATGGATGTTTGTACTAAATGTACTAACTTTGCAAGGGAGACCAGTTTTCTTTGCTAAAAAAAGCTCCCTCACTAGCAGAGCAGAAGTGCTGTTTGTTTTTCTTTTTGTTGTTGCTGTTGTTTTGGTTTGTTTTTTACATGAAGGTGATGTTTTCTTTCTACTTGTGTCTCAGACTAAGAAAGAGCTGCTGATGGACAGAAGCTGGGGACATAACTGCTATCTCACTCTCCCACCTGACCAGAATCAGCTTGCAGCCCCAGGCACACACTAGGCAAATGAGGATTTGATCTTTGATCTTGCGTTCTGGGACTGCAAGAAAAGGCCAAAGACTTGTCAGAGTCTCAGAGAAAGGGCTGAGCAGGGGAACACAACTGCTGGCAAAAGGGAAGGAATGATTAAAGATGCCTTCAGAATTCCCAGAGGAACGACAGAATAAATGAAGGCTTGAAACCAATAACAGAAGGGGAAGAGGAAAGAAATATTTCAGTATGTTTACTGCAAAATTAAGATGTCCAAAATAAAACGTATCAATCTGGACACCAACAAATGTGAAGGGAATTAGTTCTTACTCTAATACTAGGAATGAACTAGAGGATCTGAAATGATCTATGCTTATAGGCATAAATGTTATTCAGTTGGTGATACTGAAATCTGGTTTAAAAAAAAAAAATCTCTCCTCATGACTGAGCAATTGCATTTACTATGTTTCAAATGTCATGACCTGTTTCTAAGTTTAGCAGCTACACAGCAAAAGATCTTAAATGTTTGCAGATTAATGAACCAGCAAGTAAAGTATAAAATAGGACAGTAGGTGATGTCTGCTACAACAGTCACTCCAGAGAATAAGATAACTAGCTCCTTAAAGAGCAATCAATAAACCACTGAAGAGAAAAAAAGCCACATTATCCATCTGGAAGACTAACTGAACTACAGGAGATTTCAGATTGCCAGCATTAAAACGACCTTGAAATTTCTTCCTCAAAGGATATTCACAGCACACAAGAGGAATTTATATTAAACCTCATCTTGACATGAAGGAATTGATTTCAGAACAAAATATAATTAACTATTTTAAGGGAAGGTGGGCCATAATCCAATAACAATGTTATCTGCCATGAGACTAAACCGGCTTTGAATGGATGCGGTCCAGAAAGATGAAATCAAATATGAATCATATCAGCCAGGACAGAAACACAGAACATCGCTAAGATGTAAGAATGATTTAAAAATACCATATCAGCTACATTACAGAAATATTACAAAACACTACCAAAAATCCCTAATACTATGCTGGGAGTCTAGATGTGGGCAAAAACATAAGGAACTATAGAAATCCCCAACATACAAAGCAGATAGAAAAGAAAGAAAACATACCTACAAGCAGATAATATATGCCAGGAAGTAGAAGAAAACTATGATGGAAGAAAAAGAATTTACAGAATGTCCCAGAGATTCAAAGAGAGGTTCAGAATAAACAGACCTAACAGAGGACTTCATATTTTACCAAATAGGCACATTGAAACTATTATTAAGAGGGCAAAAAATATGACACATCTAATCACTATTTCCATTCTTTTTTTTTTTTTTCACCCCTCATTAAATAAAAAAGCCTGACGTCCTACTGTCTGATGGAGAAATACTTTCCACTTCAACAGTAACAAAGGACCATGCTGAATGACAGAAACTGAAGTCAGAGACTTGATAATCACTGTGCTCATATGAAATGCACTGAAGAATTTTAGACCAGTTTTTTTGCTCTAAAGAAAGAAGTTTCAGGAAGAGCAGCTTGCTGGTCTGTTGACAGTCATCCTCAGTATGCCTTGCAATACAAAGGAAACGCTACAGGATAGGAAGAAAGATGCTGTGACAACATTTGAAAAGCATAAATGTGATGGCTGGAACATCTGCCCGTCAAGTTGACAGTAACCCCAGAAAAAATATTGTAATGACTGAGATTTTATTATAAAAAACAGTGCAGCAAGCAGCATCAGTTGGTACAGACTGATGATGATGATGTGTTCTCAAACTAGTTCAAATATGATCCTTACAAATTATAGGTTTGATTTCTAAGGACTGGAAAACATGTTTGAATGGGATATTGTACAGACTCAATTATGCTGCTTAACAAGTTGCAATCTATAACACAGTCAACAAAGATGTGATTATAAAGCTCTTCAATACATCAGCCTACAGTATTATGAGGCCTGATAGGCAGAGGCAAGAGATCTTCAAGACTGAACAAAATTGTTGTCTGCAAAGGTGATTAATCAAGTGAACAATCTGACATCCCTTGTCTGAAAGCCAGAGTGTGCGGACCATCGTATTATACAAATCTGTCATGCTCTTAAAATCTACATAGAGAAAATATCCTTGGGAGGTACACACTCTAAAATGCTCCAGATTTATAATAAGGCAACAAAAAGCTTTGAGATAAAAAGGTTGTCTCAGATAAAACATTTGGGAATCCAGACATCCTCATTCAGGAGGACAAAAAGTTTCTTCAGATGCTGGAAAAAAGGAAGAGATACAACCCGCTCACATGAGAGATATCATCAGCTGGGCTACAGCAGAGTAACTAACTCTGGAGCTACAGACAGTAGTCTGTTTAACAGAGGCACTGAAGAAAAGAATGTACATGTTGTCTGCAAAGGAACAGAACAACAAATGCTGGTAAGCAAGACTGATTTAAACGAGTACAAGTCTTGCTGCCATTTCCTGATTTTCTTTCTTCACAAAACACAGGTTTCAGCATTGCAGATGAAACTTCTCCTGCCTTGGAGTTTCCCAAGTTCACTAGAAACCAAAGCAAATTGGGACTGCATCTGTGTGAACCTTTACAAACTAGTCTTTGGTGACGTAAAACCAACTGTCAGGCTGAGGTAATGTCAATCATCACGAGAACTAAAAAGGAGAAGGAAAAGTTTTCCTCTAACACAGAGATAAAGAGATATTACTATCCATTCAGAAGAAGCTGTGGTGAGGTAGAGAAAGATTTGTATGAGCTGTCTTGCGTTTATTAAGTTGTTTCGTTCATACAAAACAACTTAATACCTAGGGTACCCATACCTAGGGTATACTGCAATGAGGGTCTGAGTTTAATAAGTTGTGGAGGGAGGAACAGACTGCCAAATTCAAACATACTGGCAATCGGTTGATTTACTACTGGGTAAATATGGCTGCTTCCACACTGTAGTAGCTGAGAAGTAGCTCATCCTTTTTCCAGTACAGGAGGACCTAGTTCAGTTTGTCTCGATTGTACTGACAGATAGACAACAGTACATAGCCTTTCCACCACGACAGATCACCTAATGAGGGATAAGCTGTTATCTGCAATAAGTTAATATGTCCCCTTAGAAACATCTTCCCCAACATCTAAGTAGCTACTGATCCACAGGTACTAATTAGAAAAAGTAGGCATTGTGCCACACTTCTAACCTGTAACCTGTCACCTGGAGTATGCTGCAGTCCCAACACTTCCTGGAAACATCTTTATTATCCCTTAGTAGTATGGACTTCATTGTCCATGGCACAGACATTTCTAATTTCCTTGCAATTTTAACAGGTTACTCAGTTTGAACCTAAATACCTATCTGGAAGTCTCCTTACCTCGATTGTGTTGCAAGAGGACAATAGTGGGATTGACGATTGTGGTAGAGGGATAGGCAGAAGATGACTTGTTGATTGATGTGAAGGAAGTTGGATAGTCAGTGCCACTGCTAGGCTGGGTCACGTCATTTAGTGCAGGACCTGGGTCCTGAAAAGGAGAGCAATACATTATCATCAGCATGCAGGAAAGCTACAGCACTGGGAAAATCTGGGAATAAAAAACACCATTTGAGACTGAATGAGAAGCATAATCATAGCAATTTTTAGTAAAAAGGCATAAGCATGAGCATGACCTTGCTCCATGTATGTACTCTGCTTCTTGTTAATGCAATTAGTTTGCTAAGGCAGTTGTATAATTCTTTGGTGCTGGGTTTCATGACTCCAACCCCAAAAGGAGGCACTAAATTAACCCGGCAGACTCTCTAGAGCAAACACAGGGTGCCAGAAACAAGCAGCTCTAGTTGTAAGAAAAGAGGCAGACATCCTTCCCTGATACATACACACACAATTTTTTTTTTTGGAGGGGGGGGGGTTGTTGTTTTAAAACAATTCCTTTCACAGCAAGAATCAGGCATGCAAAACTCATGCAGTTCTAGAATGAAACATTACTGTAGCTGGTTTGGTAAGGAAGGTCCAAGAAATAAGGTTAGCACCATCACTCAGGAGACCGTGTGACGTCTACATGGTAAAAAATCATGAAAAACAGAGAAATGACAAACAGTAGGACTCTACTAAGGAAGATACTCAACATAACTTTGTTGCTGAAACACAGATAGCAGGCTACTCTTGCCTTCCTAAAGTAGCAAGCTCCATTGTTTATGAATTTCAAACCCACCTTTTGTATCACCACAACTGTGCTTGTTCTGTAGAAAGACAGGCTGGGCCCACAGGGAAACTTAAAAATTAGTTCATCTTTGAAAATCCTCAGTCTAAGGATATCAGGCTCTCTCTTTATCTTACTGCCAACAAAAACAAAGGGGTGATGGCCTAAGAATGTGTGCAGCAGTTTAGGCTGAGATTTTTCAAAACTTCTCATGAAATTTAGATGCGCAATTAAAGTTAATGGGGAATAAGCATCTAAACAAAGTGAACGTGGAATTTCTGCATTCTTGCTGCTCCACTGTCATACTGGAATGCTGCAGGCCACTGATCTGTGAAACAGAGCTGAGCATTCAAACAAGAGAGTTTAAGTCAGCACTGAAAATAAATAAATACACAGACTATTACACCTCACACCCACCAGTGTCAATGGAAAGGCCTTACAGGATAAGGTAAGGGGCTGAGGAAGTGCCAGAGCTCAAAGAAGTTATGGTGAGAACTGGCCATCAACAGAAGCAGCATCTACAGTTAATCTAACCTGGAGGGGAGGTAGAGCAAAACAATCCAGTTCTGCTGGATGAAGGTGTTCTTCCTCCAAGAATCATTCTGATCAGGCCATGGACAACTCATAAGGACAGAACAGAAGGTTCTTCAGACCAAAGGTCTCTAAGACAGAGACCTAACCTCATTTTGCTGGCTTGGGATAGTATTCCAAGCAATGCAATTTGGGAGAAGGGCGGAAGGAGTTGGAGAGAAGTAGGAGAGATGCATTTGAGCTTAATTTTGATAACTAATGTATGAAGAACCCCCAAAAGAAGGAAGGTGTCAGGTCAAGTCAGGCTTAGGAGTCCCAGCTAAGTCATCAAACTGGGTGAGCAAAGAGCACTAAAATTACTGAAGAAAACTGCTCTGCAATCACATGAACAGAGTATGCACAAAAATAAAGTTTCAAAACTCTCATCTCATAAAAATCGTGTAGATCAAAATTTCTACTACTACCTCAGTATTTGGATGCCTGCTGAATTTTCCTAGTGCCTGTAGATAGGCTCCATAAAAATACTTTCACTTTTCACACACTGTTCTCAGCTGTAAAATCCCACTAATTCCAATAGAAACAGAAAGGCCAATGCCGAGAACTTTTTGAAGTATCATCCTCAGTTGTTTTTTTCCTTTCCCCCCAAGCCCCATATGCCTGTTTGGGGCACCTGTTTGACCTCTATAGAGTTGAAGGACAAAGGAAGTGCCATCATAAGAGATGGTTCTGCTGAGCTTCTTGCTTACCCCCATGAGCAAGCATATAAAAAAGCTGGTGGTTTCAAGACTTCCAGTATCTGACCCTCCTTGTACTTTTTGCTTTTTCTGAAACTTCAACTGAGATCTATTTCTCCTCCTTGTTTGGAAGGACTTTTTAATAGAAGGTCATGAGTTTAAAAAGAAAATATCTAAGCCAGGAAGAACACAGTAAAGTTCAAGTTACAATTATTGCAGTGCTTTTTTAAAAATTTGAAGAATTCAAAGACAGGCAACTTGGTACTGAAGAGACACTCTGATCCTAACCTATCCCATAGTGCCTACGAAGTTGGAAAAGTCTCAGCTCAGTAACTGATAGTAATGCTTGTAGGTCATTGGATATCAGCAGCAATCCTACATTGGCTTCAACAGGAATTTCTGTAGATATCATACAGTCTTACTCCAAGTGGAACAGAAAGCCAGCCCTAACCTTTAACTGGTCTGCTATTATACTTCCAGTGTTGTTCAAACACAATTAATGATGTTACTAAAAGAGCCTGAAGAGATCAGTTAGTTGCAGCTATTCTGTTTACACAGAATTAATTATTAGCAAAGCCTGGTGAAGGCTCCTAAAATGTGTAGCACCTAGCAGAATGGATACAGAAGTAGACAGTCAAATGTTGCACAAGAGAAGTCAATAAAAAGTCCAGAGCTGCACAGGGCAAGCAATATGCATGCACTAGCATAGGATGTAAACAAGGTTTCAGTTGTCATGCTGCTAGCAGGGAGTGAGTCATCACTCCTCTCAAGTTTAGTATGCCAAGAAGAAAGTAATTTTAATCTGGGAATACAAATTTAGGACAAGAGTGAGAAGGGTACTTGGCAAGCTTACTGTACGTGAGATGACTCCAGTGATTTCAGGCTTCAAGCCCCTGTGCAAAGCCCCCGTAACCGGAGGTACAAGTGAAGGTGGTGTTGAGAAGAATGGAAGTTTCGGGTAAACAGAGGGTGATGTGCCAGACGCAGAGGGTGCTTGGTTATGGTGGGAATCCCTCTGGAGATGTGGGGGAATGAAATCATCTAGAGTCGGAAAAGTCAAGGGTGTGCCAGGAGGAAGAGTCTCAGGGAATACGGAGCCTTGCCCAAAAGGAACCAGAGGCGGTGGAGGAGTGCTGGAGCTGCCTTCTTGTTGTCTGTCTGGATTAATCTGGACAAGGGGGACTACTATAACCCCAGGCTGAGTTGTGGTGGCAGTGACATCCTGTAGGAAACAAGGTGTTGTTATGCAAAGGGGAAGATTGGAACTTTAGTCTAACGCAGCCACATAGTGTCATGCAAGGATGCACCCCAAATAGTACAAAGCCCCAAAAGACTTTCCTTCGCTAGAGAAATATCTTTCTTCAGTCTTTCAGCAATGGCCTCTGTAAGCACACACAACTTTTTACCAAAAAAAAAAAAAAAAAGAATAAAATAGCATCTTCCATCCCCTTACCACCCCTCTCTCCTGTCATTTGCAGAGAGGCTAAATCAAACCACAAAACAGTGCTGCACTCACCCATTACTTGAGAAGCACTAACCAGCACGTAACAGAGTTTGCTTCTTTTATACCTCCCTAAAATAGCAAGATCTCAGCCGGTCCAACCCAGCCCCCTACAAACAACATGCACACACAAACACACAGATCAACGTTGGGGAGACATGAGGTGTTAAATATCATGGAGTAGAAGACCACAAAGGCTCAGGTGGTGTATCAGATGCTCAGAAATTAGGAAGGATGGAGACAAAGCATTAAGGAAATATTATAATGAATTAAAGAACCATTCAAATGGCTGAAAGAAAACAAGGTTATGTAGAAAACATGTACCATGCTGCGTCCCACTGCCTTGTACGGCGGCTGCCGCTGCTGGGTAAGATAAGGCTCTTTTCTCATTCTGTCCTCTGTGGCAGCTGTGCTCTGGGGCTCTAGCACTCTGTCCCTCAAAGCTTGCGGAGGTGATGACTGTGTCCAAGAGGGCTGGCCCGCATCAGAACTAACTGCGTCTTTATTGAGGACAATGTAAAAGTACGGCCTGGGAGGAATAGGAGGAGGAGGAGGAGCAGGAAGAGCTTTTCCCGTTGCAGAGAAAACAATATCGGTGGCTGGTGCCTGAGTGACCTCAGCTCCCAAACTGGTGCTGGCTGATGGGTCATGTGTGGTGCCAGTGGAATTTTCAGACGTGGCTGAGCAAGTGTTGTTAGATAAACAAGCTACATATAGTTTGCTGACCTTTTTATCCGCCTTCGTCTCATGACTGGAATTCATTCCAGCCTTACTACTGGGATCTGCCCTGTCAGGGTTGCGTTGTAAGGATGATGCATTTGATGAGGAGCTACTTTCCAAGAGTGGCTGCCCAACATGCACCATATCTCTGGGACCTGAAGAAGGAAAATGCCCTGCTGGCAAGCCTTGCTTCCCGCTGGGGACTGCCCCATAGGGGGTGGGTGATGAGAAGTAAGACCGTGAGCTGGCATTTAGTGATGCACGCTGAGCAGAAGGCTTGGGTGCATTCAGGTACACACAATCCATGATGGGCACTGGCAGCAGGTTGGTTGCTTTAGTGTCAGTGCGAGGACGCCATGCAAAGCTTTCCTCCTTGGGGAGAGGAGGACGGGGAGGAGGAAGGGCCTGCCCAGGCAGAGTCAAGAAGCAAGAGAGGGAGACAGGAAGCATTACAAAATGAAAGGAAAAAGGAGGGAAAAATAAAATGGAAGAATGAATTTGGTCATTAGATTTGGGTTAAGCAGGTTTTAATACAGCAAGAACAAAAAGTAAATACAGTATCTGGAAGGCCAGTATAGAACTCACTCACATCATCTCACAGAGTCTCTCCCAGCACTCCGCACTGCAGCACACAAACATTACCCAGCTCTAAGTCCCTGCCTACACATTTCCATATTAAGATTTAATATCCTGCCTAACTAAACCCAGGCATATGTCAGTGTAACCAAATACTTCCCAGCACAGGGTTCATCTGAATTGCAAAGCCAAATTCAGAGCTCTGGGCCACCTCCACTGCACATAAAGTGCACTGCCAAAAGATGAACATGAAGAAGTTTTGCCAGTGCTAATGAAAACAGATGTGAATACAATAGGTTGCAGTTGACCAAGTAAGAAGTCAGCATTTATTGCTACTGAAAAGCTGGTCCTTGAATTTTTTTCATGATTTTTTCAGTCCTAAAAATGCTTTTGACAAAATCAGAATAATTGAAGTTTCCTGAGGAATTGAGTTAATAAGATTTTGCCTTCAAAATTAAGATCGCTACAGAGAAGTTCTCTTTCCAGTGAATTTTAAAGGAGTGGGAGAGCTGGAAACAAAAATAAGCAGCAGACAGCATTACTGGTTTTGGTACTTTGCAACTAATTGCAGCTCCAATTCCAATCACAGTCAATTTCTGCTGAAAGTCAGATTGTTTTGAAGAAAAATAACTGCAGTGGAGAGATTTTGCTTTTTACTTGGTTGCCAGTTGCCAAAAATGATAAGCTGCTGAAAAGAATAAAACACCAGCCTACCGAACAGCAGCTCCCTGCATTCTTGCTAATTAACCCTCTGGAAACTATAGCAGTATGTTTCATACATATATACCACTGCTGTATCTTTATGGGCAAAGAGTGGCTAAATCACTTCTGAAATAGTCAAAATCAGAATATTCCCTAAAAGCTCACAACAATCAAACATGAAAAAGTACCACCTGTAAAATACATCCACACATGACAGGTTGGGGTCAGCACCTATTCTTGTCAGATGGATACATAGTAAACTATTTTCATAAAATTACAGCTACTCCTGTCCTTGTGCTGCTCCTCTTTCACCTTCATCCCCAATGAGGGAAGATTGCAGAAGTGCATTGGAAAGTGCTTCTTCTGAAGGGCTTCTGGTTTTGGAACAGGATCATCCTCTTTTGGTTCCTTATAGAAAGTAGTTTTAATGCAAAGAAGTCAGCTCCACAGAACTTTCCTGTATTAGGCTCACTTTATCACTGTACTGCTATACGGTGAAAAATGAGAAAATTATGAGAAAATACAAATTATCTACTCACAATTGCCTTTTCTCATTTTGTTCATTTCACCTTAGTTTGGACAGTAGCCCTGGCTACTTCTGTAAGGAGTACTACATGCCTAAGTCTTCTCTTTGTTCATCAATAAGATCAGCAAGTGACTACAGGACCAACTGGAAATGTCAGGCAGAAAATAGGTCTCTCCTTTAGGATGCTGCTCCTTCCCAAGTCTTCATCTGAGCTGTGCCATCTTCCACTTAAAAATTTTAGGAACAGTGTCTGCTCTGTGGCATTACTACAGGTTGCTGATGATAGGAGCAGTCACCCCGACAGGGGACAGGGTTTTCAGGGGCTCTCCATTTCACATAAGAACACATTATCTAACAAAGGGCTTACTTATGAGCATTCAGACCACCTCTGTGCAGACCAGTCACTCAAAAGGATGAAGTTACACCTTCTTTTAATTGATTCATTTCACAATTTATCCCAATGTACAAATACAATCTTTCCCTTGACAGCCTTAAAAGGCTTGTATCAGTTACAGTATTAAAACTAAAAGGCATTTCCCCAGTAAAGTCAGGCCCATCCTAAACAACTTATTTCAGCCTGCTCAACCTCTAGAAAATACACCAACACAGAAGACAAACTAACAGATGGCTACTTCACCTTTTTGTTGCAAGCAAATAGCATTGTTGTCCTTCTTCGTCCACCAAGGAAACACTGTGGTCCCTCTGAACACAAAAGCTCCACAGCATTCTGCTGACATCAGTGTTGTTCCCATTTCACAGGAAGGAAAAGCTGATGCACAGTAACTTACCCAAGTCTGCAGCAAAATCTGGAGTTCAACCCGGGACTTCTGCCCATGAATCCAGTGCTTGAACCCAGAAGATCACCCTGAGAGTGGCAGAAGAAAGGCTTACCTGTGGCTTGCTGTCCGAGGAAAGGTTCGGACGCACACTCCTATAACCCTTGGCAGCCAGAGAAGATGGTTGGGCATCCCCGTTGGCATCAGTGTTGGGTGATGATCTCCAATCATCTAGAAGGGAAAGAAGAAAAGCAATTCAGATGACAGAGGATTCCCTCCAGCTACAGAATTAGTGAAGGGAAGGGATTTTTCTTCCTCCAGACAAAAAGAAATACTTCCAAGAAAGCAGCAGAAGTAACAACGTAAGTAGTCAATGTTTGTACCTGTTTCTGTGTTTTCTGGCTCCAGACCTAAGCATTTCACAGAAAAGAGGGACAGAAGGGATGGGAGTAGAGGGCAAGCATAAAGGAAAAGGAAGAGAAAAAATAAAAATAAACTGTTACATTTACAGACAACATGTACCTATTGGAGTAAAGAGTTGAGTTACTTCACTTCAAACATAAAATGCTCTCTGACTGGGCTGCCTAATTACCATAGAGACCAGCCCCAAACACGATGCCCTCCTCCTTTCTGACCTTTGTAAACACAAGGCAATTCATTCAGAGCAATGAAGAAACAATTGTTCATTGACATTCTTATTTCAGAGGCAAAAAGGCAGCCCAGCTAGCTACTTTCTAAAGCTGCAGCTTCATGTCCGAACACCATACACTACTGGGAACACAGGGACTCCATATTCAGCTCTGATAAAACTGATGAAGACATTTCTACCCTTGTCACTGCTACTACATATGATTAACTGGGACAGAGGACTGTCAACAAACAGATCAGGTTTGGCACACTAAGTTCATGCACGTGAAAGGAATTTAAAAACAAAACAATGTCACTTTACAATCAAGTCTCTGCATATAGATACATTGGTTTCATCATCTCTTTACCCACCTTCCACTGGGCTCCTCCCCACTACCTCTCCCCTGTTAGTCATTTTGCTTTTAGATGCAAAAAGCTCTTCCAGCTCCAAAGTACATTTCATAAAGTGATTGAGAGAATAAGCAAAGGAAGTATTAACAACCTCATTTCCATAGTAATGGGCTCACTGCCATTCAGGCTGCTGGAAATTTATGAAGCCATCAGCAGTGAGAGGCAATGATGGGGGGCAGGAACATGAAAAGAGGGAAGGTCAAGGGTAAAGCAGAAAGGGAGGAGAAGATGGAGCAGAAAGTGGCACATTGGGGCTGGAATTAATGGAATCATCCTTCTTATAACAATACATCCAGAAATGATGTGTACTTTGCTTTCAGGAGCAAGTTTGACCCCCCATTCCCCTTAACAGCATCTTGCCTGTGGGAGTTCATCCTCTCTGCCAGACCCATTACACTGGCCAGGTTTATTATGCTTTGCCTGTCTCCTACAATTAAGTAATTACACTTCTGCTATTGAATGATGGCAAAGCTCTGTGGCGACAGTGTATGTCTGGGATGCCACTCCTGCTCCCTTGACAACCCAAGTGAACGCTGTGGTAGCGAGCAGCACTGTCGAGCCTTTTTCTGGTTCATCTTGGCTGGGATAAAAGTCTGCCAGAACAGACAAAACAAAACAACCAACCAATCACCACAATAACAACTAGATGAGAATTCTTGGTGCTGCTGGTAGCAAAAGGGAGCTGTAAACAAATTTAAGTCGATGAGAGAGCTGTCATGCACTGGAAGAGAATAGGAGTCCATTTCTCCCCTTGGAGATGTAATACTGGTCTGGCTTTTAAAAAGAGATTTCCAGCAGCTATAGGACCTCAGGCTTTAAATTTTAGTTTAAAAATCAAATAACAACAAAAAACACAGCCCAAGACCCTGAACTGACCTCACACAATGTTACTACAAGGCAACATTTTCCAGATAACTTTGCAGCCACTTCACTTACTTTCAGGTTTCTCAGCATCCTGAGGACATGGCGAAGAGATTTTCTGATTCTCTTCAGAGGTTGAAGATACCCAGAGGGTCACAGCTCCTTTTCCACTGCAGACTTTAGTGGGATCTGTTTCTACAGGAAATGTACATGCACAGAAAAGACACATTGAACGAGATGATACAAAGCTCTTAGGAACCATCAGAGCTCTGTGGAGTAACTTCAGCATGGCTGTCTCTGAGTGAATCGATCTAGTAATGTTTATGTTGATGAAGATTAGCTCTGGATTTAAAGCATTGAGAATTCAAAGCAGTTTTGTATTCAAGTAACTGATGAATGTAGAAACAAGTTCCGTGCCAATGTAATACAGCTAAGAAAGCAGGAAAAAAGGATGATTGGTTGAACCAAATTTCATGGGTCCATTTGCTTCATTTGGCCTGCTCTGCATGTAAATATTGTATCAGCAGGACAGCATTACACCTGTGTCTCTTCTGCTGGATATCCCAGTGGTACACAGCAGCATGATTTGTGTGCTTAAAAATGCCTTTTGTGCAGGCAAAAAAAAGGTCTTATGTTTACTGGAGCACAAAACCTTGTAACTGTGAATATGATCTGCCTCCTTGCCAGGTTCCCCCATTCCATGATGGTGTTGTATCTTTTCAATGTAGGAACCCAAATGCCATAAAGTATAAAGAAATTTAACAGATGACTCTGCGAGCCAAACACCAGGTCACGTCAGCTTCCTTGCTAAGGCTCATTCAGGACAACTTCTGTCCAGGTTTACCCTTGTGCACTTCAGTCTGTGGATTTGGGTTCTTTCCTCCTGTCCCCTTATTCAGCAATTACAAAACAGAACTTCAAGGCCATCTTCCTGCCCTTATTTAAAATCTTTCCGGAGAGTTGTTTCCTCTAAGATATACGTAGAAACAATATGCCTAAAGAGACTCTTACTTATCCAACCTACTTCCACAGGAAAACATATCACCTCCCTTTCTTACGCACTACCTATTACTGCCCTGCAGCTGCCATCACCCTTTTCACTTTGACCTACCTCAGGAGAAGTGCTAGTCCTTCCACGACAATGCACAGGGAGCCTGAAGGGGATCTGAGGATGTGCCATGTTGCACAGGTGACAACATGATTATTTTTTATATTTACAGGTAAGGATCAAGTTCCCTCTGTAGCAGAGGGATGGAGCTCCTCTTTGAGACCCGTTATCAATAATGACAGTTATACCTCCAGACTGAAAGGAAGGGGTAGAAGCTGCTGCTCACTGCCCATATAACAGCTTGTGTTTGTGCAGATTAGCATCCACTGCCTAATTGTAGTAAGACACCATTCATTACATCCACACCCAGACAGTGCCTACAGACCATGACAATGCCTCAGCCAAGGTTGCAAAACACTGCCACAACATAACAAAGCATCAAGAGTGGCAGATGGATAAAAGCAGTAAGCAGGAAGACTCACTGCATGTCAAGCATTTGGTTCATACTGGAAACCCTCAATGCTGAATCTCCATGGTTCACACTTTTACTTGGGCTTACAAAACTTTAAGACATCCCTAAAAAAGATTGTTTCAGGTAGCACATCCACACGTATCAAATGCTGCTTAAACTTAAACGTACTAACTTCACAATCGCATCACACAACAGATCATGCCTTAGAGTTACCCATGCGGCTGCTGAAATAGAAGCTGATTTCTCTGACTGAGAAGCATTTGTTATGTCTGTGTGATAGTGCTTCCCCTCCTAGAGGTTGCTTCAATGCCGCAAATTAAGTAAAGACAGAATTGATGGAAAAAAACATCCGACTCCCTATGTATTCCACCTCTTCTCCAATACTAAGGGTGGATCTGCTACCTGAAGCTACTCTTTGTGAGAAAGCCCTAAAGCACTTGATGCAGAGTAGGGTTAGATTATCTTGTCCAGGGCTATTACTGGCTGCCACTTACATCCACACAACACAACACGCAGCCTCAGGACTCTACAGATTCATGTGCAAACCAACAAAGTTTACATTTTGAGACTCCAGTTTCAAGAGTACTGTAACTACGAAGCATAGACATCTTGTTGGGAGTTATCAGGACCGAGTGAAGGGTTGCCATTCTTCTACACTCACAAAAACATCTAGAGCTCACAGCAGAAATGCTTCTATTATACAAGAGGACGAAGGTCCTGGAACTGTTCATCGCTCTCCGTGGACTGTTGGAGTCCAATATCCAGATTAAAAGTAGTTTTTTGAGACAAATCTTATGCTAAGTCTTAGGCTAAGGTTCAAGAGACATTAAAGTCCTTCACAGAGGCCAGATCTTAGTAACATTTTTGAAGCTTAGGAAAAGCATATCAGCATCTTCATGAATGAAGGCTCTAGAGATTGCAATACGGCTGGTTCCTTTTTACTCCACAACCTCTTCTTGCTCCCAGGCTATCGCAAAGTGGGCAAGTGGAGAATACTTCAGCACTTTCTGCTAACGTTCTCCTTACTGAACACTTCTGTTCATTCTTTTCCCTCCTCTCCCTTCCAGTTAACATTTCGATTCTTGGTCATTAAGCAGATGAGCAAGAGAAAAAGTCTTTCCTAATCATTTTGGCAAAAATAAACAGTGCACCTGGAATAGAGTGAGAGCATGCAGCCTGGAAGTATAAGGCCCAGAATTAACAGAGATGGCTCTAAATGCTGCAATACAGCAAAGCAGACACCTTGCATTGCACACTGACATAACTCACTTCTGAATTAGGGATACATGAAATAATAAGAGGAAAAAAACTGTAAGTGCTCTGTGCCTGACTGCTCGTGTGCTCCATTTTAGACGCACAGGTTTGGGTGGCAGAACCCTTAATGATACAGGAAAGTCTTGGGACTGACACCTCTGCAGAGATGTACGCCAAGAAACAGAGAACTTTCCTTACCAAAGCAGTTTATTTTCATACAACTTATTCCAAACATAAGCCAAATCAAAACAGTAGCACTCACTGAAAAAATGTTTTGAACTCAATAAAATCAGAACACTTAGAAAAGGGTTGAAAATAAAACTGACAATGACAAATGCCCTCACAAATTTAGTCAAAAGAGAGAAAACAAAGATCCAAATTTCTCGTTAGAGGGATCCAGCAGATTGGTACCAAACGCAATGTCATAAGTTCCTTACTTAGTGCCTGTGGGAGACAGATTAGAAGAGACGAGCAGTATCAGCTAGCCTGGTACGACTGCCCAAATCCAGCAAAGAACAAAAATAATCTTGTAATTCTAGCAGGAAAACACGTTAGTGGGAGAGGGTAACAGAGAGCCTGACATCCTTATTTATCTACATAAAGTTTCTCTAGTGTCAGCATATGCACTGAATAACAAAACCATCCCATGGATGCTGAACTATGCTTGAACCTGTAAAATAGCACCTCTGATGTCTATTTACTTTCATAAAGACTAAAGATACGCAGGAAGCATTCTCTGGTTCATCAGGAGTTTGGTTCAAAATGAGGCTGTAATAACAGCAACATTCATAACCAAGCACTAGAAGAGCTTGCAATGATTCCAGATTCAAGCAGACACAATTATGTCTGCAGAGAAACAGCATAATTGAGAACAGTGCACTGTGCCATCAGGACCTAACTTTATTACCTACTGATGAAATCTACGGCTCTGGAAACAGTGAGAAATGATGAAGCTGAAAGCCAGCCAAAGCACGTGGGTGAAGCAGAGAGAAAAAAAGAGAGAAAAAGGGAGAATGATGGCAACTAATGCATAGCAGGGGGAGTAAGAAAAAGATACCTGTAGGCAGCACTAGGTGAGGAGAACTTTTCACTTTCTTCACAGGGATTATTGTAACGGCAGAAATAGAGCGTGTGTATAAAGGGACGTCAACAGCTGCAAACACAAAAGTGTAAATGGCACATCCAAAAGGGAAGAACAGAGTTTGGAATCATGCCACTAAATTTTCTAATGTACTCAGAGACACAATAGCAGGAAATTTCAAACACAAAAGCAGTCCAGAGAGCAGTGATGCAACCACTAAAAATATCCCTGCGCTTGTCCTAATCCAGGATACGTCTGCTTTAGAGCACGCACAGAACTGCTTACTGAGTCAACTAACTGCTGACCACCACTATGCTGCAGGGGTAACAAACCTGGAAGCATTAGTTTTTACAAGCCATAATTTTTTTTTTAGTGTGACCATTCAGATGCGATACACTACATGCAAAAATAAAAATGTTAAGTCAATTTTACAGTGGCTCAGTTAAAGTGAAAAAACAGGCAGAGGTTCAGAGAGAGACACCAAAAACTACCCATACTACAGGAATTCTGGATTTTAGGGCACATTTTATAAGTTCAGCAACAAGACAGTACAGAAATATTAAACAATCCTGAAAAGCAGTTCCACACTGAAGTGTAGCATCAAATACCTGGTCCAGAAAAATAAGACACCTATCAAAGCAGTAAATTAAAGATTTCTCCTGCACACCATTACTTAGCATAGTACTTACAGTATACATATAAAATGTAATGTTACATATAATTACATATATATACATATATATACATATACACATATATACATATAAATGTAATAAAATTACATATTAAAATAATGTAGGGGAAAATCATAGGTAGCACAGTGCAAAATTCTAGCAGTGGTTACAAAACTCTCCAAAACTGTTGCTACTTCCTTTCCATTTCTTTATTGCTGCTAATGGGGAACTCTATTACAGATGAAAATAAAAAAGGTGAAACTACATATAGGTGATACTCAATAGGATCTGCCAAGATTAACACCACGCAGTCAAAGCTCCACTAGAGTAATGATACAGTAATAACACAACATAGTGAGTTGTGCTGTTGATTTCTGCAGAGCCAAGATTTTCTCCTTTAGAATCTATCAGATTTCTGCATGGAAATATTAGCCAGAAAGTGGCAGGTGTCCTCTACACTCCACCTCCTTCAGGCCTGAAAAATCAGGAGTAAGAGGAACCACATCCCTAACACTTTTCACACCACCTCTGAGCACTGGGTGAGAGTGAGAGAGGTACTGACCTCAGAGCACCGTGCACATCACCTGGTGGCAGCTCCTTCTGGCCCCTGGCAGAACTGGGAAGCAAAGACTTCCATCTGGCAAAGGGCTCTCAAGCAAGAGGCTAGAGGAAGAGCTCAACAAATTTTTTCAAACCACAGATAGCTGTTGATTTTTTGGATTTGATTGAATGGATTGAAAGCCATTTGCCTTAGAGCAAACCAAATCAAACTCTGTTCTCCACGCATCTCCCTGAGCATCCTGAATTCAACAGATCTCTCCACTCCAAAGAGTCTGCGGTTTAGGAAACAACTCTAAGGCTGTTCTGCTTTGCAACCGACTGAATTCAGCCACCCACAATGCAGCCAAAATACTAACCACTATAAAAAGGCATCGAAAGAAAAGAAAGGAAATGAACCCTGCAGACAACCAACCCATACAAGCACATACTTTCACCCTGCCAAAATACACACCATCACTATATAATACTGAATGCTATTTAATGCTTCAAATCTGTTGATGTTAACACGAAGGCTGGTTTGTTCAGATAAATTGGGGCTTAAAACCCTGGTTGCTAATGGCACATTTCTTTATTACATAATCAGTTCCAGCTCTTTACTTCTGGCTCAGAACTTCACCTCTCACTGAAGTTAACAGGGTTCACACACAGGCATCCAAAAGTCCATGCTGCTTAAACACATCAAGATACTGATACACAGGTGCTCGCAAGTACTAGAAGTAATGTACTGCTTTCTTCAAAACAGCACAAAAAATATGCAAAAATGCAAATCCAGCCTGCCACCTTTTGTTGCTTAAAAGACAAAGAGAGCTTGTTCAGCTAAAAAATGCTGCTGCTGGCATGCCGCAGCACAAGGCCTTTCTTGTAACAGTCGCCAGGCAAACTAAATTTGGAAACACTGCTGTGGTGCCCAGGGAAACCAACCACATTACTCAGCTGACACACAGGGGGAGCTGCAGAGGCGGCTCTGAAGCTCTCAACCCACCTTTTTCTTGTCCATTGCTGCTCAGCCCATTGACAACAGTTTTTGCAACATCAACTTCTTCACGTTCTGCAAGAAAACCAAGAAGCAGATTACTTTACAAGTATTTGCAACTGAATTTCACATCTGAATATGAGGGCGTGCTGTGGGTCTGAGCTACCTGATTCTGGAGATCGGAAGTATTCCTACCACCTCTAGAAATGTTGCTTGGAGAACACAAATCTCCCTTGGATGACACCTAGGTCTCTCTTTGTCCTTTGTGGATTGCAGCCACTTTAAAAGCAGGGACTGTCTCTATACGTATAGATAGCACTCGGCTCAATGCTGTTTTCATTTTTGGAGGGACATGAATACCCTAGTTTGGGAAAAATAAATGCTCTTTGCTACCATGTTAGCCAGATGTGAGTACAAACTCAAAGATAAGAGAGCTGGCCCACACTCCCTAATTTTTCAGCTATGTGCTGTGTTGGCATGAATCAAATTGAGTTTTGTGAGTTTGAAGAAACAAGACAGCACTGGAAAGGATCTCCAATGGTCATCTGAAGCCATGTTCCTGACCCACAACAGGGACATACGTATCTATCTTTGTAATTACTGACATATGTTTGCCTAACTGGTTTTTACATATCACCCTAGAGCAGTTTATTCCAGTGCTTTAAAACATCAAAGTTTTTGCAACTTTTAAGTCAAATTCCCAGCTCATGCTTCTGGTTATTCTTCTGGTATTTCTCTCTACGATCTCCAAATGGTTCTGTTTTTTCTCAAAATGTGGTGCTAAAAACTGGACACAATACTCCAGCTGAGACATGATAAGTGCTAAAATCAAGTGGAGATGTTATTCCATGGGTCCTACATATGGTACTTTAGCATGGTATCTACTTTAACTTTTTCAGTCTTGCCTTATTACCCAGACAAACCCAACACTTGTCCTTTCCCCAACTGTCTCCATTTCCTTTACCCTCACTTTTCTTTGAAGAGCTAATTTTTCCTATCCAGATGTCAAACTTTGCACTCACCTCCGTTAAAACAGATCTAAGTCTTTCAGAACTCATTCCAGACTACAACAAGCTAAAGTGACCAACTTTGGTTCAAGATGTCAGAGCTTTATAGACCAATTTGAAAGAACAGAACTCTAGCCAGGACACTACTACAAAGTCATTCCACTCTTTCTCCAAAAGTTAGCATCCCTGAGCCTTTCCACAGAGGGCTGGAGCAACTGTGAAGAGGAGATAAGGCAGTTGGGGTCATTCAGTCTGGAGAAGAGATGGCTCCAGGGAGATCTTATAACACTTAAGGGGAGCCAAGAGGAAATCTATGGAAGGACACCTTATCAGGAAGTATAGCGATAGGACAAGGAATAATGATTTTAAACTGGAAGGGGGTAGGTTTAGACTAGGTATTATAAAGAAATTCTTCCCTATGAGGGTGATGAGGCGCTGGACCAGGCTGCCCAGAGAAACTGTGATATTCAGTCTCTGGAGGTGTTCAAGGCCAGGTTGGATAGGGCTTTGATCAACCTAGTGTAGTGGGAGGTATCCCTGCCAATGGCAGGGGTATTCGAGGGATTTTTAGGTCCCTTCCAACCCAAACCATTCTGCAATGCCAGGGCTTTGCCTGAGAACCAGGATGTAAAAGAGTCAGAAAAAGAAAAAAAAGTAATTGGATCAAAAACTATTAGGAATAAGTCCAGCAATAGAAAGGTAGGTTAATGAGAACAAGCAGAAAATAACACAGACTTACCAGAGCTCATTGTGGCAGAAGGAATTGCCTTTTTCACTTCTGGATTTTGTTTATCTCTGTTTAAAGTGAAAGGTAGAATGGTTATTTTGTTCAAAATCTGCTTAGACAGTAGTGTATCTAATGCTGAACAATCATCACAAAAATCAAGGTAAGAACTGCAAGAATTTTCTCAAGAAACTGAGTTTCAAAATCAAGATGTATTTATGTCAGCAGTTACCATTTTTGTTGGTAATTATCAGAAATTAAATTTTCACATAATATACATACAACTTTCCAACCTAAGGATCATACCAAATAAACCATGAGAGTTTCTATACAGCACACTACAAATCTGGATAAGCTTCTAATATATGAAAAGCCCATCATCTTTGATTAAAAAAAAGAAAAAATCTTAGTGAGACCATCCATTTTTAAGCTAAAACTCTCAAGCTTAGATCACTGCCATATTTCAAGGTTATCTGCTACTCCTACCAACACCAGCCTCCCTGGTGGAAGATGTTAGAATGAAGAATAAGTATTTGTAGAAATGTTTATTAACTTCTGCACCAATCATTTCCAGTCCTGTTCCTGGTATCATCAGGAACATGCTGCAACAGGTGAAACTTCAAATTAGAAGCTTTAATGCTCCTGGGATCAAAGGCAATGAAGTTACCAATCTGCGATAAAAAATCTCCGACTGTGAACAGAGATGAAGAAAATAAATTTTCACAGTCATTAGAAACTATGTAGGACAACTGCAGTGCCTATTCCTGGTCAAGACTTGGTACTACAAAGTTTTCAATGTCACTGCAGATGTTGGTCTGAAAAGAAAAAGAGCAGCATTTCTACAAAACAGTCTATGTTTGCCAGGACTTCTTAACTCTCCCGAGGTCTAGGTTGATAAAAACTCTTTAATTTCACGTCTCATTCTCCCTCCCACTTCCCCCCAAAAATTAGCACTAAATAGAGCATGAGTGATTCCAGCTAATTAAATGCTTTTCAGGGCACAAATAGGAGTAAGTATCACAAATTGTGCAATTGTGCATAAACAAACACCCTAATCTGAAGGAATACAACCCCTTCCCTTACTTCCAGGCTGCTTGGAGAAACAAGGTGGCAGAGGAGACATTTTTTGTTTTCTTGTTTTCCTGTTAGAAGAAGCATAGGCAGTAGTGGGACCATCTAAGAGGTGGAAATTGTCTTCAGGGAGTTCAGTTTGCCTCCTTGCCTGAAGCACCCCCATTCTCAAGCAGCGTTCATTCCATACCAATCAGAGTATAATTAGCACATTTGACAGACAGTCAAAAGGAAAGTAAAGAAAATTAAGCTGGCAAATAAAATAATGGATTCACCTGTAAAACTAGCTGATATCTGGGCTTTCAGGCATGTCACACCAGCAACAGCTGCCAACACTTAGTTATTTTATTCATTAAAATGCCCACAGAAGGTACTTCATTATGGGCCGGAGAAGGCTCGGCAGGGCACAGCCTAACTCCAAACTGACCCCAGAAAAGGAGCAGCAGGCACAAAATAAAGCAACTCAACAAAAGCCGAACACAACCAAAAGGCCTGCCAACACAGCACCCGCTTTGTGTTCCTACCATTTCATATTAGAAGCAAGAGCCCTGAAATAGTAATGGTTGACAGGCTCAGAATTTGGCCAAATGTATTTATTAATAATGATCTTTCTGATCTCTGTAAGCTTCAATTACAGAAAGTAATTACCTTAGTTGAGGTAAAGGATAAATAAATGAGCTAAAATTACAGATTATCAAGGCAAAGGAAGAAACAATATCACATTCGTCTAGCTATGGAAAACTATTATCAGTTAAACTTACTGGAAAAATACAAGTTCCTTCATAGAGCAGGGAGAAAACCACTGCAGTTAAGTCTCAATTCAGCTTTAGAAATAAAAACATTGTGAAACTGAGGGAGGCTGCTAGTACCCAGAAGTACTAGCACAACACTGGCCCTCTCCTTGGGATATGTACAGGTCAATGGGACCTTTCCTCTACACTGAGTATCCCCAAAAGGTTGCATGTCTTCCTCTGCTATTTAAGATTTTTAAAAGGCCCAACAAACTCCAGCATGCTACCCTTCTGGCAGGATACACTAAGCTCACACACCTGGCAAAGGCCAGGTTCTCAGCAATATGGTGGTAGAGCACATTTCTCAGTAGCAGTATCTGAGCAAGTACTTCTCTGACCCCGTGCCTTACTCATTTTGAAGCGTCTCTTCTCCACTTAGAATGTGACATCACAACTGCCAGGAAACTGATTTCAATGGTTTCTTTTGTATTTGAGAGTCATGACACTGCTTACAGAATAAAGCACTTGCTTCACCGTGCTAAGAAAGGCATTCAGCAAAGAGCTCACACACAAAAAAAGCTCAATTATTTGGCCTTAAAAGAACAAATTACTTTTCCACAAGAAGCGATTTGAGATCAGAAACTCAGTTGTAATTAAAGGAATAAGTTTCCTAAATTAAATGAAGGTGGTGTACAAACTCATTAGAACTAGATCTAGAAAAACGACTACACCCATATACTCACACTTAGTTGCAATTACAGAATCCAATTAAAACAACAACCATTCAGCATTCATTAACCGTGAAACTAATCAGTATTATTCAAGCACTCATGAACATACACTTAATATAGGTTCCCATAAAAAGAATAGGTTTGGAGTGCTGAGGGTTAATGTATGCAATCTAGAGCACTTCAACTACTGTAACTCTGGAGGTTCCATTTTAAAGTTGATTTAGGTCATTTGAGGGTCTGTGTGCAGACTCACTGCAGCCTGGTACAAAAACAATCTGCTGCTTAGATTGAGAAAATTACAGAGTATGTTTGAAGTTGAGAATGTGCCTCGGTGCCTTTTGCACCCTGTTTCCCATAGGCTTCACCTAAACCATTCACTGAAGTCCTGTTACACTTGTATTTTGTGTAGTCTAAGGCTGTTCTCAGGGCCAGATTCTGTTTAGTCCAACAGCACACCTGGCCTGGTGCCCCCTGCATTGCCCTCTGTAACATTTGGGAAGATATGTGCTATAAGTCAGCACACTGTCTGTGCTTGCGAGAGCATCCTTAGGCAGAGCAGCCCTGCCAGATTGGTTGGACAGGCTGCACATGGGCTGCAGAGGCAGGTGGATCTGGGAACATCTGCTGCTCTCCGTTCCTCCTTCCTGTAGAAATGATCACACAGACCCCACAGACATGTGCAGAACGCACAGTCATACTTCAGGACTGAATCTTTTGAAGGAAATCAAAGGTTGGATCCCTTGTGCCAGTCTTAGAAACTGAAAAACAGTACCACCAAATCAGGCAAAACAAAAACCGATCTCCCACACACAACCACCACAGTGTCTCCTAGGTCCATGCTGTAAGGAGCAGACCACTGCCTCCTTGCCAGCTCTGAATTTATGCCTTTCCTGAAATATGACAGACATAGCAACAAAGCTGCAGACATTCAAAACACAATGAAAGGTGATGAATTCCTAAGGGCATAAGCCAGCAGTTGTAATGCTGAAGATGCCAACGCCTGTATGTAACGTCCAGCAGCTCCTTGCCAGCTCTGTACCTCTAGACGGGTGTTCAGCACTCCTTCCTCCCTCTCACCCCCAGCACATCTCTCCCAGGGCCGCAGCTCCTTCCCTACTTGGTGTGGAAACGGAGCACAGTGGATTTAGAGCCCTATTTAGGAGGAATGCAGATAAGTAGTGACTACTGCTGCGCAGCATGTCTCTGGATTATCTCACATGCTCTAAACATTCAAGTGCTCCCCCTGCAACGGTCAGGGTAACAAACAGCTCATTAATTGTCCCGAGTAAGGACGCACGCTCTGCAGTCACCGGTATCTCTGCCGGGAGTCGTGGGTGGTGGTTATTTTTGGTGGTCTAATGTACGTGTGGGGAAAAGTCATTTCCTCTGGTTTCTTCTCTTGCTGTTACTGATAGCCCCGATGACTTACTTAGAATTTAAGAGCTGTTGCTAATCATAAGCATTCAAAACTCATCAGGCAGGCCTTAAATTCATTACTCAGATTCCCCGCTTTAGCTCCTCAGTTCTGAGCTTTCACATTTGCAAAAGTGTTTCTTCACACACAAGAGCGTTGAGTGTTTTGTAGTATGCAAATGAAAAATCAAAGTCTTGTTTATATAATAGTCTAGCTATTAAGGCTTTTAGAAGAAAATTGGAGATTTTTAGATTTAAGAGATGATGAGCATTCACAAATGCTGTTTTTCACTTGATCAGCCCTTGAACATTACTCTGGCACCCACTTGTTTAGCCCTTGGCTCAGCCCCTCTCTCAATGCCACCAGTGTTCCTGCCCCAGATGCTCCACTCAGCCAGCAGGGCCACCACCATGTGATCCCAGTGATCCCAGAGCTGGACAGGGGGCAAAGGGCTGCACTGCTGCCAGCGTCTGCTACTAAGAGGTTCCTCTGCTTAAAGCAAGCCACTGGAGAACACAGCTGTACTTCTCATGCTGTACCACATAAAAGGGAGCAAGAGAAAGTAGCTTGGGAATATAAGAGGCACAGCTCTGGGTTAATCCAGTCAATCAGCTCTCTTCTCCAAGTATCATTACTCTCTTATCCTGAAATACTGACGGAAATATGTTGCCTGTCAGTTTTATTTTAAGGGTTAAAGAATGTCCTGTTATTCCATCAGAAGACATGATGCTCCTAAGAATAAATGTCAGGAAAGGACTGTGAAGAATCATAGAATGGCCTGGATTGAAAAGGACCATAATGATCATCTAGTTTCAGACCTCCTGCCATGGGCAGGGTTGCCAATCACCAGACCAGGCTGCCCAGAGCCACATCCAGCCTGGAGTCCTACCAGCTCCAAGCAGCCTCCTCCCCGCACACACTTCAGCAAAGGTTCAGACAACACTGAGCAATGAGGGCTCAGCTAAATTCAACAAATGACAGCGCTGCACACAAGCTGGAATAGCATGTCCTTTTAAATAATTGAGCTTACAGCTGTTGGAACAAACAAACATAGCACACTGCATATACAGTACTGTTGTCTTTTTTATTTTTTAAATATGGTGCATGTTTGCTTCCTTTCTAATGAGCTTATCTGGGGTATGTGTGCCAGTCTGGGTATAATTTAACAGTAACATGCCAGCCCATCAAACAAGAAATGTAAACCAGGAGATGTGACTTTAAGAACTCAGAGATGCCTTCAGAATGAAGTTATCCTTCAGTCACCAACTTCAGAGCAAACAACTCTTACCAGCAACCTGAGTTAACTCAGTTCAAGGTCACCACTTTCGAACACTGCCAAGAAGGATCTGTGGGGTCATCAAGCTTACTCCCATGCTATTGCAGGCAGCTGTGTTATACAATCCTGGGCAGGAACTCTTCAAGTCCCAGCTTGAAACCCTTAATGGTTTCTTGCCTCTACAGCTCCTCCTTGAAGCCAACTCCTTCCTTCTTATGAGTAGAACATTGCATCTGACTTGCAACTTGCATTGTTTCTGACCTAAATTTAACTGGTGAACAGCTAGCACCAAACTGTTTTGTACCAACATCGTTTTTCTGTTTACATAGGCACCATTCATTTTCAGAAAGCAATCACAACTCTGAGTGTGGAAAGGACCTGTTTGCAAACCTGTAAACAAACGTTTCCAAAGCCACTGGTCTACGTGCTGTCATCCATCTCTGAAATCCAGCAAGCAAACAGCATATCTTTAAGGCTGGACAAAGCTTTAACTCTGGTCAGCATCACAGAACCAGAGAGCAAAGCCTGAAGGTGAGATGCCCAAGAGCTGAAAAGCAAGGTTCAAAAGGCAAAGCAGCTTCTCTGGTCTGTTCTAACACTGGCCTGTCTTTGAGAAACAATTCCATGGTCAGTGGAACTTCAGAAAATGATTTGATGTCCACAGGGATCTCCCATGCAAAGAAATAGACTGGAATACTGTCATCAGCCACTGAGCTCTCGTGATGATGACTCAGACATGTAGGGTTGTGGTGCTGGAGGTGTCTCCTGCTCAAGCCATCAGCACCCTGCTCTGCCACAGGCACAGGGCTGGGAAAGCAACAGCTTGGCACAGGGCAGGAAGGAAAGTGACTACACATGTGGTGGCTCCCTGCTTCCCATGGGATGAGTTAACTACTGTTATCAGTAACTTTCCAGTCAAAAAATAGATAATAGATTTTAAATGCACTGTAACTGGGCTTTGACTTCCTCCTGAGTCCGCTGTGACTGCCTTCTGTTTTTGTATTTAATGGCTGAGATCATGGTGACATTGGCTGTGCCCCATGTATCATGTGTCTGCTAGAGAAACAATTGCCTTTGTGCGACACCTATACAACCAAGCAGCTCACGTTGTAAAGGTTCAGAAACTTCTAGAGTATTTTGAATAAAATCCTATATTCAGTCGCAGCACCTGAGAGCATTAGAGGGGGGAGCTGACAATTTCTTCTCAGCTTTATCTGCAATACGTATGCTAACACCTCACAGACAGAAGCACTCTACAGACAAGTGGCAGTGCAGCCCATGCAAGGCAATTCCCAGAGCACAGCTCTCAGACTGTAGCTCTAAAGGAAAGCAGTAAACAATTTAGCAGCCCACCACCACCTGGGACAATTCAGGATGCTTAACTGAGACTTACATAAGAATTCAAGCAGGACTCACACAACTACTGAAATTGCCATTTACGTACAGTGAATAAGGGGCAATGAATTCAACACTGTCAAATTTACCTTTTTGCAGATTTACCTTTTGGGGGCCAAACAGTAGCAATCTCACCTAGCCTACAGCATGCTGGTTTTATACTTCAACTGGAACAAGCAGAAGATTCATTTAGTTCAAGCTGTTTTGGGACTATCTGTACCATCCACGCAGCTGGGGTGCTCTGTGTGTTGCACTCAGCTGCATACACCTCTGACACTTGTGTCTGCAGAAGAATTGCTGTAAATTAACAGACCCAAATTCCAGAAGCCCTAATTATATATAACAATGGATCTGTTCAGCTGACAGGACAGAGGGACACGCACAAACACTACACTGCATTTAATACAGTGAATGGCAGTCTGTAAATACAATCAATTAGATCATCTAAACAACATCCAGCAGCTTCTCTTGCATGATTTTGTACAGCACAGACTATAAAAGCTGCCTTCACTGCTGTCATACGCTCTCAAATAGCAAAGCAGTAAATAAGTGGAAGTTTTATTAAGTAGAAATATCAACTAGCAATTGACTAGTGTCACAAAGTTCAGATTCCAAATAACCTAATTTTTGTGAAATATTTGTAGAGGAAAGATTCTTGTGCACCTCTAACACCATAAATAAATACCTTAATACTACAGATCACCTTCTACCATCTCAGTCACATCCTGAGACTCCTAGCTTTGCAAGGCAGAGGAGTTGCTCTGGTACTGAATCATCACTCTGGCAATTGTATCAGACAGCTGTTAATCATGACCTCTGTTAGCGCCGTTTCAACCTCTTCACAAACACTCAGTAAGCAACATTTGGCATAGAGATGGAAGATTCAAGCCTCTGCTCTATGTATTGTCTGAAATTAACTAAGCCAGAACAGGGTAAACAAGGCGTGTATGTCAGTCTTTGAGTGTTTTATGATGCCTTCAGAATAATCTAAGCCATTTCGAAAGTTGT
Organism: Centrocercus urophasianus; assembly: GCF_019232065.1. Taxonomy (NCBI): domain Eukaryota; kingdom Metazoa; phylum Chordata; class Aves; order Galliformes; family Phasianidae; genus Centrocercus; species Centrocercus urophasianus. Next base: position 19,102,531 of record NW_024884722.1, read on the forward strand.
TCTCATTATAAACACAACTGCAATGATCTCCAGGAGATCACAGAACAAGGTAAATCTAGCCCGTGTATGAAGGAAGTAAGCCATACCCCTTCTTCCAACACACCTCTGACAAGGCTGAGGATGTATGGGGAAATTGGACAGGATTGTTCTCCTTAGCCTTTGGCACTACTCTAAAGAAACTTCCCTGGAACCAATTCATCTGCCTGAATATAGGCACAAAAAGGCCCCTGCAAAACCCAGAAGGCTGGCTCCTGTAATACGTCCAAGGCCAGACAGCAAAGCCACACCTGCCAGGAATTCAGACCAAAGTCCTGGCCGCTCACCTTGCTGCCTCTAAAGCCACTTACATGCTGGAATGAAGAACACAGCAATTGCTCCTCTGCTTGGTACTGAAAACATTCTGAGAAAACTGAACTTCTGGGTTAACAATGGTTTGACATTTGAAACATCTCCAGAAATTGCAGAATGCCAAATTTCAGAAACCAAATCTCATCTTCGCTTCCCTCTGACTCCTCAAGAATCAAGTGGCATATTGCTGAGAACTCCACATCCACTCTCCTCACTTTCATTTTAGCAATAGATTTGGACTCAGCTCTCAGGAATAAGTCTCAACCACTCCTTCACATAAAGTTAGTCAGAAGAATGATGCAGTAATTTGGGTACAGATGCTAGGACCTGCTCAGTACCCTTATCCAGGACACAAGCTCACAAAATGACTATTCTAGATATCTCCTCTCTTTTCAAGCAGCAACTGGAAATACCCACCCATGTGAATCAAACAATTTCAAAGTCAGTGAGTGTAGCCCAGCAGACCTACCCACTCATTGCACATTAGCAGGTGCCAGTGCCATGTGAACTGATCTCCCAGGGCTTTATAACAGCTCCAGGAAGGCTAGCTTTGACTAACTAGGAAAAAAACACAGCAGTGTTCTTACCTTGATTCAGACTTTTCAGTTAATGGTGCCATTTTCTTAGCCCCTTAATTTCATCCCATATGAGCATAAGAGTTAAGGAAGCCTTTCACTGTGTTGCCCAGTCACTTGGCTGCTGAAGTGTACCAAAAAAATTGTGGAAACCTTTCTCTTACTCCCTGGCACCCTTAAATACTTTGCTCCTCCTCCTCCTGTGCTTTTATTAGCCAGCGGGTTCTTAGTCACACCATGCTGTCACTAGGCTTGCTCATCATCAGCCACCCCCACCCAGCCTGCTTGTCACTCGCCTGCCACTGTCATCAGGCCCGATGCTGGCTCTTCCTGCAGCTCTGGAGCTGGGGAAGAGAGGGAAAGTTGGGAGATGACTCTGTGGTAGCAGGGAGATGAGACGCACTACAGAAGGGAAGCAACAAGCAAGCCTTGTAGAAATACTTTATTAAAGCATACGGGAAGTACTTGAAAAAGAGCTTTTTCCTCTTTCTTTTTCATAACCGGAGAGTATCTGCCTATCAAGGGAGGAATGTTTTCATTAGCAGTAGACATGGTAGATCCTATTTCAATGGGTAGGAGCTGAAGGGTCACAGCTAAAGTTTCTGCACTTGGCAGCTGAGATTCCTCACATAAATCCTCATGTGTCACACAGGGAAACAAACCACTTTAATGATTACTAGATGTTATATGATGCGCACGCCATGGGTTTCATAGCTCACATGAAGGGATGTTTTAAGTCACAACATACTACAGTGTCCCACACCTTAGCACTTCCACCACTCCACAGGCTTGCACTGGGGTGGAAGTGGTGCATTCAGGATGGCAAGGGGTGTTGTTTGCCCGCAGCCTGATTCTGGATTGTGATGCCTCAAATACGCACATATCGTCACTGATCTGCTGTCAAACCAGGGGACTGAAAAAATGTACTGATAATTATTGCAAGGCAAGCATCTCCTAGCAAGTGAGGCCCAGAAAGCAACACAGGTGTCCTGAGCTGCTGATTGCAGAGGGCACAGAGCGAAGGTTACTAAGTGGGTCAACACTTATGCTAACGTCATACTCGCCATAAAACATTAGCAAAGGACAGAACAAACAACTCCAAATGCTACATATGTAAGTGCACACCAGTGCACTGTGAAATTCCGATTTACAGCATGCCCCCGTTTTATTTCCTGCCAAATATACATTCAGCACCCCAATATTTATCTCTCATCAAGTGTTTAACTCTTGGCCAATAAAGGCACAATTCTGACTTGGCACACTGACTAAAGGGGCCTGAAGTGGCTGGAAAATTCTGCTTCAAAAAGACCAATCCCCATTCCTAAACATGTACTTTGCAGTATCTGATTACACTAAACAAAGGGTTCCCATGCCCACAATTAAAGACTATTCTGCAGAGGGCTCAGATTTGGAGTTTTGGATTCTTCTACCCCAGTAAGTATCAGAGGTACTCACAACATTCAGGTTGGGATTCAGGTTCTAGCCCCTGAAAAGTCAGGTGTACAAAACTCCTAATAAAACAGCAAACCAGAAAAGATAAGGAAAAATAAAGAAACCAAAAAAAAATCCCACACAACACTGTCCAATGTAAACTGTACAATCATCACCTTCAATTACTTGAAACACACTAGTTTAGACAACAGTACAAAACAGTAGACCTCTCTCACCACCCAAAGAAAACCTCCTTTATCTCCTTCTCAAGTGTGCTCTGGAGCCTGATCACAGAGTTTTTTGGGCAGAAACCATACTACAAAAATATCAGCTAATGAATGAGAGAATAGCACCTATGCAGAGACAAAGTAGGGAAGGATCCAAAATAATCTGCACAACAAAGGAAGCATTTGGGATAACTGTGACAGACCCAGCTCTAGGACATTCCAGACCACTGCCCTAGCCCTTGGAAAACCTACCCTCATCATATCTGTTTTGCTGTCAAATCCATACACAGACTCTCTCACAGGAGGGAGCAGGCTACTTTCACTATAAGCTACTCCACAAATCATGCTGCACAATCAACAGGGGTGTTTGTTTGTTTTAATAAATATCACACTGCCACACAAGTTCTTTTATACCTCTCCAATATGCCACAGGACAGTGAAATGCAGCCCAAAAAAATAAGGTTCTTCTGGAAGATCTGGGAGATTCTAAGTAAAAGCTATGAAGTATCTGCAGAATGAGGAAGGTGGCAAGCGTACTTGCATCATGCTTGTGTTTTTACCTCAGTTTCCTCTGAGTACTGGGGTTTGACTCACAAAACAAAACTCAGACAAAATAACATGCTGCTGCTAGAGTTACACCCAACACCATGATTGAGAAAACTCACTCACCCAGGATCCTGGTCCTGCTGGGCTGGAGCGTCTGCTTTGTTACAAAACAGCCACCCCAGTTCTGGTTGGGATACTTCTACAGCACACTTCTGCTCAGAGATGAGCCCTAGCTTGCCACAAACCTCCAACTCCCTGATTCTCTGGGATGTTTGAGACTTGAGCACGAACCCCACAGCACAGTTCTCCACAGCTGAGAGCTACAGGAACCAGTGTCACTGCAGAGTGCAGCACTGCAGGTAGCCCCTGCTGCCTGCCAGGCAGTGCAGTGCAACTGCACAAGGACTCAAGAAGCACTCACACTGATCCCTGTGGCGTGAAAGGGCTCAAACTGTCACCAGAGACTGAGGAAGACTCAATTTAAAGATGCATACAAGCCTTTTAACAACTCTGGATAAGCACATAATCTCATAGTATGAGCAAATCCATAGGGCTAATTAAGGGCTAGCAAGAGACCCTTGTAACAAGCAGACAGCCTGTCAAGTGGGGAGAGAGAAAGAGAGAAGTGTAGGCTACAAGACAAACAGCTAGAAATCTTTCTTAAACTGCTGAGAAAAGCAAATGTATGATTTGGCTTCCTTATTGAATTGAGGAACTCTCCCAGTGTCCCTTCTGGAAATAAGAGATACTCTGTAGGCTGTTGATCTATCATTTAAAACAACCCAAATTACTACCTGGTAGGGTTATAATTGATCAGGATCTGAGGTCAACATCTTCAGAGACTTCAGCCAGAGACATAGGTTTCCATTGAACTAACAAGTGAGCAGGAGCTGGGAAGCAATGCCTCATGCTGACAGAGGCTGGGAGCGATCAGCTGTTCAGCAGCCTCCTGAGCAGCACTTCCCCCCAGCTGCTAACTCGTCTAAACTCTCAGACTTGAGCTGTTAGCCCATTTACACTCTCACACATAACAAAAAGTATAGCCTTGCCCTACCTTGAACAGTTGCTGTCTATGGTCCAGGAAATTTTGTAAAATCAAGGGCCTGCTAAATAATACTGCAGGAGGAAAAACTTAGGACTGTCATGCTTATCCAAGTCCTAACGAAACTAATTGTAGTTACACCATGCAGTCAAGGAAACATACATCCTCACCTGCACACCAGCAACTCTACCCCTTTGCACCCAGCATTGCCACTTATACTCAGGTACAACAGAAGTAAAACCTGCACAGTGTGATTCCTGGATTAGATTCATCAATCTCCTAGTGCACACTGTCTAGCAACTGCACGATCTGCTCCACTAATACAGAAAACAACAGATGACAATTCTTAAAACAAGCTTAGCTTACCAGTATCTGATCCTTAGTGATCCAATCAGTCTGTAATTCAGTGAAAGGCACTCCTGGCAGTGAAAGTAACTGAATACAACCTAATCAATATTAAAAGCTTTGTAATGGCATTAGCTGTCTACCAGCGTTTTACCAACTATTATCAACAGTTACCAACTTTTGTGCTGTAGAGGCTTGAATTAACCTTAAGGTACAATCAGGAGAAAATCATGCAAATAAGCTGGTTTTTGGTAAAATTCACTCACTTTTTTTAAACGCTCAAAATACTAAATATTTGTCAGTCTCTGGGCAAGCAGTTGAGCTTACTAGCTATTCCAATAACAGTGGCTTAAGAAGAGATAAGAGATAAGATAAGAGAGCAGTAAAGAAGGGAATTAGGAGAAGCAGCCACAAAGAAAATTCGGACTGTGCTGTCTATTCATCTCAGTATTTTTCTGCAATGCACCTCTCTGCACCCTTGCTAAAGACAAGCCAATATAGAATCACAGAATCCTTAGAGTTAGAAGGGACCTTTAATGGCCATCTAGCCCAAATCCCCTGCAGTGAAGAGGGACTCCTGCAGCTTGATCAGGTTACTCACAGTGTGGTCCAGCCTGGTCTTCAATGACTACAGGTACGAAGCTTCCACCACATCTCTGAGCAACCTGTTCCAGTGTATCACCACTCTCACTATGAAAGACTTTTTCCTTACATCCAACCTAAATCTACCCCCTTTAAGCCTGAAACCATTTCCCCTTATTCTATCACCACAGATCCTCCTAAAGAATCTGTTCCCCTCTTTCCTGTATCTCCCTTTTAAATACTAGAAGGATCTAATATAAAATCAGACTGCTCTCTGGTCCTCTGTCCTCCAGGAACAAACTATAAGCCAAGAGGTAACGTGTTTTCCAGCAGAGAAGTTTGTGCATTCACAGAAATAAAGTCCCAGCAGTCCTGCTTGCAGCACTTACTGTATATGCAATTAATAAATATCCAGACTCGAAACATCAGGCAGAGGAGAAATGTGGATTTGACTAACTCAGCCAGCTGTCTGGGATTATCAACCAGATACATTTGTAACTACGAAAGCTAATGAAAAGGTAATCAGATCTCACAGCAAGTCATTGCATTTGGGAGTGAAGAAAGGTTTAACAATCCCATCTCACCCATTCCTCTCCCACCAGCTCTGGCTTCCACAATGATTTGAAGGCATCACTGAAGTTACATATGTCCTCTATGGGCAACACCCGAATATATGTTCAATGCAAGGAAATTTACTTAAACATCTCCAAGAAGACTAGAAGAAAAGCCAAACTTTCCTCACATCCTCTCCACCACACCAATATCTCTTGTCAGAGAGAGAAACAGTAACTGAATGACTAAGGAATGATAATGACTGCTGGAAGGTGCACTGCTCGGCTCTGATTCCCCTTGGCTTCTGAATAAATTTAAAAAAAAAAAACAACAACAACAACAAAAAAAAAAACATTGGTTATTTAGTGAGGCAGGACTGGCCTGTTAGTGTCAGTACAGGATTCTATCAAAACACTCTAGAGTTGTCATCGTTCTCCAGGAAGTTTAAACCCTTCACTGTAATAACTTGAAATGAAGTAAGAAAAGATCTTGCCCATCAGGCCATGAGCTGCTCCCACAATCCTGTATGTCAGAAGTCTCTTTGGTGAAAAACAACAACCCAACAGCCTCTAGTGAGCACCTACCTCTGGAGACCTGGGGGCACTGAAGTTTTCGTGTCTTACACTAACTCCCCTGTAGCAAATAAGCAAGAGCTATGAATCTACGAACAGATTGGGAAGAAATTAAGGAAAAAATTTGAAACACACTGTCCCTTCCAGCATCTCTGCCTCATCAACTCTCCATCTGCTTCCAAAAGTTCAACAGAAAAAAATAAAACTGTTTTCCTGCTTTCTACAAACTCATTCTCACTGTTCTGGTTTATGTGCAGTACTACACTGTTTCAACCTATTTTATAGTCCACAATGGGCAGGTGGTGTGACCAGCTGGAGCCAAAACAATGTTTTGTGCAACACCTTCCTCTAGGAGTCACCCTGCTCTGTCTCCAGGCAAAGGAGTGAAAGGACTAGATGCACCTTACAGCAGCCCATCTGGGTAACCTTCACCTTTCACTTGAAGCAGTGAATTAGAGAACTGGGAGGACAGCAACTACTGACCCACAAGCCCTGGGAAACACAGCCGCTAGTGAGCACAGGAATCTTTAGTAATCTCTACAGCACTTCTCAGCACGCAGTACGGGTAATTTCTCTCCTTTTAGAGAGAAACGAATGGATCAGCTAGACAGCCTTGGACTCAGTAGCATTTTCCATACCTAGGTCCTCCAATAAGAAAGCAAAAGATATAGTCAGGATTTCCTCACTGTTCCCTTAGACTTGCTTTGCTTCCTGTTGGCCTGGCTAGATAAATATTTTCATACAGCTGTGTTGAGGTAGAGATCTCTCACCCAGTAGCATCCAACACCCTTATAAACTATTCACATCATTTATATATGTACTTTTTCCTCTTCTGCCTTTGGTCCAACTCATCAGGGCTGCAATTGTGTCTCAGCCAGATGTCTAAGCTAAAGGTCTCAATTGAACAGTTGATCTGCATAGTACATAGCAGTTAAAAAACAACATGGTGTCCTAATTAGATCCTAAAAAACAAACGCAACATAGCATGGTGTACAAGTACTTCTCTTCATTCCCATAAGCTTCTGGCAAAAGGAAGACTCAGACTACAAAAAAGCAAGTATTTTCTCTCATGTAAAAGGATAAGAAAAAAAGCTATTAAAAGCTCCATGTAAGCAGGAACTGAGGTTAGAGTAAACCATCCTCCTCCAAATCTCTATGTGGACTAACCAAGTATAAGTACTGAATGCTGTTGTGCTCATTGAAGCACAGGTGTGCTATGCCTTAAATATCACTTAATGGCCATAGGACTGAGCACAGAGGGAAGCTCTGTGGCTCCCCGGGATATCTGTGACAATCCAGGCTTCTTAGAGATGCTATTTTCCAGACAAATGCCTGACAGCATAGTGCATATTTCCACCTGGAGGAAAACTCAGTATGGAGTTCCCTTCTCTTAAAGCAAAAACATAAAGGGGAGACAGCCCTTTGGCAGCCAAAGGACAGGATCAAATTCAGATTTTGTGTAAAATGGCTCAGCTCTACAAGAAAAACATACATTCTTGTTGCAAGTAATTGTGTCAGTTCAACAGCAGGGTGCTGCAATTTTGCTTTGAGGCAGTAGGAGGAAAATTACAGAAAACTCAGTTTGATACATTCTAAAAGGTTCTCTAGCTTTCTTTTCAATAGCACAGGCTTTCATCCCTCAGAGAGCACTAGGTCTTAAAAGAAATAGCACAGTCAGGCTGACAACAGCCTCTGCATGTTCAGTAGAGGCTTATGCAAACTCCTTTCCTCCCCTGTAACTGGAGGGGCTCTGTATCACTGAAGGAAAGAGACAGTACAGCGTTATGTGGGAAGGAATTGAGATGTCATACAGAGCTGAAATTTGAGATGCCTGCAGCACCCATGTAGACAAAAAGAGAAGGACAGAGACAGAAGAGACTGCCCTCCGATGCTTAGTCTTTTTAGAAAAGAAAAAAAAGAAAAAGAAAAAGAAAACAGCCTCAAATAATTGTATTTGCCACTTCTTGGATACAAGAGATTCTGCCTTCTGAAACTGCTGCTTTGACCTTTGCCTTTCTGACCACAAACAGGATCGATATCAGAATAACTAAGGGGAAATAACTAAGTGGAATGAGACCAATGGTCTTATGCTTGACATGTGAGCCTCAGCCTTAACTGCATCTGGAACTTCTACTTCAATACAGAGCTTTCAAAGACTGAGTTGCTTTAGCCTTGAGCAAATAAAAAATTCAAAACCGTATCTCAGCACTGTCAAGCCTCAACCAATCCTGCACATTATCTTCGAGAAAATAGTAATCAAACTATCTCTTCTAAGAAAAGCAAGATCATCTTCACCGGCATTTGTAGCTGTCCTGTCGCTAATAACCCCAAATCTAGCCCAGTAGCCCCTGGGGGACCTCATCTTATGTCACCAACAAAATAATTTGTCCTGATCCCTGATCCCAGCCCAACAGCTTATGTCTGCTCCAAATCAACACAAAGCCGTGTTATGAATCTTGATATTCTCTTAAGCCTAGCCCAGTGTCTTACAGATGAAGCAATTAATCCAGCCCAATGTTGCCATAACCCAAAGCTATCCTCTAATTCAATGCATGGTAGCCATGACCAAGTCTAAAGCTTGTACACATGCACTGCTACTAAATTTAGATTAATAGCCCATTCAAGGCCAATTACTAAACTCTGGACCTTACCCTAAGCCCTAACTCTCAATGCAGTTCCAAAATTTAACTTGTACCATGTGTTCCTGACATAGACTAAGGCACAAAGTACTTACTGGTATCAACATCAAAACCAACAGCAAAGGATATCACAAATGCAGACAGGAAATGAGAAAGGTATCCAAAGATTAAAAAAAAAATAAATAAAATAAAATATTTTTGCCCCAGCAAGGATCAAATGCATCCATGAGTTACCACAAAGTAGCACTCTGAGCTCGATGCTTTTCCAAGCACTAGATATTTTGACTGTGACAAGATCCTTCCCCTCCTGCAGGTTGCTCACCGCAGTCAGCTGAACTCTTCAGGCGCAGCTGAAAAGTGCAAGATCCTCTGCCAGTGACTTCCACTCCAGCTTTTCTTCACATACAACTGTTCTGTCACAGCACATACCTACAAAAGGCAAATGGGGAGAAAACACTTTTAGTGCCACTGGTCCTGCTGTCCAATACATCTACAGAGAGATCTGTCCCAAAGCCATCAGCTGTTCACAGAAGTACTGTTACATATAGAAGAACTAATTCCCTTTGCTTACCATGCGGGAAACAGAGTTAGTACAAACATCAGGCTGTGCAGATCCACATCAAAGCATCCCCTGTGTAAGAGCCAATCCTTAGGGTTGTCTCCAGTGAAGGCTGAAGCACATCCGTTTTCATGCCTTTCTGCTAGAGATCCCCCCAAGCAGCAAGGACAGCTGAATAGCACAAATACTCACGCCTCCTCCCAACCTACAGCCTGTTTGCTAATGTAAATCACTGCTGATTTCAGCTTAATTTAAAATACTGGTTTGCAAAATGCAGAGAAATAAGTGAGCGCACATCTTATTCAGCTATCGCTAATGCATGAATAGACTTGTCTGACACAAAGCCTAGTCTGGGAGCTAAGAGTAGTAACCATCACATGATGGGAACTCCCCACTGCCAGGAGTTCCCCTAAGAAATATATCAGTTTCTCTTTGGACAAATTCTGTGGTTAGAATACGCAGCTAGACAGCCACAGAGGCTGAATTTGCAAAGTGTTGCAAATTCTGTGCAAACTCTGAGTGTTGATGGTTACTAAGTGTGACTATTTAACTCCAGTCCAGTAATAAATCTAAATAGTTATATTTGACATTGATTCAATAGACGTCTTTACTGTTTTACCCAGTAACACAGCATCCTGGCTTTAGCAAGCCATCTTTTCATGTCAGAGAATAAGGTAAGTATTGATACCACTCAAATTTAATCATGTCGTTTGTCAGGCTTAACTAGATGTCATTTGATGGGCTGAATTAGTCAGATAGCTTTCCTAGGCTTCTTCTGCACTGAGTGGAAGTGTGGATTCTCTAGAGTGCAATCTGCCCTCCTGGCATTTGCCTGTATGTAGTAACATCAGAAAGACCCTGAGGAGATCAGCGGTTCAAGTTACACACCTACACTGGATGACTAACAAACCCCAACTGTGCTTTATTCGGGCTCTGAGAGGAATGAGGTTACCTCTTCTGACAAGCAATGTCAGTCCAGAACCTCCAAGGGCGCAGTACAACACCAGTGGGGCAGCCAATGTGTCTCAGAGGTTGGATGTGCTGAGGAAGTACAGGTTGTAAACATGGCATGGCGGAAAGGTGATGATCAGGGGTAAAACTCTCAGACAACATCAGAGACCTTGCCTGTGAGCCATCTCAGAACATGCCCACAGACCACCTGTAATAGCAGGTTCCTTTCTGTTTTTTAAAGCCTCAAGTTTTCTTTCAGAACTCATTGATGTCATGAACAATGAGCTTAAGTGAACCAGTACGGATTTTTAATAGAAGTGAAATAGTCCTTGGAAGACACAAGATGAAAAAAAACAGTTTTCTGTCTAGTATAGTCTAGTAGTTTCCTCATCTCCAACAGGTAGAAATGAATAGATGGAAGCACACAAATAGCCTTGTATGTTAGACAGTACACTTGAAAGGATCATTTGCCAGTTATGGGAAGACAAATCTTATAGCAGGTTGTCTGCAGCATGTGTCAAGATGATGTTAAGATTTCAGTTGCAGGCCAAGCCCTGGTTTTGCAGCTGAACAAGAAGCTGACATGTTGGCATTATCCATGGTTTGTTTGCTCTCCCAACCGTCAAGCAAAAGGCTGAAGCTGGCCACAGCCACAGCTACCAAAAGCACCTCAAAGAAGAAAACATGTTGCTCATCACAAGGACTAACAGCTAGGCTGAAAGGGGAAGAATAGAACAAATGCATGCAAGGAGCCCTGGTGGTGACCTTGCTCTGGAGAAGGTTCTCATCTGGCCCCTGGCCAGGGAGCACAGAAGGATGTGGGAAAACATGCAGACCATGGCTGGCTGTATTCCTATCCAGAAGAGACAGCTAATCATTCAGCCTTTCCTCTTAGAAATACACCCCTGAAGAATCATAGGAAATTACTTTTTGGTAAAAAGCAATGCAGGAGTAACAAAAGGATTCAGCTTTAACAAATTTACACCCACTACTGTTAGTGACAGAACTTCCCTTCCTGCCAGTGGCAGCAAAACTAAGGAATCTGATAGTGCCAGAGATGAAGAATATTGCTGAAAAGGTTTTCAACATTTAAATTCTTATTTTATTAGCCTTCAGCTGTGTTGTTTTATCTGCTGTTACAGCTTGATTTCCATTGTAACAGAAAAGTCCACTTGAAGGAGTTAGTAGGATGACAATTGGACTAAATGATTCTAGCAGTCTTTTTCAACCTTAATGCTTCTATGATTATAAGATGCTCTTCAGGAAGACATTCCACCAAGTAGTGCAGAAAGAACCTGGGCATATCCTGCACAACTGGGCAGCTTGCCAGGCCTGTGCTCAGCTGGCCACAATTAGCAACATATGGGAGCAGATAACCTGTGCTCCTGCTCCAGCACTTATTTCTTAACAGCATCTGTTCAGAGTGAGTGTTGAAATTGAGCAAACTGAGGAAAAACTATAAATAAAAAATAAAAATAAATAAAATTCCAACACCAATGGTAAGGTGTAAACATTCCTTGAGCTTCCCAAAATTCAGATTCTCTGTCCAATAAGGCATTGTTGCACATGACAAGCTGTGGTTTGCATTGCTTTGATGCATCAAGTCTCAACCTCAGTCTGTCCAGGCACCTAGATCTGATTAAGGAGCATTTTAGAGTGCCAGGGGAAGGGAATATTAGGAACAAGGTGGGAATTACAAAAATCACAAGGTCCACATTTTTCCTGGTGTTTATTAAGGCTGAGTGTTTCCTGGTGTTTCTCTTCATTCTGAATGCTGATACAATGCCTGACATCACAGTAGCACACTACAACAAGGTACCCAGCTCCTTTTCCCTTTCTCATATCAACAACCAGTAACCTGGCACTTCTTTAAAAGACTGGACACAGGCCATGTTCACTCAAACCACATCCCAGTGGAGAAAGCAACACTGCCAAAAGCAAAAAGGAGAGGCAGAAAACAGGAAAAAACTTTTTCTCACAGACAGTGGCCAAGCATGATCAAGCAAGACAAGTCTATGTGTACACCTGAGAGCACAGGCAATGCCTAATGCAGGCATAGACACCTGCTCAGTACACTGCAGTTTGTGCATTGATTTTGGACACTTCACAGTGCAATTCCACCCAATGATCCAGCAGACAGCACAGCTCCTGTGCCCCCATTGGCAGCAGTGGAAAACTGTGCGAGTCCCACCTGAAGGTGGTGGGATTGCAGCAGAGCCACACAGCCTCCAGCTCTAGAATTGGAGGTGCCACGCAAAAGAAACACAGGAGTTTCACATTGTTTTCGAGATAAAAAGAGAAAGGAGCTGACCTGCTTGACTTCATCACATTGTTTGTACAGGACCCTGTGCTTTGTGCACTGAGCTGCAAAATTAAAGCAAATGCAATGACAATGAAATCATAATCAAATACATCAGTGTGGGGCCAGCTTTGGTGTGGAAAAGCAAAAGGTTGGGAAGAAAAAACAAAAACTCTAAACAATACTCAGATCTGAAGGTCAGTTCTGCAGCCATTTAGAAAAAGAGCCACTTTAAATTGTTAAGATTAGCAGGATAACAATATTATTATTTTGCTGCTGTCCATGTAAGAACGGGGAGTCCATTTTTCAAGGAATCTAAACGGAAAAGATGAATGAAGGAGGAACGCGTAGAGATGAGGAGTGACTTGACCCTGGATCACATAACACCAGGATCAGGGCCAGGAAGAAACCATGGTTCCACTCCTGGCACAATGCTCTTTTCACTAGTCCGTACTTCTTCTAAGTCTGGAAGCAGACACTTATATTTATCTAGAGGGACTGAGGGTGTTGCCATTGCAAACTGTCGGTCACCATCCCATCAGCTGGAGGCTATCAGAGTATTTCAGCACACTGTGCAAATGGGAAAGCTGTGAGCAAATCCAGCAAGAAGCATGAGCAGGTAGGGAACATGAGAGCAATGTCTTGAACAACAGCAACTGCTTCTTATCCTTGGTCTGAGATATGGCAATATTCCTGAGTCCTGGAAGTCGTAAGACTAGTTGTTCAGATAAGAAAATCTATCAATTAATCTTATAAAAATGTCTTATCTGAACCATTCCATCCTGACCATTCTATTTCAGTATCACACACAACACCACCATCCTCAGCCAGAGCAGCAAAGATGAGATTCTGAAAACCCTTTAGCTCATTACAATTAATAACAATATTGTGAATCAGTCTGTTATTGATAATAGTAACATTGCAGATGGCTCAACTTTTTGATCGTTTACTAGATTTTAACAAACTATTCATATGTGATGTATATGGACTGCTTATGGACAGATGGCCAGTGTTCAGTTTGTGTCTATGGAGTGAACAACTCATAAAAACTGCTTTGGGACAGTGAGAAGAGGGATCAGTGATACTACTAAGAGCCTGCATGCAAGTCCAAACCCTGTAAAAGTATACCACTGAATTCAACAAGAGAGGAACAAACGCATTCCCAACTTGATCTCATTCTAAAAAGCTGTCTTAGCTCTTCTCCATTATAAGACTGAATTCCTCTAACGGATGACTCTTTTATCTTAGTGAGTTTACTTAAACCACTGGCTTTGCTCACCCACTGCTCAACAAACATGACCTATATTGTATGTGATCTCCAAACAGAAATTCCTTACACGGGCTACTCAGGATTCAACTGTATTGAAAAAACATAGTACATAATATATGAGCTCAAGTCTTCTGAAAAGAAGCTCCTCTTGGCTGCTGCTGTAATTCCTCTTCCAGGTTTGGTGAGTCCGATGTCTGACAGCTTGCTTTTGCCTGCCTAAAGAAGCCAGCAACATCTACCTTCAGCTCTTCCCTAACAGTGTGGTCCGCACAGTTTCTGGTCAGCAGTGTCAGCCCAGCACAAAAGGACCCTCCCTGTTCAGGTGTGACAGTCTTTTTGGTTGGGTAAACCAGTAGGTGAGCCTCACAGATAGAAATTGCTCAGAGGCAGCTAATATGTACCAGTAAGGCATCCCATAATGCAGCCTTCCCAACAAGAGCATAGGCACACAGGTCGCAGATGGTCAGTGGCAGCTTTCAGTCCCATGCAGAGTTTAAGAACACGTCTGCACACAAAGGGAGAAGAGAAGGGGATATCAATGGAGCAGACTTAACACTGCTTTTCAAGGAAGTTTTCATTGATCAGGAAACCATATTAGAACAAGAGAATAAACTCCTGTGCCTGCATCCAAGACACTATCAGTACTGATTCAAGTTTAGTCCTCAGCAATGCACAACTGCCTATTTCCATAATCCAGTGGTTCTCCTTTGAAAGGGAAGGAGTGTCAGCATCATGAAGAGGGGAAACAAAGAACAACGCTGCAGTGATGCCAGAGCTTAAGGCACATTCTCATTTTGTCTCCATTTTCCATTAACTAACGTTGTCAGGTCCACAGAGGCGACATATGACTTACTGCAGGGTAATACCATTTAGATACAGACATTACTCTTTCCTGACCCCAACCTACGTGAGATTAGAATCACCCCCTCCTACCCTCACCTCTTTCAGCACTTCTATATTTAACTGCAGATTAACTCATTTCCTCTTTGCACGTGAGATTAGAGTGTCCCAAGCGCAGTCAGCTCAAGCAGAGCCTCAGTGCATCCCCGTGTAAATCACCACTCATTACACATACTAAAGCATGTCAAGGAGGAGAATGAGTCACTCTCTTCATACTCAAACTAAACACTTGCTTCTCAAGAAGTAAAACTGGCAGGCAGCCCAGGCCCCAAAATAGTAGGAGATACCTCCAGTACTAATCTTCCCCCATCTGTTATATAAATATCTCAAAAACACAAGAAGTGCCACTATTTACCAAAGTGTTGGAATGAAATGTAGGTCGGTGTCCAAGGCAAAGGGTTGAACACACTGTGACTTGGCCTCTGGACATGGCATTGATTGCATTTCTCTAGGAAGAAATAATTGCCCCTCATACCAGGGAGGGGAGGGAAAAAAAAAAAAAAAGAAAAAAAAAAGAAAAAATCTCACTAAGGTCATGCTCACCACTCTTGGTTCAAAAAAGCTGTGAGCCATAAAATTGCTGGGAGGGAGTAGCAGGGAACGGGGAAGAGAACTTCTGCTTGCACACAACCCTCCTTTCCATCTTGACAGGACTGTGCAAGACAGACTGTGTTTATGTATCTAGCTGACTGCCCCACAAAACACTTGCAGCCCTAGGGCATAAGAACTTTCGTTGCTGCTTGAGACAGACACTGAGAGGCTGTACATTAAGCTGGGACTTTAACTCCAGCCACGAGTTAACTTCACAGTGAATATAATTTTTCATAGCTAACAACGATGGCAGTGAATTTCACCTCAACAAGCACAGAAAGGATGAAGCATACAAAACTCAGAATGGGAATAAGGTTTTTGGCCTTTGCTTTTATATCAAAAGTCCTTTAAAGCACAAGCACTTATTTTCCTCATCCCCATAATGGTAAAACCTCTCTTGTTCTAACACTTCAAGAGAAGAGGCCCCCTTAATTTTAAGTGGCTGTAATAATAGGCCTCAGTATTTCTTGCCAAGAATAACAGAAAATCAATGCGAACCGAGAGCAGGGAGACACGCAGGAGAGCTACTGGCATTTGCTTCAGCACAACAGCTGGAATAAGTTGTCAATTCTTCTTACTGTATCTTCCAACTACACTGCCTGGCTAAGGGAGCTATTAAAGGAAACAAAACGGTCACGACAAGCTTATGACACAGCTCAGAAGCAATAGCAGTCTCTTCGTGATTCAAAAAACTACGGAATGACAAACAGATGGAAATAAGAAATAAAGCTGTGGAATGACACAGGAGGGCTCTGTTGTGGATTGCTGGAGCAATGGGGCATGGCAGGCAGATGTACAGTTGCCAGTGCAGAATCTGTCGGATCTAATTCAGTGACTGCATTGCCTACAAATGAAATCACAACATGCTAGACAGACAACTGTTATAATTTGGTGCTCTTGCGCATATTATAAGAAATGGATGAACATATCCTTTACTCTCTGTATTTCAGTGTGAAGTGGCTGAATTATCCCAGGAAGGCAAGGATCTGCTCTGCAGAGATCAATACCCACTATGGCAGTGGTGAATCTCTTTCAGCTCCATTATTCCCAGAGGATTATAAATAAATTGCAATGGTTTGCAGACATCCTTCTTTTCTTTAAAGGTAGATTGAAGGTCCTGAAATAGTTGTTGTTTTTTTTTTTCCTGGCAGTATGAGGTCGCTGCATGAAATACACAGCAAACGGAGAACACATCTCAAAATCAATAGCATGCTTCCAGTGATTTGAGAGTCTGAAATGACGAACAGATGGAGATGGGAAAAGAAACAGTGCACTCCATGAGGTGACTCAGAAAAGCTAGCACAAATACACTATGCACGAGCTGTATACCTATAGGAAATGCTCCTCTGCTCCCTCTGTACATGAGTTACATGTTGCGATGAAATTGCAAGCATATCTTACGGCAATAAGACACTCCTTGCTTCCATTCCACCTGGGCATGTGCTCACACACTCTTATTTACCTGTTTGTACACCTTTTTTTTTTTTTTTTTTTTTTTGGCACCAAGACTTAACAAATAGGGTTATTTTTCAGTTTGTTCTCCTTATTGAGAAATTAGACTCAGACCCTGAGAAACACGATCCACTCCTGGCAAAACGAAGGGTAAATGCTAAGAGACTACATCAGGACTACAAGAAACAAGAAAGTGCTTCCTGCTCTAAGGAAAAGGTTCACATTTCATATTTCTTTAAACCCCATGTTGTTTAGATGCTTTTATACAGAACAGGGGAAAATTGATTGTAATCATTATGAGAAAAAATTCTCAGGAGATTCCTTGTCAACTCTGCACCTTCTGTTTGTACACTGCAAGTGATAAAGTGGATGGCAAGGTTACACCAGGTGTGAGTGCAGTTACACTGACAGTAAGGCATCCTCAGAATGGGTGATAACAACTCACTAAGAAACACTTCCTGCTGAGAATGCCTCTCAAGAAGCCTAAAAGGAGACTGCAGAGCAGCTCTCATAGGATCACTTTTTGGCCAGAGCATGCTGAGCTGCACATCCAACATACTGCAGGGGATAATGAAGAAGTCTCAGTGACACTGTGATTGCTGCTGCACTATGGAGCTCCCTGCTGCCCCGCAAACATGCTTTAAGATAATTTCTGTTTGACACAAGCACAAACTGTGAGAAATGGAAGATCAGGTTCACTACAGCAAAGGCTGGAGCAGCTACAAGGAACATGTTGAAGAGCTGGGATCATATCCCTACCTGGGCTGGGATTCGCAGTGCTTCAGGAGAGAGCAGCAGGAGGACCAGGCAGACTTTTGGAGCAGCCAGCCAAAAAATCTGACTCGCTAACAAATGTATAACAAAATAATACTGAGGGACCTCAAAAAATTAGACAGTTGAGTCAAATTAATGCTCAAGAGGCAAACATACATTGAAGTTACAGGAAAAGACTAGAGGAATATTTAGCTGAAAAAAGATGGAAGCAAAGAAGAAGAGATGATTGATTGCAGACTACAAGTGAAGCAATGAATTAATAATTGTGAAGCAAGATTGGGATGTGCCGATTTATTCTGTTTCATGCTATAAAAAGGCAGTAAAAAGTAACAGATATTCTTTTACAATAATAATAAAAAACGCAGCATATCACTCTGAGAAATTTATGACCACAGGCAAGGAGGGAGTACTATAACTGTACTGGCTTTCAAAAAAGATTAGACAACTGCATTAACATAATATCTACAGCTGGGAAAGCCACATGTAAAGTCACACAGATCATCAGCCCAATGGCATTGTTCTCAATTTCATTTGCAGTTTTTCACTTGCATCTCCAGGCAGGGTCTCCAGTTTCCAAGTCTTAACTGGATTCAAAAGGACTGTAAAATTCCTGTTCGGCCCTTAAAGGGTTTAGTGTGAGATGGACGCTCGGGCCCTGTGGGAGCACTGATTTAAGTTCTCAAAGATTCTGGATTTTGCCACTGCCAAGGAGAAAGCTTACAGTTCTCTCTGGTACAGCAACTGCTATTTCTACTCCTGCAATCTGGAAAGCTAACAAGCAGTGTAGCAAATTGCATAAAATCAACAGTCTTTTCCCTCCTAGAGCCTACCCTAGCTATGACTCAATCTGCTGCTACAAATGAAGATGAGGACCAAGAAATTCCATCTTTGGTCTCTATGCTCAGACCACCATAAAGTGCAAAGCCTTTGATGGAGATTCATGTCTCAAAACGACTTTAAAAGCCAGCTTGTCTTCAGCAAAGCCCTGGTGCTAAAATACGAGCCCAGATTAACTTCCCCTGTTTTAATAACAGAAGTAGTTCCAAAGAGTCACTCCAAAAACAGTGAAGTCTTCTCACATAGCTCTGACATCCAGTCTTTAGCCAAAGAATCTCTTTGGGAATCTCTTAAGCTTGAACGTTTCCAGAAATATCCAAAAGTAGTTATGGAGCTGCTCTAAAACTTTTCAGATCTCCTGGTCAAGAAAGGGCACAGTATGAAGTGTCATCTCCCAGTATAATACATCCTTGAGCACTGCACATCTAGAATGACACTGTCAGATCCATGATGCTTTCATAAAGCCTCACCTGCTGGAAACAGAAGACAGACAAGAATCTCAGCTTTCAACTAAAATAAACAGAAAAAACAACTTTCCAGAACAAAAACAGTGAGTTACTGACATGGTGAAGGTAAAGACTTGAATATCCAGAACGTATTAGAAACCAAGTGGCAAATAAAAGTCATTCTAACATGTATTCACACGTGACAAACAAAACACATTAAGTGAAATCCCTTAACCTGAGGCAGGGCTAAGCCATATGATGATTCAAGAACACCTGAAGGGGCAGCACCAGAGACAGCAGATAACTTCACACCATTCTGCAGGCATTATCTCTCGAGAAACATAGTTCCTATTTTAACATTAAGACCTCTGATATCAAAGGACAAGGCAGGGGAGTGTCAAAACAAGAAGCTGAAATGCTACCAATGAGAATAATTGTCAGAATACTTGGTGACATTTATCAGAAGCCACTGGTTCCCTTTGATTGCTGCTCCAGTGTGCTGCCATGGCTGGGCTGCACTAGGAACCTCCACTGAGCTCCATCATTCCCCATGAGCAGAAAGCGCCTCAGACTGCTTCTGCATCCTGCCAGGTGTCAGGCACTGCTTTAAGAAAGGCAAACTTGAATGAAATCAGAAGTTTTCTTCAGTCTCTTGGCATGGAAGCCTATCATGCCCAGTAACTGCACAAGCTCAAGAAAAGAGAGAGTTAACATTCACAGAGGAGGTTGTTTTCTCATCTGTCTTCCATGAGTGTTAACAGGTAGTTCTGTCCTTTTCTTCTGATGCCAGGAAAACGTGCCTTGCTTTGGTGTGACCTGAGAAACATGAGAAGGGTGTAACGAGCTCCACGAAAAAGCAGTATGAGAGTCTGAGCAGTAGCTTCCCTTGGATCCAACTCCTTTCACAGTTTACACTACAGTGGGCACAACACAGAATTTAATCTCATCTCCAGGGGGGTGGGTGCTTTTCCCTGTGAAGTCAGAGGACTTCACTAACAAAGTTGCAAGTCAGATGTTAATTCACTACAGAAGGTCCAATCATGACAACTCTTGTGCTTTAACTGTACTTCTTATGACAGCTGGGTTTTTCTGTAAAATCTGAGCTGCTGTATCTTGTGCAGTAACCAGGAATTTTAGATTTCAGCTTAATAAATTTCTAGGAACATCACTCAACACAACACAGAGCAAGATGTGAGCATGCCCTGAGATAGCTGCCACACAGCTATGTTTGCCCTGTGCTCCAGAGTGAAAAACAGAATGCTCTAGGTTCTAAGGTGAGATCAATTAAGTGTCCATGTAGGACACTTAATGTAAATCATGTAAATATACTTAATGTAAATCATGTAAATATACATGAGGCCTAGTCAATGCTTACTTCTCACATTCCTAAAGATCTGTGTCCCTTTAGAGATACTATTTCTCACCTTTGAAGGTTTAGGCTGCCAGCATCACCCCCTAGAGCTGACAACCAACTACATTTTGCTTAGAGAACACTGTAGTTCCACTGCAGAGAAGCACAGTAATGCTACCATCACCCGGCAGAGTAGATGCAGCTATTGCAGCCATTCATGAGCTGCTTTTTTTTTTTTCCCCTTTTCTTTGCCTTTTTGGTTTCTAATTTGCAAAACAACAACATGAATATGCAACAGCCTCTGTTTTCTTTGTGATACAGAAAATAAACTGGGGAAAGAAAACAAAATGTTGTAGAAAGATCCTGATATACTTTTTAAAAATTCGTAGCGGATTAATCATGACAATACTGTTAATCCGCTGAAGGTGTTCCTATTAATTGGGATTCTACAAAAATGCAAGGGCAGATACATTTCACAGCTAAATATCTCACAGAAAGGGAGATGCAGTGATAATCCAGCTAAGAACAGAGCACACCTGTTCAGGTTGTGCCACACATGTCATAGAATTTCTCTATATACAGGTAGAATGCTATAATTACAACAATAATTCTTCCTCATCCACTACACTAGTACCTGACATTTCAGGGGTGTCAATTGGAACAGTGAAAAAATAGTAAAACAATATGATCTTTACACATCTGGATACCTTCTCCTAGCAGTCACTCATCAGAATAGATGATATCCATGAGCCTAAATAAATGTACATTCCTCGTATTACCCATGAGATTATATTAAAGTACTCACGTGAATAAGCCAAGATCTGACCACTCTCATCTTGTTTATAGCTTTGCATAAGATACAAGCCATCAAGTGAAGTTGTTTTACAAACTCACTAAGCATGCTAAACTTTCAGAACAAATCCCATAAACTATATTCTCTGGGTCTTCAGACCTTCCCTAATATGGTCTCTAAATATCTGAGACATGAGGACACCTCACAAATTACTCAGATGAACTATAAACTTTTCAGACTTATCATTAAAAAAAAAAAAAAAGTCAGAGACAAAAAGATATGCCAGATTACAAATTGGAGCCAAGAGACAACTAAACCATGTGCTTGACAAGAGTGTTAGAAATGCCTAGTATAGCTCAGACAAAACAGTCAAATATGGTTGCAGAATTTTAAAAAAAGGAGGAAGAATATCATTGTACAGCTAAGAGACAACTATCCAGTACTCTTGTGATTTGTAAAATTGAGATGTTTTTCCACTTCAAAAACTAGAAAATCACTAAAGATCTGAGAAGTAAATGTGAGTCTAACTTTTCTGGCATCAAATATTAAGATCAAACTCAGCTTATTCAGTTCCATGAAAAATTTTACTACTCTTACTGATGTCTTTACAAATGTCTATACATTTAATCCAAGTCAATATTTTGAGTCTCAGACAGTGCTGCCATTTATGAGAGCACATCTTGGTTGGATGAATTCACTATTAATTCTATTACAGAGTTAGTCCAGACCATTTTGCCCTTCTTCACAACTAAGGAAATTTATACCTAGCAATTACTTTGACTTCATGGACATTCACCAGCTAGACCATATCAGCTCTGTGCAGAAACACTAGCAGAAATACTAAAAGAGAAAGGACAAACTCTTCTCACTCCTTTCATCCATCCCTCTTCAATCCTACACTGCTTTTTGCAAAGGGAATTAATTAAGCAGACACTCTGCATATAAGCAGTTCACCCCAGCCCAGACGTTGATAAGCAGAACCTAGCCATGCATTCAAGAGCAGTGAATGCTTTGGCCCAAGCAGACAATTTTCTCTGAATAGTAGGGGCTGACAGACCTTTTGAATGTGACTTATTAAAAACAGCCTATGATCCAGAAGACTTGTAACTCAACTGCTTTAAATCTGGCTTATAACGTGATGAGAAATATCTTTTGCCTTCCATCCATTCAGATAATAGAGAGCTTGGCTTTACTATAGTACAGCTGGGCTAGTTACAATTACACCGGACCAAAACATTTTCAACAAGTTGTTCAAATGTTATTAATTTTGTCCTAAAAAGAGCAAGGTACTCATTTGCTTGGGGCTTACTAACTAAACAGATGTTCAAACACTAAAGGCACGCAGTGTCCGTTAGCTGAACTACCAGGGTCTTGGGAACTTCCACTGCATTGTACTTCTGTTCTCAGCAGGTGTTCTCCAGCACTGCTCCACCGCATTTCCCTGTATTCAGAGCAAACAGAGCTGCTCCAGCATAACAAGATTGGAATGAGTTAGGATATTCCCATTCCAAAGATCAGTATCATCAGACAAACAGCATTAGAGAGGAAGTTCTTTGTTACTCAGGTGCTAGAATCTTCAGGGCCTGTAAGCATCAAAGGTGACTGTGCTTAACTGCTACACATTCATTTTTAACATGGGCCAATGGTTAACATATTATATCTGAAACACTTTCAGACCTTAGAAGAACTATTTCATTCTAAACTCTCCAAAGCTCACGGTACAGAAACTCCAAGCTATGTCATGCATCAAGAGAAGCTGAATACACTTTCACAATAGTTGCTAATTTTTTTCTACCTCTTTCCCACATTTTACCAAGTCAGACATATCTTATTCTTTGTTGTTGTGTCTTGTTCCCACCTCCCCTTCCCACCACCCCTTTCCAAATCAGGGCTCAATAAAACAGGTCAAAGGAGGCTCTTTAACAGTTTGAAACAACATGTACTACACTTTGACCACCAAGGCACATTCATCTCATGGAAGTAATTGTATGAACAGCCTCTGCCTATTTAAGGCATCTCTCACCCTAGTTACCTCTTACTGGAAGAATTAACAAGCCAGGTCCACCATTTCTCACAGTCCCCTTGAGGCAGTGCTTGCCACGCTTCTTTAACGTTACCATAGCATCAGCAAGCTTTCTATGTTCAAAATTCAAACCTACACACTCTAAGGCAAAGCATCCTTTGATTTCCAGATAAGTACAGCTGCAGATCCCTAAGGCTTCATTGTAACAAAACATTCAGGCACATGTATATAAATTATTTCAGGCCTCATGTCAAAGGCAATAACAAATAAGCTCTTTCTTTTAACAGGAATGAGACTCGGACTCTTGAAAAGCAAGGGAGTTAATGAAGGGAAAATATATTGCCAGCAACGCTGATATGACCAACTACATCAATCTTGTGTCAGTGCAGTTACGTCCATGCACTGGGATCCTGCTGTTTCTTCTTAGAGTGAGAACTGGAGCACCTAGAAGACGCAACTCTTCCCATAACTTATATTCACAGTGTACACATCTCTGTCACTGTAACAGTTATAGGTTATTCGTGCGAACCTGGCTTTTTGTACAAGCTAATCCCCTCTTGCTTTGCTATCAGAAAGTTGTCATGTAGGAACAAGGAAAGAGGAATGCTACATGCGCTCAGTGAAGAGGTCGGTGACTAAACATGTTTTAATGCAGTTTAGACTACATATCTGAGAGTGAATTATCTCAGTGTTCCAGGATGAGATCTTCCAGAGAAGACAGACTGATTTGCTGAGGTCACTGGAATGAGCATTTCCTGGAAGGAAACTCTGAAATTCACTCCAGTAATTTCTGTGAACCAAATTTGGAAGTATACTGGCTTGTTTTATTTGCCTTGTCATTTGTATAAGGCATGAGAACGTATTCAGCAAGCCTAGGCCCAGATAAGTAAAAGGACAAATTCTAACTTACAGCTTTCAGAAGATAAAAGTCCATATATAGATAATGATACAACAGATTTAATAGTGGTAACTAAATAGTGTCTGCAGTTAATTAACTTGCAATGTTTGAGATGTTTCCTGTTATAGCTTTAAGGAAACGAGCCCAGAACAGTTGACATTTTATCCTTACGCATAACTAAATTGTATCACAAATTAGAGCTCTCCCTACCAGGGGAAAAGCAGCAACAAGCCCTAGCTGTGTCAGAAGGTTCCAATGGCCTCTGCCTTTGAACAAAACACTAAAGGGACTATTCTGTGACTGGAGTCTGAACTCTCATCTTCACATGAACTTCATCTTTCCACTGCATGACCTACACAGCTGTTCTAGGGGTTCAGTTTAGAGGCAGTGCTCTCATGGTCACAGGCTGGCCTCCAGCAGGCAAGAGACAAGGCTTCTCCTTGGCTGCTGCAGCTTTTCCAATCTCTACTTGCCATCCAGTCTCTGCAATTCGCTAGCCCCAGGGTTGCTCCCGAGCCCAGACTGAGTGGGATGTATTTCACATCTTAGCTGAAGTAAATCACACAAACACTTTGCATATTTGGCAAGCAATAGCCTTCCCCAGTCTTTTCTACAACTAGATGCCAAGTCATGCTGTTTTACTGACTCAACTGCTACAAATCAGAACGGCACTTTCTTTTGCTCCAAGACCACAGTTACAGGGGCTAGAGATTGTGGCTTTTATTCTGAAAACACAACGAAGTCAAGACATTTTTGGGTATCAGTGCCCCTAAAGCACATTGTCACACATCCTCCCCTGGAGCGTAAGTCATCCCTTGCTTCTGCTCCCATATGGAGGAAACAAAGGATGACTTCTGCAGGCCAGAGGTAGCCATGTCTTGCAGAAAGTTGCCTTCCATCAACACTCTTCAGGCAAAAGTCAGAACAAGATGTTGTTTACTGAACGTGGTATGTAACAGGATATCTTATAGCACACATAGTAATTGCTCAGAGTTGCAGAGAGGCAAAATTTGATTACTAATTGTTAGTGACAGGTGACAATGCTGTTAGCAATTAGTCCAAACTGCTATACAAATTGCTAGCAGCCACTTATTACCAGATATAGACCTATTAGGGGAATCACTGTGAGAACAGACTGAGTGCGCTGTTACCTCCAGGGCTGGCTGCCAGCTCCAAATGTCAGGGCTGTACTACTGCAAGCCTCACAGTCCTGTCCACCATACAAGCTACCTGACATCTTAATAGGTTTGCCAAAATAAGAGGGGTTAGCAATTCAAGTCCCTGTGTCTCTCGCATCAAGAAGTCATTTGTATTTTAAACATTGCTAACAGCACTTACTGACTACGCAGCAGGGCAATCAACACTCAGGAAAGCAGCCTTGCTTCTGTCAATGCCAGCATGATAAGTAAGGTGAAGAGGAAACAGAACGAAAATATTTAAGCCTTATTTAGTCTCAGCAAAACCTTGGGTAGTCCAACCTGATCAACTGCCAACCCACTGCATCTGGATTTGGTTTCTGATGAAAGCATCTACAGAAACAAAGTGATATAATCCAGTCCTAAATTATGAGCAAAGCTTAGAAATAGTCTGCCATGACAAATGGAAACTATGCTCTTACAAACAGCAAGAACTTGCTATGTGATGCAGTAAGAGAACTGCTATCGGCACAAAAGTCCTGGCATGCTCTTTATAATGAGAAGTGTGAGGGGAATGGCAATGCTGCATTTCCATTAGAAAAAAAAAGTAATGCATTTCTATAGCATGTCATCTGAACTTCAGAGCTATTCTAAGCTGACAAGTCCCTGTTGCTGTGACAATGCAAGCATTTCTCCCACTCTGCTGATGCAAAAGCTGAAGCACAGACAGGATATTTTTCTGAAGTCCCCATGGAAGTCACAGGCTGCCAGATGAACTGAGTCCACAGTGCAATCAGTTGCCAACAGAGTCCCAAAATGACTAAGGGAATCCTTAATAACAGAGCAAGCCCTTTCCTGGCTTTGTTGCACTAAATAACCAATGTGATTTGGGGTTTCATGTCTACAATCCAAATGCTGTTAATTAATAAGATTGGCGAAGTGTTGACACTCTTCAACAGATGCATTCCCCACAAGAGTCTAGATAAGAGCGTACACATCTAACGAAGAAGCTGGATGCCTCAGAACAGAGCCGCTCTATGTGAGAGCCAGCCCACTAGAACATGATCTTGAAACTAGTCTAGAAGTGAGCAAAAGTGTCCCTGAGCTGAGCTGCCCAGTGCCTTACAATCAGGCTCATCACAAACACAAAGGCACCTTCTGTCCAAACCTGGGCTACCAAGAAATAGCTCAAGTCACATCTTAGGGAACAGCTCAGTAGATGGCTAAATGGAATCTCACATAATTTCTACCTGTGGTACATGAGGCCCTTGACTAAAGGAATTCAGTTTGTTTGGCAATCAAACTTTTTTTTTTTTCTTTAATCAATCCAAAAGGAGAAGACATGCACAGACAGTATCTTACTACACCTCTTTCCTACCACCCTTGACAGGATGAAAACAAACAGAATGCCAGCCCCCAGGCCAAAACAAAACCTGGATCTTTTCTACACAATGTTTGCTAAGGAATCCCTTAAAGAAAACAAACAAATACAAAGCCACCCTACAAAACTAGGATTTATCCCTGCAGTCATTTATCTCCCTGCACGCTGATCACCATCAATAAACTGAGTTGTGTATTGCCATAACATTTAAGCAAGTAAACAACTGCAGATGTGGATGGCTTCTGAGGCTGCAAACAACTTACGCAAGTGCCAACCTCAACTGAACAGATTCAGCTTCACACCTAACTTCCTCCAGATACTTCTGTTCTTTGTTAGAGCAGAGCTACTCTTTGTGCTTTCATCTTCACACTCACTCAGCTTTAATCTTCACACAGATCTGTAGTTCTCCTTTTCAATCCACAAAGTATTTACTGAACACAAAGACCAATAGGTAAATCTGAAAAGTTTTCCCCCTTGCTCGGTGTTAAGATACACAGGGGAAAAAAAACAACACCACACCAGAAAAACAGTTAAGGCAACTTTTGTTTTAGCACTATCTTTCAGCAAAGGCATTATTTGTGCAGCACCTTATGCAATGAGCACATTATCACCTACTCCAATGGCTGCTGTAACACATTCATTAAGTAGTTATACTTAGTTATTCATTAAGTAGTTATATTCACCTCGGTCTTCACTGGTGGCCAGGATTCTAGTCTTTTTCACGTCCCTGAACCCTGCATCCCCAAACCTCTATGTGGGGACCAAGGAGGTAAATCCCTCCCCACTGTAAGGGCAGAGCAAGTCCGAGAGTGCCTCCTTAGACTGAATGAATTCAAGTCTATGGGGCCGGATGGCTTGCATCCCAGGGTCCTGAAGGAGCTGGCTGAGGTGGTTGCCGAGCCGCTCTCCATCATATTTGAGAAGTCGTGGCTGTCAGGTGAGGTCCCGGATGACTGGAGGAAGGGTCACGTCACTCCCATATACAAGAAGGGGAGCAGGGAGGACCCGGGGAACTACAGGCCGGTGAGTCTCACCTCCGTGCCTGGGAAGATCATGGAACGGATCCTCCTGGACAACATGCTCGATCACATAAAGAATGAGCATGTGATCCGAGACAGCCAGCACGGCTTCACCAAAGGAAGGTCATGCCTAACTAATCTTGTGGCCTTCTATGATGGAGTGACGGCATTGGTGGACGAAGGGAAGGCGACTGATGTCATTTACCTGGACCTGAGCAAGGCCTTTGACATGGTCCCCCACCACATCCTCATCTCCAAATTGGAGGGAAGTGGATTTGATGGGTGGACGACCCGATGGGTAAGAAACTGGTTGAAAGGCCGCAGACAGAGGGTGGTGGTCAATGGCTCTATGTCCAGGTGGAGGCCGGTAACAAGTGGTGTCCCCCAAGGGTCTGTCTTGGGACCGGTGCTCTTTAACATCTTTATTAATGACATCGATGAGGGAATTGAGTGCACCCTCAGCAAGTTTGCTGACGACACCAAGCTGAGTGGTGCGGTTGATACGGTGGAAGGAAGGGATGCCATTCAGAGGGACCTCGACAGGCTGGAGGGCTGGGCTCGGGTGAACCTAATGAGGTTCAACACGGCAAAGTGCAAGGTTTTGCATTTGGGCCGGAAGAACCCCAGGCACCCGTACAGGCTGGGAGGAGCGGTCCTTGAGAGCAGCTCGGCAGAGAAGGACCTGGGGGTCCTGATGGACGAGAGACTGAACATGAGCCAGCAGTGCGCTCTGGCAGCTCGAAAGGCAAATGGGATCCTGGGCTCCATCAGGAGAGGGGTGGTCAGCAGGGACAGGGAGGTGATCATCCCTCTCTACTCGGCTCTTGTGAGGCCCCATCTGGAGTACTGTGTCCAGGTGTGGAGCCCTCAGTACAAGAAAGACATTGAGATTTTGGAAAGGGTCCAGAGGAGGGTGACTAAGATGATCAGGGGGCTGGAGCACCTCCCCTATGAGGACAGGCTGAGGGAGTTGGGCTTGTTCAGCCTGGAGAAGAGAAGGCTGCGGGGTGACCTCATTGCAGCCTATCAATACCTGAAGGGAACCTACACCCACGAGGGGAGTAAACTCTTCAAAAGGGCTGACAACAGCAGGACTAGGGGAAATGGATCCAAGTTGAAGGAGGGAAGATTTAGGTTGGATGTTAGGGGGAAGTTCTATACAAGGAGAGTGGTTAGGCCCTGGAACGGGCTGCCCAGGGAGGTTGTGGATGCCCCGTCCTTGGATGTGTTTAAGGCCAGGTTGGACAGGGTCCTGGGCAACCTGATCTGAATGTGTGTGTTTGGTGGCCCTGCTAGGCAGGGGGGTTGGAACTACATGATCCTTGAGGTCCCTTCCAACCCGGGTGATTCTGTGATTCTGTGATTCTGTGATTCTGTGATTCTGTGATACTAACATCACTAGGATTCTCTATAAAATGTTGGGATACTTTATTTATGAGATAGTTAAGAGTCGCACGGAATAAGGTAATAGAGTAACAGAATAATAGGGACCTCAGACAAGGTTGTGTCAGTTTTTGCAATTATGTGACAGGTTCAGAGCAAAACTGTCCATTCCCAGTAAATAACCTCACACATGCAAAAAGTTCTCATCCCATTCGGCTCTAAGCAAACATCAAACACACCATGTGTCTGAAACTTTTGTAGCGTAAGACTCTCAGCTTTTCAATTTTACAGAAATTTTTGATCTTACAGACTGCTGCAGGTGTAATTATCTGTTTGTGACCCTCTATTTTCTGTCTGTTTCCTATCCTGTGCTTGTTAGCAGTAGAATCTTCCCCCATTCCCAAAAGACACTACCAAACTGTGACTTGCAAACCAGTATGTGCATGCAGAAACTTTGTCAAACATAATCCTCACTCAAGATAACAATTAGAGTTGCCATTGATTCTAAGCATGGACATCTCCACAAAACAAACAGTAAGGACAAGATCAATTTCAGCTGGGGAGAGTTAACTAAACATCAGGCATTTAGACCATTACCTCTACAGTACATGGTGGGCGACATGGGCCTCCCGAGGACACATCATTCTGTCCTAGAATGGGCACATAAGCTGGAATGAATTGCCACATGGCAGTGCTTTTCTTTCTCTACTATGGGAAGAGCATGGAGCCTTGTTTTTTAAAAGATTTACCTCACCTTTGTAAGTACAGCAATAAGCCCTCTGTTACAGGCTCAGGTGCTAACAGTTGAGATGACAGCATCCCCTCCTGTGGGTCTTCCCTCACCCCCTTCTACACACAGATGTTTAATCCTTTACAAAACAATTAGGAAAAGAAAGAATCGGTGTTGAAAAGACAAGCAGATTTCCTACTAAGAACACTAATATGAAGTTAGGTAGTGTCAGCTTGTAACAAATTTCAAGTTGTGGGTTTTAAGGCTGTGGTTTGTGTTTTGGCAGAGATGTCATTTGGATCCAAACACACATAATGCAAATACCACAGCTGAAGGTGTCAATTTCAGACTGAAAATGGGATTGTACTTAAAACATACATCAGTCTATGGCAGAACATTTAAGATCCCAGGATATCAACATCACTAATCAGAAGTCAGATGGCATAGCTCACGGTGAAAGCACTAAGACTTGAACACAACAGCAGTGTTATAACACTGTCACCCTTTCACCTTCCTAAAGTCTCACACAGGTTGTGGTGCCAAGTACTCAAGCAGACGTGGAAGCCTCAACACTTCTCTCTGCTCTCACACAGATGAGGTCAGGACTCTCAAGAGCAGGATTTGGGTCTAAGAGAAATCTGCACCTATTTTAAAGATGACTGTTCATCACTGTTGGCCTATGAATACACTCCCTTGAAGATCAGGACAACTGTATCAATTATAAAATACTGTAGCTGATGAAACCATATATTTAGAGGGGAGATGCTTAACGTATGCTGCAGTGGACATCAAGAGTCTTCTCAGCTCTCTGCACAGTTAGTGGAAAAGTAGTGACCTACACATTTTCAGCTTGCTTTACAACTCCTGTACTAAGGAAACACAGTAACCTTTTCTAGTTGTAAAGTAGTTCACATTCCAGCAACAGTCAACAGTGTTAGCTGTATTTAATAATCTGTTCTGGTGGATCCTGCTTATTCTGATGCTGACAGAGATGACACATACAAGAAAGGAAATATAGATTAAGTTCATAAAAGATTCACGTATATTATTGATTGCGTAAATCCAGAGCCAGCATTAAAGAATAGAAATGGAATGAGACATTTTCTGAAGTAACATCTTAGACCATAATCAATTTTGCACTATACTGATTTATTTAAAGAGAAGACAGAAGTCCTACACCTCAAGACAGCCCCCCTCTCCACTTCCACAGAAAAAAAGTCCATGGTGCTTTCTGTATTTAGGATCTGATTTTGCATCACCTTACACAGCCAGCTATGAGCAGCCCCACAGACTGCAAGGCAGCTGCTCATGGAAGTGAGGATTGTCCTTGCATTCATGGGGTCTGCAGGCATCTGTTAGCGTGCATTTGTACAGCAATCTGCGTTCATTTAAATCAACACTTAATATAGTAATTCCTTAATTTATCTCACAACTGCCTCAGATCATGTAACAAGGATGCTCTAAAATACGGTTTTATTAATTTCTGCTAGTGCTTTAATATAAATTGAGCAATGTTATCCAGAACTACAGGGCACAGTATTAATTTGAGCTTCAGAATGTCAATGAGAGAAAAGGCAGTTCATTTCAGTAACAAAACGCTTTTATTATCTATCTACAAAATACACGTGACATTTAGAAGACAGTGATCTTCATATCCTTGTGAACTTTAGCAAAGATCCGTTACAAAATGCCATGAGCAACTGATACATTGCTGTAGCGTTACGACAAAGAAATTGGCTTCCATTAGCAGTCTTGTGACATGCAACAGCTAGCACAGAACAGAAACACTGCACATCACAAACTCAGATCACACTTGGACCTCTTCGATTCATAATCAACACTTTGGTTTTTATTAAGAAAATCAGATTACTTGAATTTGGGGGTGTTTCTCAGTGAAATGTAGAAATGCCATATGCACTTTTCACCGATTAGCAGACAAGTCAGCTCAAGTTGGTGTTGCTGGTTGACACTCGCATGGCACCAGACTTCTTCAAATGCCCAAGCCAGATGGGCATTTGCACAGGGTCCCTTTATACCTCTCTGCCAGAGGGAAAAGCCTAGTTTAAGGATCCTGACCTTGCCATGTCACAAAATAAAGCTGCAATGGAAGAAATAGGCCTCCACTAGCCTGAATGGGAACAGATTTTACTGCACTGTACACTTCTGAGAAACGTATCCAAAACACCTAGATGATGTGACCAATATAACCAACAGGCTTGCAACAGAGAAAATACAAGTCTGTCTGACAAAAGTGAGCACCAGGCCAAAACAGCTCTTCTGAATATGTTCCTCGCTTTGAAGAGGGCTTAGCAAGCCCCACAAAATCTTTCATTATTTTAGTGGATATTTTAGAAAAGAAGATGGGTACAAAACATTTGACCTGATAGTTTTGCTGGCCATCCATTATCAACCTGCTCAGAAGCATGAAGGTGTGCACTGTTAGAAGGAGATGACATTAAAATTATTTCATTAACATGCGAGTAAAAGATGGAGACGAAGACAGAAATACAATGTCAGAAAAGGCTTCTTGCTCAGGAGGATTGAAGCTAGATACCCTTTTTGTATGCGAACAGATGGCATTTGCTGTACATGGACTTATTTCCATTAGCTTCCATAATGACTGGGGCTGGGAAGTGCTCTGTATGTGAACATACATATATGACCTTGAGAGGACCAAAATGCTGCTTTAAGAAAGCCACTCAAGTTTGTTTAAAACTATCAGTTCAGTAAGTTGTTCCCTCCATTCTCCCCCTCCACCCCAACCAGTGCTTACACTTTATCCATGTATGGAAGAGATTTCAGAGGTCTGAGTCATTAAAACCTACAGAGAATAAAAAAACTTGGCAAATATGAAAGCAAGGCATTTTAAAAGGCTCTGAGGAGACAGCCTGCTCCCCCTTGCTACTGAAGATGTGATAGATGAGCTGCCATTTATGTGTAGGAGCTGACAATCTGAGGATTTGGGCAAGCCTATGAACTTAATTACATACAGTGCGTCCCAAAACAGCTTAAATAGATATACATGCCAAAAACTGAGAGGGAACCTTTTGATCCTACTAAGAAAAAAAAAAGAAATAAAAAAAAAAAGAAACCAATATTTAAAGTAGCAGCCTTGTGTGTTATCTGCAGACAAACTTCCTGCCAAATATTATTGTCTCTGCCAAGAACTATGGTATTTTTGGATAGTTTCTTATTTACAACCCCTCCTTGTGCATGAAACAGTGATGTTTTGCCATTTTTAGGTGTGGCTGATTATATAAAAAGCTCAAAAAATTTCAAGCAAGAATCTCTTCTCAGAGGACTTGTCTTACTGGAGAGAGCATTACAACAAACTTCAGCTTCCCTATAAAAAACACTAACAACAAAACCAAGAAAGAACAACCCACTTAACCAAACCAGGTATTCCAAGGGAAAAAAACAACAAACATGCTGAGGAAAGGTCCAAGGGATGTTTGTTGTTTGTGGTACCTTAGTCAACAATATGACATTCTCTGTAAGCATATGGGATTTATGAGGGATGATATCCTGCTCTTGGTAATACTACAGTAAGCAAACAGAATCAGTGGTATTAGCTTTTTTCCTCCCCATCCTGATTTTTGGATGTGTATCCATGCATCTTCCAGATCTGGCTTTATGAAAAGCAGACTTTCCGATGACATTCAGCTTCCAAGCCCTTAGTACCCACTCAGAGAGTTGCTAAGAAATCACAGTTCAGCATCACGTTTCCTCCCTCAAGACAATTCAGCAGGGCTCAGATTCTCAGAGGTCACTGAGGATCTGGGACTCAGGAAATCTGAGCTCTGTTCCCAGCCTTCTGCTATCACTGCACAACAGTGCAGCGCCTCATTTTCTCAAATTAAAAAAAAAAAAGAAGGGCTAAAACCACCAGCCTCCTTTTCAAGAACTTAAAAAAAAAAAAAAAAAAATTAAAAGAAAAAGGATCAAAGGATCAAAGGATCAATACACTGTGCACTTATCACTCAATCTTCACATCCCCCCCCAAAAACCTCACAGGATTTTAACGTTTACTGTCCACAAGCTCCTGCAATATTCCGGGTAACATTTATACCAATTCAAACCCAGCAGCATTTCTCCAGAACAGAGACTTCTCTTTCTCCCACGTCTACCCAGAGTAACTTATCTCAAATACATTTACACAGGATTTCGGTTCTAAAGCTGTAAATCCAACCTAAGCTCCTCACTATGGCATCCGATCCATGTCAGTACTTGCAGCCACGCAGATCCCTGTGAGATGGGCTGTATTTTCCCAATTACCAAAAACATTTAAGATGAATATCACAGAGAGGGTCATTTGATTTCCATTGGCATCATTAATGATTACTTCACTACTAAGAAACACACCTCCTCCTTCCCCATCGTTTCTTCATTCATAACCTGAATAACTTAAGAATGAGAATACTTGAGTACAAAAAATCCAAAAAAACTTTGTGGATAACAATCCTTCTATGCATACTATCTGCAAGAAGAATGCATCATTAAAGACAAGTAATACTCTATTCCTCATAAAATACATTCATTTCATATAATCTTTAGAGTCTCCAAGCTCAAACAGAAAAATTATACTTAAAATACGTATTTTCAAATCTTTCCCTCTTTCTCATTAATAGGGACTAAAACTTGTTCTGTTTCTTTTCTTCATCCTTTTCCTTTTTTCTCAACATCATACTCAATGGAATTCAAAGCAATTATGAAGTCGCAGACAAAACATCAGGACACCAAGTGAGAATGAAAACCCTGAATAGGTACCTGAGAGTGAGCTGCAAAACAGGTTAGCACAGATTTGAGTGCCAAAAGCTTTTCATGAATGTGGTGAGATGATGAGAGGTAAACAAGAAGAAATAGGCTTCAGAGTCCATTCTCTGCAAAACTTATGTAAGTCTTTTAAGAGTCTGGAGCGATCAGAACACAATTTCTGTAACTCAGAAACTAATCATGTCAAAAGCTGTACGGGGTTTCTCATACAACAGGACACCCTTTAGTTATGCAGTCTTGGCCCTGGGGAATCCTACCACTCACAGAAGGAGCCAGCAAATTTCAGTAGAATCTAAAAATAACGTAGAATGCTACATTAAAAGATATTAATGTGCTAAACATTACTGCAGCTTGCCTAGCAGGGACGAGTCAATGCATAAATCTGTGCTTGCCTCCACTTGGATATTACCAGAACTTAAAACCAAAAATAGGAGCCCAAGATCTTACTTTATGGATTAACTGGAATAAATTGAAGTCAAACAGACATGCTCTGTGTGACAGATGTGACCCTTTCCCAATAAAGCTTTCAGCAGATCTTCAGTTCAACAAATGCTTTCTATACGAATAAATTCAGATGCAGTTACCTCAAAAACCTGTTTTCATATTTCAGCATTTTTATTGCAGTGGTATCTAATGGTTCAATCAAATCCCATCCCTAAAGCTCTAGGTGCGTGTAGGACTGCACTCCTTATCAGACTAGTTTAGAGCTGATAGAATCCACACAAACAAATAAAGCATTATTACATGCACAGTAGAGGAAACATAACGCAAACAGATCAAATAACGTGGCAGAGATCACACTGTGTGCAGCAGAGTTACACATTCAGCCAGTGAGCCCCAGCTCACTGCCAAAACCTATTTCCAGGCTGAGCTCCCCAGGCTGCTGGGCCCACTTGTGCCCAGGTGTAGTCATTCCCTTTCTTCTTGGCCAAGAACTAATGACTGTACAGGACAGTGAGCTACTGCGCTGGTTGCAATAGAGATTGCATTTTCTATAAATGGGAGACCATTCAGTCACCTGAAAGGAGCCTTAAAAGAGGAGCCCTCCTGCAGAGCAGACTGAAGCTCTATACAAGGTGGCTTAATACCTGTTAATAACCATGCTCTGGGTTTCAGTTATTCTTCTAGACATCTGCCTTGATGTCTAGAAAGCTCTGGAAAAGCAAACTTTGGATTTTAATCTCAAGGAAACCACCTGGGAAAATCCAACATGAGCACGAAGCAATGTGTTAGTCTTTGCTCAGCATCCTGAGCTCAGGCCCTGGCAGCCACCCCAGACAGGGATAGAAGGAGCAGGAGAGCCCTCAGTACAATGCTGGTAAACAGGACTCCACCTCAGAACAGCAGCAGGCAGCAGTGCTCCCAGTGTCACATAACACAGCTCCAGCCTTTAAAATGACCACAAGTTACTAAGCAAGAAGCTGAAACACACCTAATGGAAACATGAGAATGGTTACATCTTCAGCTATCACCCACATCTATCTAAATCAAAAAGTGCTCACAGACTTCAGCTGAATCCAAATAAAAATCAAACTATCTGCAATTTTTATCTCTCAGACCAAAGCCTATGGAAGATCTCTGGTACCCAAGAGCAACTGCTGAGCAGCTGTGCACAGCACAAGCTGCCTGGGGCCATAGGAACACCCAGTCTGCAGGCATACCCTGTTTTGGGGAAGCAGGGGCTGCATCTTCCAAGCAAAAATCAAGTGAGGTGACGAGGACAGACACAGGTCATTACATGAACATAATAGAACTAGAAAATGGAACTGAAGATCCAGCACAGATACCAGCCACTGTGCTTGCCTTAAAGTCCAAATGACCACACCCAACTTCAAAGTATATTCCAACCTGAGCAATTCTATGATTCTGTACTCGCACAGACTTTTAAAACAAAAGGAATTCTCTCATATTTGTCAGCAGAACCAAGAAAAAAGTCTAGCATTAGGTCTCATTTAAAATGTTTTAACTACGCTACAAATTATTGAGTCAATTCATCAAGTTTGAGGCTGGCTCTAAACGGTTCCAGCTGCCGCACAGAAACCTAGAACCAAACACAAACCAAATTTCTAAGGCTTCATGTCAGCTTCAATTTTCTGTTACATTAAGAGAATAATTTTAGCCCTAAGTTAACAGTTATTAAGAAGTGCTGAAGTTGAGCCCATTTAACTCTCAGTTTTAGTTAACAATGCTTCAAGATGAACTTGCAGTTAGACACATCGCATCTCTTTTGTTTCGGGATGTTCATTTGGGGAAATTTAACAGGCAAGAGATGCCTATCTGAAAATGGAATCAATCAGGAATGAAGTTACGACAGAAAGAATTTCAGCAGACCATAAAAGAGAGAGAGAAAAAAGAAAACCCCACTATAAGAATAGTCCGTCAAAACGCAACTGTAGCGAGTTTGGGCAGCTTCCCAGTGCTCCAGAGGGAATTCTGCTATTTGCTGAGTTTAGTGAATGTAATCGAGTACCGAAGGAAAACCAGCAAAAAAAAGTACTGCTGCTTTCACCATTTTCTCAGTCCTGCTCAGTGTGAGAAAGCATACGGAAAACAGAGAAATTATTGTATTGCTGCGAAAGCAGATGTTCACAGCACAGATAAGAGTGACTGATTGCACATAGAATAAAACTACACAATCAGGCTTTTTTTTTTTTTTTTTTTTTTTTTTTTAAATAAAAGTCACTCAGCTGGCAGAAAGGAATAAAGAAAAAGAAGATTCAGAAAGTACTTTGGGAACATCTGCAGAGATAAGTCCTGCTCAGTTCCACAGTAAAAAGGAGCTAGTATTTTCCCTCGCAGATCATATGCAACATCATCTGAACTACTTTTCTCCAAGAATCTGAGTGTACAACATTAGGCAGGAAATTCTAACTCATTCAGAAGAGATGCAAACAGTTAACAGGAAACATAACATGAAATAATTCAAGCAATCTCCTTCCAAAGGCAACAGATAGTCCACAAGTTATTTATAGAGGAAAATGCAAAAGAGACTGGAAAGCACTTAAAACTTCTGAGGTTTTAAATACTCACTTCTTGCAGCCAAAATCACATCAGATGAACATCCAGGAAAATTTTTAAAAGCTCACGTTAAGGAGCTTAACCAGCTGAGAACATGATGTAGCCCTTCCTCTGGGCCGTCCAGCCATACGCATTTACTCATTCAACAGAAGCACAGAGCGTGATATTGTAGTGCAGCCTTTTACGTAGGGATGCCAGGAGAGGGGGGAGGAGAGGAAAGCCCTTCCCAGAGGCTTTAGTTCAGCCCACTCATTAAAATACAGAGTGGAAACAGCTGCCATGGAAAGGAAGAGGATGTCCTGGCAGTTTCTTGGGTGTAAAATGATTTAGTTCTGGAATCTTAACAAGAAAGATTTTTTTCTGAATTTTATTCTTACTCTGCATTTCTCTTAAAAATAAATAAAACAGTAATTAAAAAACAAAACAGACAACTCTGTCTCTAACTCAGCTCAGAAATTCATATAACATACTGGATAGTTATCCGTCCATTTTCAAAATTAGCACGTCTTATTAGGGGAAATAAATCCCCAAAAGATCCTATTTCTCCTCCTTGCGAGGACAACTACGAGTTCATGTGCGCTTTCTAAGGCTTAAATCTTCATGTAATGTAATACCAAATTCGTTCAGAATGCCTGCTCACCAAGAAGTTCCAAGAAGATAATAAATATTAGTTCATTAGTAGCAACATTTATGAGTGACAGCATCTCTCATATATATTAGCACCTCAAAGTTAAGGCTAGATAGGGAAGAAAGATAGGTGGCAACAACAGTGAAAGCCCCAGGAACATTTCTTCAAGGAGACACTGAAAAAAATGAGGATTCTTCAGTCTGAGAAGGTGTTGACAGAGGGGAAATGAGAGCTTTATTAAATCTTGAAAGGCATCAAAACCACAAATCTGGGAATGGTGGCTCGTTCCTTCTGGTAACACAAGCACTGAATGAAATCTTCTCAGGCTACTTCAAGCTTCAGAACAAACAAAAACCAGTACCTTTTTACAGAATATATAATTGGATTGCAAACCTCATTGCCACAGGATCCTGCGGTGTTCTGCTGTGTAAACTAGCTCAAAAATTAAATGCTAAAGCTCATACCTTGGGAAGTTGTTAACCACAAGTTACTAGAAGGTACAGATACTTTGGTGAACTAGCACTTTGCATTTGGCCTCCACATTAACCCCTTCCCTAAGGCTGTGACACTGGCTCCCGCCAGAGATAGCAGACTGGATTAGGAGGAGCATCTTTGTGCCACACCTATGGCTTTGTATTATCAGTGTCGGTACGTCTATTCCACAAACAGAGAATTAACTATGTACATTAAGAGACAAGCATCAAAGCTATTTTGAATTTCTGACTACAGCCCAAAATAAGACATTGGGACATAACCATTACTGGCCTGAAGTAAATTTGCACTTCCTCAAAGGCAGCACCCAAAGCGTCCCCCGAGACTCCAGTCCAACTACTTCATGACTTCACGACTTCTCACCACCAGTCTTTCCACAACACATTTCAGCAGCTATTTCTCCTATTTTCTGCTTTATGCATTCTGATCGTGAAACCTGATATTTAATATCAAAGCTATTTTAAGTGCATGTATTTCTTTTTTTATATATCGTCAGCTGGCATTTTTCAATTTTCAACCGGGTAACAGCCACAGCAGCAAGTAGCAAATAGTTGTACAATGAGAGGCATACCTTAAAAACAGCCTTGCAGTGCTCAAGCGCTCACTGCATAGCAAAAGGCGTAACTGCCCACTAGCTCTGCTGCTTCAACAGCTGGTCTTAATTAATATTCAGAAACAAGACACTTCTATGCAAAATTAACCAACTGACTTCAGAGACTGGGTCTAAGAAAAGCATTCACAAACTCTGCTTCTCTACTCCGCTTAATTTTAAGCTGGGACTTAACAGCTGTTTGTCTGTCTTTGCATGTTTAATGTTTCCTGTAGGTCTGCAAAAGCATGCAAAATATTTTAGTTCAAGGCCTCTATACGGTTGTAATAGGAAATGGCTGTCTCCCTTAAAGAGCTGGGTTAGTATAGAAACAGGGATTGTCTGTCTGACAGTGAAGTCTTTAGTGTATATCTCAAAGGGAAGGAAAAGACACATAAATATTTACTGCCTTCTGTACACACCACGGAATTCAAACGCTGCCTATTTTTGGTTACTTCTTCTCTAAACAATCCAGGCTAAGGTCTGGTACTGTTGTTCTCATTGTTTTTTTTTTTCATATCAATAGAAAGTTCTGCTCCCACCTTTGCCAGACAGTTCCTCTAAGCTGCAAAACAGCATCACAAAGAGAAAGCTGCTATCTGAATCCTAGGCTGGCCAAGACTACTTGCTTGTGCAAGAAGTGTGATCATGTCACAGACCCCTTAGTCTATCTGAGAGCATGCATGCTTCCTGTGTGAGGCTTCAAACCCATGTTGAAACAGCCTTCTAGTGTTTCAGCATGAGGCATGGTGAAGACATATAGATAAGCAAGGTTCTGCTTCCTAGTTCTGTCCTCTTTCACTTCACCTATGCTGAAGAGCACACAACATTCCCTCCACAGAAAGTGCATGGGATGAAGCAGCAGAAACAGATGTTCCCTTTCCTCCGGCATAACCCCTAATGAACAGCCTTCAAATCTGATCTTTGACCCATTTACAGCTTCAAATTGTGGTCCTTAGCCTCCTTCACCACTGTGCTCCAACAGGTCCATCCTTTCTTTTTCACATCACAATATATGTACTGCTAGAGGACCAGCAGCACTGAAAATCATTTTCATTTCCTAGATGCACCCTTACCATACCTGCCCTTCTTTAAGGCTCGACTAAAACTTCAATCTTCACCTCCACCCCTTTGTTTCTCTCTTTTATTTAAGAGCCATGTGGTAAATAGAGAGGAACTTAAAGGATTCGCACTTCCCTCATGTGGTTGTAACTACACCTTGAGTCATGAAATGCTGAGGAAGTTACTGATGGAGTAACTCATGTAAATACATAGCAGTGAAAACTTGCTTATCCAAAAAACAGCCAAGGTGCAACCAGATACTCTGATCAGTAGACAGGAGCTCAGCTCACTGATGGGAATATGTTTCAGGATGCTCAATGAAACCAATGAAAATTTCCTACAAAACGCAAATTTGCAACAATTCAAGAACTGGATAGGAGGTCCTGCAGGTCTGAGAGAAGATGAGGGTTCAGTGAATAATAATTTTCCTTAAAATGATACCTTAGCACAAAGCCTTCTAATGTGGGCTTGTACATATCAGAAGAGTCACTACAGTGCATGAGGATCCAGCCTTGATATGCTTAGTTAAAAAGAGTCACATCTGCAGTACGATCTGAAGCAGTTTAACAGAATTGATTGCAGGAACTGCACCCCAATAAGATTTTCTTTGCATTTCATCTGAGTTTTCTTGTCTCTTTTTTTTTTTTTTTTTTTTTTCCTTTTATGTAATAAATCTGGTTTGGGATGCCACTGAGTTTCTACCAGTTCAGTCCACTTCTTGCCTCATTTCCACTGAACAGCACTACAAAATGAAAAGAAAATGAGAGCAAAGGTACTTAGGCAAGGGAAGTGGAATGGACAGAATGATTTTCACAATAAAGATGGATCAGTGCAATCTTTAAAAAAAAACAACAACAAAACAAGCATTCTTAACACAGACAAGTTATACACACATGGGAGATGCACATGGAAGTCCAATGGGATATTTTAGTATGCATTCTGAGCACAGAAGGCTGAAGTGCTTCTGGATCCATTCAAAAAAATGCACCCACTTCATGGAACCAGAGATTGATTTAGAAATCTGGTGGGCTGAGGCAATTCAACCAAGCATCAGGGATGCAGAACAAAACCTCAAACAGTCTGAATCTGTTCTTTGGATCAAAAAGCCTCTCCCTTCCAGCTAACTTCCCCACCCACCCTGAAAGCATTCTGCTTTGGGAGTGGCTCTTCTCATACAGGAAACAAAATTTTCTTTTACTGTGGTTCATGGAAAATTTTCTCATTTTTCTATCTGCAGCCCACCTAGACTGGAAAAAAAAACCATTAGCCTCATCCAAAACCCAGGGTTAACAACTCTGCCTATCTGTGGATAGTTCTTTTCAACTAGCAAGGAAGCAATCCCACAACTGCCTTTCATATGGCTCATTATGGGAATGGCGGTGCAGCACAACCACAAAAAGAGTTGTACTGGATTAATTTGAGAAGTTATTGTAGAGCACTTTGAGGTACTTCCATCTGAAAAAAGGCTTATGAAAACAGGGATTAGATCAATTCTAGGGCAACTGTGGTCTTCAAGTGTACGAGGGCTTCCCATAAATTGGAATGGTAATAAGAGACAACTGGATACATAGATTTTATTCCAACTTGTTACAGATCATGCGATATAAAGATTGAGTCGTGGAGTATAAATAATACAATCCTCAGGTACAATAACTGAATTTATTATCAATCCAAAGTCTGCTATCAGTAACACGAATCCTATTATTGCCTTCAGCAGGATTTGGATCAGTCTTCCAAAGAGCAATTTGGGAAAAAAAAAATAAAAAATAGAGAAATAAAAGCATTTTAATTTTAGCAATGTATAGAAAAAATATATATATTTTTCCTTTTCAGAAAAAAAAAAAAAAAAAAAAAAGGACTTGGATGAAGCTACAGTTGATCAGATCATCACTTTATTTAATCCAAAAAGCCTTTATCAGTACCAGAAGCCCCATAGTCACATACAAGAAACTAATTAGCAATTCTGGGAAAGCTGCAGCTGGGTATCTCTACTGAGAAGAAACAAAGCAGCTTCACTGCATCAGCAAGGCATCAATTTGCATTTACTGGATAAGTTTTCAGCTGGACCAGTTCCCAATTTGCCTCACCAGTGCTAGCCACGAGTTGGATCAGTTTATACCAGTTAAGAAAATACAGCTCTGTAGAAGAACTTAAACATAAAATCTTTCACAGTTTGGTGATACAAAGCAGAAGCCAAGAGAACAAGTCAGGTAAGACAAATATTTGGGAACAAGTATCATTGTCTGTATGTCTGGAGCGATGTTCCTGGCATTTCTGAGAACTCAGAACCAAACACGTGAATCTACTTTAAAGCAGAGCTCGCACAAGGAACCTGTGGCATAGCAAGAAGCAAAGGCTGGAAGCCCGACTCTCATATTGTCCCTCTTCAGATGGCTTGATGTTCTTCAGACAGCTCAGCTTCCTCCTGACTACAGAGTGATATGGTTCTCTTAACAAAGAATACATCATTTCTCATACATCATTCTCTAAGTTAACCACCTACTTCACTTTCAGCACATATGCAAAGTACCCTTTTCCTTTCCCTAAGCACCCACAGTAACTCCAAATTTTTCACTTTCAATCTCAGTTAGAGAGGTACCTCCACCCCAAATTGCATTTTGGGTCTTCACTCTGCTTTCCAGGCTTGGCAGAAGCCTTACAACTAGCTCTGCTTCCTCTCCTCTCTTTCACTGCAGCTCTGGCCCTGCAAGCAGCACAGCTGCTTCTCTTGCCGACGCTTACTCCTAAAATGCCTCCTTGGAGCAGATGTTTCCCATGTGTTTCATTCTTTACTTTCTCCCCACCCCCTACATGTTCCCATGCAAGAAGCAATTTATCTCCTTTAGCTCACAGATCCAAACCTGAAATAGTGTAAGCTTTATCAATCTAGCCATTGTGGTTCTGGAACAGGCAGGAAAAAAGAAACAGACTCTGTCTTTTTCCCTGTGATAATACGTAGGGAGGAGGAAAAAAGGTATAACCTTGGCACAGCCTGTGGTTCCCATTTCATTTTCAGATCACCAGCTTTAAGTTCTGGAATTTATGGTTTTCTTTAC
The DNA here is from genome assembly GCF_019232065.1 of Centrocercus urophasianus. NCBI lineage: Eukaryota > Metazoa > Chordata > Aves > Galliformes > Phasianidae > Centrocercus > Centrocercus urophasianus. Next base: position 19,145,801 of record NW_024884722.1, read on the forward strand.
AGAGGTGAAATTTTATTTCTTCCCAATGTTTTGGTAAACAGGATTACTTATTATCTGCATTTTTTGCCCCTTTCACTTCTACCTCATTCCACTGTTCAGCAGCTGCCGCTAATATCTCAGATGCCCCATTCGCTTTCTCTGTGACATTTCCCTTCCTCCAGCTGTCTGTCCTTGGCACCAGGGCCTGCAGTGGCCCAAGACCTTTATACAAATTACCTTTGCTCTGCTGCTTGTTTCCACAGTTAGTTCAACAACTCAAGCCAGTTTCACCAGTTTATGCTACCTGAATCAAAACGAAAAACAACATCCTCCAGCTGGACTGATACAGTAATCTTAGTTTTAGGTTATTACAACTTCTTCTACTCTTACTTTTGCTGGAAGAGGGATAGATGCAGCCTCTCCCATGCAACATCATGTTTTTCTGAGCAGGAAAACTTCTCACTTTAGGCCAAATCCTGAAAGTATCATCAGTCTACAAAAGGAGCATATAACTGCACCCTGTAGGCTTGTCAGTGAGCCCTGCCACAAGTAGGTGAGATTACAATTTCTAGCAGCTGCCAATAGATTAGGAGATCCCATGCACTTAGAAACCTGAAACTAAGAACTAAAGTGAACTAAAGTCAAGCAGGTTTTGCTCAGATGGTCAAAGCCCTATATGGAATAGATCACAAAGTGCTTGTTGACTTCACTCCTAAGAGGCCCTCACTCCAGCCTCAGTCCCAGGCAGGCAGAACCTAATGATACTAACTGTGTGTTCCCCAGCCATGGCCTTTGTCACCTGCATACAAATGGCCTGGAGCCGGCAGAGCAGGGCGGACAGGAAGGACAGACAGTATGACCAGCTCACCTGCTAGGCTGGTAATGTGTTGGAGTGCAAGAACTGGTGATAGGATGGCCCTTTCCTGACTGTTTGCTCCCATACTGCCTCTTTGCAAGCAGCTTTCCAGCATGTGACCTCACATTCTGCAACTGCTCTGATTAAAACTGCTGCACTCAGTCAAATGTTTAGTAACTCCTCTGATAGCTCTATATTAAAAATGACTGTGGGGGTGAGGGAAAGCAGAAAGAAGAGTAATAGTCTAAGTTAGTTAAGTGCAGTGCTCAGGCAAAGAAAAAGTTTGCTTTCCAAATCCCCCATGTAGTTGATTTGCTGCTGGGACACAACGGATGCGTGGGCACTGAAAAGCCCCAGGCAAGGACTACAGTCTCATTTTCAGGCTTACCCAGAGTCTCTTTCCATGAGTTCAGCTGAGTCACTTCATACTCTGCTCTTCTGAAAACAGGCAAAAATCTCCATTAATGCTACAGATTGCAAGTTTGTATATTAGTAGCGCACTCCCCTCACAGTAGCAACTGGCTTTTCCCTGTACTTGTATCATGCCCAGATCTGAAATGAAGCCACAAAGTGACACAAACATAACTGGCAGAAACCTTAGTAATTTCATAGCAGTGCCATGAAGTTGCTTGTGTGAACCACTAGGACCTGGCACAGACCATGCCTCTCTTGTATGTATTCTTCCTCCTAGCAGTGTCACAGTGGAGTCAGCTTGGTTTTCCAGAACAGAGAGGACCTTGTGCCCTACATAACTCTGCATAGAGCCAGCCCCAGATAATAATCTCTTCCTATACTGTTCACTAAATTCATCATGAAGTGTTTTCTGTAGCTCCCTTATAGGGGAGACTCCAGACAACAGATATAAACACCAGTGCAATCCTTTGTTTTTCAGTTCCTTGATATTTCTCTAATGGGGGAGAGGGGGAAGGGGGAAGGCTGAAAGAGAAAAATAGAATGAATCTAGAGAGAATAAAGCTAGTACTGGAAGTTCCCTGTCAATAGAAGGATCTTCCCAGGTGGAACTGTTGTTTAGAAGTGCGGAAAAAGTGGCAGAGGTCAGAAGATCAATAGGTATTGAAGGAATGCAGTTTCATCTTGACCAGGGCAGATCAAAGAAATTATATTAATTGCTTTTCAAGACAGATACTCCCATAGCCTTTAATCCATTCTGGTAGCATGCAGAGAAATTTGGTAGAAAACCATCCACAGTGTGTAATCCTCAAAATCCGCAAGATACTTCAAACACTGAAGGAATCTATGCTTGAATATGCAAGAAGTGGCAAAAAGAGAGCATTCTCCAATCCATGTCATATTAAATTTATCTCATAACTAACAACTTCTCAACTTCTTTTCTGCTCCTTACTACTTCCTAAACTAGCTATATTGCTTTGATTCCTATTTTCATTTCAGTTTGCACCTTTTGATTTGTTACTTCCTAGACCTGCTAATCCTTCTCCAGTCACCATCTTCTCAGAAATCACTTTTCCTTCAAACAGTTCTCATCCTTCCTCCTACAAACAGCTGTGCTGTATGTCATGTAGGCATGATTTAGACTGGAAGCTCTGCAGTGTATAGAACAGGTCTTATTTATGTTTGTGAATCTTGGTCTAACTTTATACTGCCGTATAAATGTTTAATAGCTAATAATGCATTTGCTGGAACAAGCTCTGCGCTACTACTCAGTGTGACTTTTTGGACACAATCCTTGCTGACTGTCAGAAGCTTCTGGAATTAAAATTAAAAAAAAAAGCAAACAGCAGCTACCTGGTGACACTGCAGTCTCAGAGTTATATGATAAGATAGTTGATATATAGTTGAAGATGCAATAGTTGCAATGCAACATAGTTGATAGTTGAAGATGCTAACAAATAAGCACCGTAGCACTGGAAATGGCCATATCTACTCTTTTGAATTAGCATAGAGTTTAGGAGCTCAGCTCTACCACTGAGTCTTACCTCCTTTACGTCATCTATCTCTAGACCCTCATATTAACAGAATTGTAGACAAGCATTTCAAATCTTTTTTTTCACTTCAGTGTTGGCTGAAGGTACAAGAATGGTCCCGTCCATTCCTTACTCCATTCCTGGCACTATTTTTCTCTGGTTTTGAGTACCATAACCTGTGTTAGAATTAATTCTTAAAAAGAAATTCCAGTAGCAGATTTTTTGTGCAGTTTTTACTTCAGTGATCAAACAGGAGCCAGACAATTCATAACTGATGCCACACAGCAATGAATTCTCAAGCAAATAGGGAATGTACAATGTCTCAGCCTTGGGGCCAATGAATAAAATACGGTGATGCTAATGGAGAAAATGCAATGGGACAAAAGGAGCCTCAGGTCTTTATGTCACCTAGCCTCAGGTTGACACTTATGAATACAAACAACTACATAAGTTTCCACAACCGGTAGAAATAGAAATCTTTGGGTTTTGTTTCATCCATGTTATCTCCTTATCAGGTTGTTCCTGATGGTGCAGTTGGATGATGAGAAGTCTCATCCTTTAATCTCAACAATTTGTGCACTGTTGATGTAGGAATATATTAAGAATCAATTCTGTTACATATCTGAAGGGGCTGTAGAACATGGAGGGAAGTGAGGCTCCTGCCCAGCCATTTACATCCAACACTACATACTAGGTCAGAATCCCTATTCTATGAATTTTGATAAAGTCTCACTAATAACACTGTTGATACTTTATCCTTGAAAGAGATTTGACTAAGTGATGATTTAAGATTTTGAGATTTGTCAGTATGCATTAGAAAAGAAATGAGAAGTCAGTCAAAAATTAAGCAAAAACCATCTATTAGGAAAGACTCCTATTACAGTCAATTCTCACGGACTTAATAAAGCTTTTTAAGTGGCATGAAAAAAACTCCACCACTTCAGTCATTTAAAAGTAGATTGGACCAAGCATTGGAAGAAACATATTGCAGGGAACTCAGACATACCAGCATGGCAGTAAAATCTTTTTCTCTCACTTCCAGGATTGTGCATGATAAGATTTCAGTACTAGTCAAAGTGTACTTATCTGTAATCATCACAATTTTCAGAACTTGGATTTTAGTGCCAATATCTCTTCAAGAAGAAAGGTGTCCACCATATATACAGACAGAAGCATTACAGTTGCAAAGAGAGGTGCAGAGAGGGGCAACGCTACTTAGTGAAGATGAGCTAGGGACAAAGACTTTTGAACAGATCAGAATTGAAACACTTGGGAAAGTACTCCCCAGTATGATTGGAAGATGAATTTTTAACAGAAAGTCCCATTCAGTTGGAAGCATTCAACAGGTGTAAGTAGGCTGCAGCTCCCTAAGTATACTAACTGGTATCAGAAACACACCTCCACACAGAAAGATTGACATATCTCAATAAATCTACAATTTTCATTAACTTCTCAGCTCATCAAATATCACAGCTCCCACAGTCAAACTAAAACAGGGAGGATCTTCAAGCAGACCAAGTTGAAACCCGCTCTCCTATACTGCATAGCAAAGAAAAAAACAACACTTTTAAGAAAACTCTCAGTGAAGTCCTCCTTATTTGACTAGCATTATTTTCGAATTAAAATAACTCTTTTTTCACCAATGGTACAGTGCCTTCATGCTTAAAAAAATTTGGAGAAGATAGGGATCGGATCTGTCAGCTATTTTATTTTGCCTCTAAAGAACATGGTTTCAAGTACCCAAGCAAAGCCACAATGAATAATTAACAACTAAGCTCATTTAGAGCTCAGGGTCTAAAAAAACAGCAAACCTGTTACTGAGAATATGGCCCTACACCTCACTGTTTTTGGCAAGAAAGCCATACCTAATTCACAAAAACATCTTTCTGAAGGAACTAAAACAACTTCTTTCATGACCATTTCGTTTTGTCTCTAGTTCCTTTAAAAATGTAACAGACTCTAACTCAGATATAACTAGAATAATTTGCATTAGTTCTAGTACTGAACAGATTTATGATACCTTGTGTATTCACAGGAAAGTCCCATCTTCAAAAGATTCCAAGGACGAACTGCTGAGCCTCAGAACAAAAAAGTCCTTTAAAATCAGGGTCAAGCAAGGCATTTAGATTCAAAAATAATAAATAAATCCATTTGGAAACAAAAGCCTATTGTATATCGCTTCTCCAGGAAAACCCATGGGTGGCTGAGAATTACTTGGGAAAACTTTGTGTAAATTAGTTCTGAATCATTCTCAACTCTCTCTCTTACACTGAAAAGAGGGGTCTGTAGAAGGAGAAAAGCATTTGTGAGTTCACACAGGGTCAGGGAATATCTGGCATTCCAAATACAGAACTAGAAAATGTTCACTGTTGTTGGGATGCTGAAAAAAAGAACGAACGTCTTCCCTACTCATGACTCACTGAGGAACTGGGACACCCTCAGCTCCAGCTACAAATGATTGGGGCTGGGGAGCTAGAAAATACAGAAGGAAGCATAAAATGTGGCAGTAAAAGCTCATGCAGTTCGATGATTCAAAGGAACCAATTCCTGCTCTTTACTCCAAAGAGAAAAAATACAAAATGGAGAAATAACAATTAAAAAAAAAATAAAAACTCAGTACCACTGTTCCCCATCATACTTTGCTTTCTCTGCCACCACCACCACCAGGCAGACACTGCCACGCAGACAAAGCCAATGAGAAGAAATCTCATGAAGAGTCTGTTAGAAAACACAGTATTTCACCCAGGGATTTTGCAGCATCCTATGAAGTTATATAGAAACTAATCACCAAAATCCATAGTTACTTGCATTAGTTCAAGAAACTGTGAAAATATAAAGTTATATTATTTCACAGTAACATTTATAGAAAAAAAGCTATTCTTTATTCTTAATGCTGAAAGCATATGCTAACAATTATCACCACAAAAGCTATTTCAATTCTTCCAAGTTATACAGCAAACTAGACAGCAGGGACAGCTTTGAAACTCTGCACATCAGGTTCTTATTTACTTTGCTATCCTATCTCCAGGTTAAAATCATACACATCTGCTGAAGGCACTTTCTCCATCTGAGGGAATTCTCCTGGTAAAACTGATTCAGGTACCAAGATGCTGAAGAGGAGTGGCACAACCTTGATTCGATCCTTAGAAAATAAGACCTCCTTCCTGAGATCTAAGAAGATTCTCAGACTCAGCAAGTGAAGGATGCAACACTTCCACTACGTCACACACTTGCTCAGCAGTGATAACTGAGTCAGAGCACGAGCGATTCAGATTAATCAACAGACACTGTCCATGATTTTGTAGTCAGTGTTCACCTGCTATTAAGTAACTTTGTTCTTGTCCTGGAGCCTCTGAAACCAAGTATTTTGCCATTACCATGAAGCCCAGTGTTGATTAGCACACACATAAGATGGCACAAAAGCAGCATGGTCATTGCTGTATGCATTAACATGATTTTTCAAGCTTAGTTTTAATTTAGCGCAACTTTGTGGAGAAGACTTGTCTGGTCTAAAATATTGCATTAAATATCAAGCAAATATTTTTCTTCCACCAATAGCTTCGCAAGTCACATTTTTGAAAGTTTCCATACTGCATTTGAGATGAATATTAAGGAGTGTAACAGTGCACATACCTTTGTCAGAGCTCACAGAAAGAGAAGCCACAGGTCCACAGCTATGCTCTGGCCTCCTCCTGGAGAAGAGAAAGGCAGCAAGTGTTATAGAATATAATAATCTAACGTATCTGTTAGAAAAATGAACTCTGAAATGGTCTCTAAGAAAAAAAAAGAGAGAGATGGAAAGAGAATAAATCACCAGTCTGGGTTCTGTGAGAAATTCTTACAATTATTTCTAGCCTATCTACTCCAGTAGTTATTTTTTAAAAGCCAAAAATCACCATCTGACTATGAATCAGCTTTTATGAGTAAAGAGCCTCCATATCTATATAAAAGCCAAAGCATCATCATCTGTGTTTATTATTCTGTAAAAAAAAAACAAAAAAAAACAACGAAACAGTGCCAAACTTCCTGCAACACCCACTTTAGTTGCTGAAATCCAGAGAACTGAATGTACTGCTGTTAGCATTTGGAGACAGGAATATGTTTTGATCTAATATATCAGAGACAGGCTTGCAAGGTAACAAGAAGGTACTAGATTCCATAGCATGTTAAAATAGTGCCAAATATGCAGCCAAACACAGGATAACTTCTATTCACCATCTTCAAATTCTTTCAGCAGTTCTAACCATCCTCAAAACATCATGAAAGTTGGTAAATAATTGAATTTTCCCAGCTCATGACATAAATCACAGCCTGATTAATATTCTAACACTACTCTTACTTATGTTGCATTTAACACAGTTACCTATGAGACAGGAGTAGGACAAAATTTCTCAGAACAGAGAAGTCTGCTTTGTAGCTATAGCCATTTCTATTAAGTCAGGTGTTTTCCTACTGGCAGAGGACACAGTTTGTGGATAAGTACGTCAGGACACAGTGGGTGCGCCACAGAGCCAGCTCTCTCCTGAGAGAGAGAATTATAGCGCTGCTTTTCCATCCTGCAGTGTCCCAGGAAAGCAGACTCTCTTGCCTTTGCCCATCTCTTCCTGCAGGTCTCCCTAAGAATGTACTGGGAGAAAAGTTCCCCAGAAAGGCAGATCTGCAAAACCTATCCAGATTTCAGTGCCATCTCAAATCCGTATAAGATTTGTTTTTCAAGACTTCTGCTAAAGCTTAAGTATAGGATTTTCCAACTAGTGGGAACTCACCCGCCCGTAACTCCACCCACATAAAGCACTTCTCTGCACATTTTCAAGAGCAGGTGATAGCAAAAGGGAGGTTCATTCTCTGCTGCCATCACCAAGGACAAGAGATCAGAAACGTGAGCAGCCATCAGACTTCAACTGCTGCTCTCCAAGTTCAGTGTGGATGATAAGTGCAGGGCCTATGCTCTCAGCTGTCACCTACCACAGAACCTCAGGGTGAGGAGGATTCTGTGTTTGGATCATGATAAGGGAATATTTATCACTTCTGTAAACTCCCACTGAAAAGCTGTCAGTTTGTAATAAAGAAGCAGGCACTTCTTGAAACTGAGAAGTTCCTCCCTGCCTCCTTCTTTACTTTGCAAATGGTAGCCCAGTAGGATTGAGAAAAGACATCATCTCTTCCCCTGCAGCACGTGCACAGTCACTCCAAAAGTAATACCTTCTATTTGTTTCCATGAAAACTACAACAGATACAACAGACAAATGGTGCGCCACCAATCTCCTGTCCTGCTGCTCCTTTCTCAGTTCCAGGATTTGTGCACTTGTTTGTATGTTCTTGCCAGTCAGTGAGGAGTTTTCCCCCTCCCACAGTGCTTTTTCAGGGAACAAGTAATATCCCCATCAACTTTCCTGTCTCTTCTTCCCTGCTAGGAATCAATTCACCTCGCCACTTACATTAACTCAGAAGCAAGGACTAATGATCTACACACACCTCACCCCTTTTCCCATCTCCTCAGTTTCTGAAGCTTATCCTTCTCATGATTTGAGACATCAAGCCAACCACATTGGATAGTGCAATCCATAACCATGCCATAACGCTGTCAGGTATACCTATCAAACATAATTTAATACCATAATACCATTATACTCTGAAGCCTCTTCCACTGACGGACACATTTTTGCCTGTATGCCTAGCTTGACTGTTTGTCTTTCAGTAGCATTCAGCTTTTAATTTCTCACTTACTATCCATGGGGAGGAAAGTAATGCTAATCTACCCTATTTGGGTGCTGTGGCAAGCTAAGATCCCTAAAGAAAAACTCTTGATAAATGAAAAAAAAGCACACCTGTATCCCTCCTTTCTATCTTGAACTTACTCTGGATCAAACCCTCATCCAACGCCTATCTTTTAGTTATGGGACCAACCAAGCCCATTTGTGTCATAGTTTGTATTATTCATGCTCTAATGGTATGGAAAACACAGAGATACAACACTTTTTTCTATATTAATTTATCAGAGAAAATAGTGCAGGTTGCTTGTAACGTGTCAGACTTGGATTGTTCACCTGCACAACAGCTTGTTGTCTCAAATGCGCACTATCCCCAGACACGTTTCACAAATAAAAGTCTGGGAATAGAAACAATCTAACACGAAAAAGTCAGACCTATTTTCAGTAAAAACTCCTGGATGCTTTTGTCTAAAATGCAGAGCTTGAAAACAGAGAAAGTGAAGTGAGATATGGATACCCTGACTCAAAGAACATTACTTAAGGAAAATGATGAAATTTCCATGTGCCTCAAGACAGCAAAATGCCCAAGTATGCTGAAGCACACATTATTCTGAAGAGCAGTAACAGTTATGGTTGCCATTAGATAAGTAACTCTGACATGAACCCCTCTTATCTAACATTAATTTGGAGTTGTTTCCATCGGTTTGCCATGGAGGAGAAAATCTTTGAGAGCTCAATTAAATTAAATCACTAACACATGCTTCCTACGGATATCCTTGAGAATCAGGCACATATTGCAACTACATTCCTAGCAGCTAGAAGGGCAATAACAGCAAAATTAAATTCCGCCTTTAAACTGCTGATTTACAGCTTGAAGAAATCATACCCAGGATGTTGCCCGTTCCCCGCAAAATTGTCTGGTGAGGGCAAATATGAACACATTTCCCTCCTGGCAAGCACAGCAGTCTAATTTGCTTATGTGAGAGCCATGCAGCTTTCAGAGAGCTTGAGGAAGATGGAATAAAATAACTGAATTATTATCTTTTAAATAAATAAAGTACAGAACATACTGTCTGTCTGCAGCATTATTTTGGAACACAAGTAAATTTTCTAAATTACTAATAAGTGTGGAAGTATTTGAATCTTCAGGTATGAGTAGCAAATGTACACATTTTGGGTATCAAAAATAAAGATGTTGTAAAACTGGAAGTTGCTGGAGGTACAATGAATAATCTGGGAAACTTTTCCTGCACCTCACACATAAACACTTATCTTACTTATTCATAACTACTCTACTTTACCGCCTCCTCTCAAACCAACCTTCGCAGTGCTTAACTACTTTTGACCACGAACTTTGAGCCTTTTACTCAAATTATGATCAACCTCCATCTTGCCACCTCTGCTAAGCATATGAAATATGAACAAGTCAGGATGCAGGGATGAGTACTAGGCTGTTCAAAACTTTGGTCTTCATGATAAATGCATGCTGGTCTGTTACAAGAAAAATCATTAGATTGTTGCATAAATATTGAAGTGATCACTCCTGAGCATTTCAGGCAAACTGTTAAGAGCCATGGAGACTCAGGTTCTTCCAATAGGAGCTCCTGCCTTGTGAAACAGGTACAGTAGCCTCTAGGAAGCTTGGTACAATCCCAGACTGTTTTGAGCACCGTGAAAGCATTTCCAACTTAAGGTTTTAGACAGATTCTGGAATGACTGGATTTATTATCCCTTTCAGGAAAAGGCTAAGGTGAGATCTCTGGAATAAGTACTACAACTTTCTGGAGCTGAACTCTGTTGCTCAAGTATGCTGACAAACATGCAGTGCATTGAAAACAAACAAACAAACAGTGCCCATATTGTATAGAAGCCCATGCTAGCAAGCAAAGAGCACGTACATCCATCCTTCCACCCTCAAGAGTCTAACATCAGTCAATTCTTGTAAAAATCAGGCAAGTTACTGTGCCATTTATAGTAATAGGAAGGCTGCCATTTTTCCTTTCTTGTAAAGGAAAAACATGCCCATCTCTGTGCTGTACATGATGCATTACAGACCCAGCATTAATAAAACTTCAGTGTGGGGGAGCAGGGAGAAAAGAGAGGGAATAGAAAACAGTGTCACAGCCTCTGCCATTTTGGAGTGCTTGTCCCTTTTAATCACAATGGCAAGCAGTCCCCAGGCAAGATAATGAAGGTTCAACTCACAGCACAGAATGAAATCAAGTCATTTTCTCCAGCTTAGTCACTGACTTTCCAAGCATCTCAAAGAAAAAGCCAGGAAGAGCACTGAGGATTGCAGCAGCAGCAACAGTACTGCTGCCGAATGGTCTTACAACAAAACATGTCTTTGGAAAAAATGACTGTAGTAATGCAACGAGGAACAGAAGAGGAAGCTGATGACGAAGGGACACTTTCCCTCCACCTCTAGTACTGTAATCCTAGCAACCAGAGCTCTTCAAAAGCATGTGTAGGAGGATACTGTGAAGAAAGGGTAGCACTGTTTATAGTACATAGAAATAGAGCCTGCAGAATAGCCAAATGAGGAGAATAACCTTTATGCAAGAACAGAAGTGTGGAAGGAAATGGGTAGGTAAGGACAATTGTAGAATTTGTACTGTATAAAAGAGAATCCTTTCTAAGTAGGATGCAACGGAAAAGATGTTTCACCCATGAAGTTGGAAGAAATAACTCATCTGGAATAGGAACCTTTTAATGTTTGTTATCTGAGCGTCTGTTACAAGATGGGTTGTAGTACTTATAATACTTACTTATAATTAGCACTTTATCAGCTAAAAAGTCAAAGCATTTTGTACAGGAATCCATTTAGTCTTAAGTCACCTTTATGAGATGCCTATCAGCCAACACTGAAAGTCTGGTGAGAAACACAAATACTTTAAAGGGTTTTCAAAGTTTGAATGCTCAACGCTTTCTGAAAATAAACTTCCTGGAGTAAGTTTCTATGTCACTCAACCTGATATCCTGGCCATTTCCTCTTCACTACAGCAAACAAAATGAAGATGCAGAGGCACCAAACAGCTTGTTTAATAAAGGCTTATTTGCAAACCTAAAAGAAAGCTGTTGGTTTTTCATCAGTTGTCAAGCACTACAGATCTCACTAGGAAAATTACATCCCACCTGCAAAATGCAACAGAAGCTTGAAAATCTATTAAGGGGTATCTAATAAACCCCACAGGATTTCACACAAATTCCTACAAAAATCCATTGTTCAGCTAGAGTACACACAAGCTCCTCTATGGACAGATTAAGAAAAGCTGTCTGCTTGCTGACCTGCTTAAGAATTAAATTAATGATCCAGTCCACAAGCGTGAAAACACCTTCCTAATTAAATTGCCTCAAATCAGAGTGAGAAATGCATGCACAACTCATACTTACTTATTTCTTAAACAAATGAACACTTTTTTCTGCAGTTATTTCTGTGTGGACTCCTTCTCCATGGTACCAGGAGAGCTGATCCAGGCTGCCACTTACCACTGATATTTATCAGTGGGGTTTTTTTTGTGCAAAGATGGCCACGAATAAAAGCAAGCCTGTTGGCAATAGGGTTAAGTCATGTACAGAGGGGATCAAGATCTAACAAAACAAACTTAGAGTCCACATACAGAAAAAAAAGTTCAAAACCACTTATTTACACTGACAGTATATTAATTATTGGCCTGCAAGTAATTCCATTAAGACTCTTTACACAATCTAAATATTCACATCATTATTTGGTGCTATCAAGATAACACCTAATTATTTGGAAACACAAACTGCAGCAAAGCAAAAATAAACAAAAATAAACTAAGCTAAAGAGAAAAAAGGCTTGACAGAGCTCAGAGAAGCATACAGAAAATCCAAGCACATTTCACCACTGCATTTTTTCATGTTGTTTCCAACTGATTTTTTTTTTTTTACACTGAATTGGCTTTTAATAGATGCAAAGGAGATAAATGTCTCATTACCAAAAATAAATCTCTCTGTTAAGGATGGCAGAAAGAGGCAAAGGCACTGCACTGCCTATTATGGTATTAAGCAACAGATTTCACTCCCTCTGCTACATGCCCATTAATTAAAAATTTGACAAGCTTTTCCAAAGAATTTCTGAGCTTCTTTGGTCTTCTGTAATTCGTCCATAATTCTTTGTATATATAAACATGTCAGGCCTGAACAGAAGTAGGACATGCACATCGTTCACCACAGAATTCTTTTCCTATTGAAACACAAATACTGGTAAAGAAACAATAACAGACAAAAGGGGAATAACGCAAGAAATTAACACAATGAAACAAATATGCCTGCAATTCCCCCTCCAGTCACCAGATGAAGCTGCTTAAAGGACCAGTACCAATATGCTTGTCTTCCTTTTTGACCACAGAGACCTCCTCTGTCAGTGCCAGAACTGCATGCAGCAGCTCCCAGTGAGTTGAATCACTTTGCATTGCAGCCTTGCATGAACACGAGACACTGCTGTAATAGGAAATGGTCGCTTGCTCCAAGCTAACGGTGTGCTGCACACAGCCACAATGCAGCAAGGATTTTCTTCTCTTTGCAGTGCATTGGCTCTGTAACATTCCCTCCCTGTGGTCAAGCAGAGTAGCCACTGCCTTCTTGCTACTGGTGTAACATGGGCAGATGTCTGTCAAACACACGTGCACACAAAGACATACTCACTGATTTTTGTCTTTTCTTCTTGCTCTCCTTTGATGAGGAAAAAAAACCCACAAAAAAATTATAGAGCAAAATTGCACATCTGCGCCATCAGAATAGCTCCTGTTCAGTCTGTTATACTTACATCCAACAGCCTGGAAAGAAAAATTGGTTGGCTATTGCTGCTATTTGGTGCAAAAGCAGATGCAAACACAAGAACTGAAGTACAGCGGAGCTTCCACCCCATCACACAGCAATGTTATCCTGTGCTTTACTCAGCTGTTCTTCTGTCCTTTAATGCAAATCCAAATGAAACAATTCCTTTCTGGCATGCAGGAGGGCGAGATAGCCTAATAGGTCTACACCACCTCTAAGCAATCTCTGCCTTGCATGGCTTGTTTTATTGACTTATCTCACTGGCAGTTCGTGGGCAGAAGCACGTGCCTCATACAAATGTCAGGACCTCTCTTGCTTCATGATGCCACTGTGCAAGTAATCAGAATTAAAACAAAGCCCATCATTTTATTTCTGAGGGATTAACTCCACATTGCCACACATCGTTTTCCCAGATACAGACAAAAGGTTTGACAACACCATCCCAGAAGTATTTTATTAACCGCTGCAGCGCTTCCACTTTCAGGGCCATGGAAACTACTGCTCCTGATACATCAGTTAATGTAGAGCAGGATTACAGCCCCTGCCCTAGGGAGCACCCATGGTTTTGTCAAGTTAAAATCATTTTGTTTACTTACATTGAAGAGTTAGGAGAGATTATGAGAAGCACACAATGAGTAACATATGGTATTCTCCCGGCTTCTCATGTGAGGGATTGATTTTTCAGCAAAATATGAATTACTGAGGGAAATAATTACTAGTTTTACAGAACTGCATTTCCCGAATTAGATCAAAAACAAATAAAAAGCCTTGCTGAAAGCACAATGGATTCTGTCTAGCCCATGCACTCCCACAGCAGACTTTGCCATTAATAGTTAGAAACTCTGCGAACGAAATATTCCAGTGCAAGTCCAAAATGATTATCTAATATAACATCTTGCTGTTGCCAGTATTAAAAAAAAAAAAAAAAAAAAAGGAAGAAAATAAAAGAAAAAGCAAGCAGATTTAGGCTAGACAAGCAAGAGACTTGTTAAGAGGGTGGTATTTCTGAGATCTGTCAGAAGTCCTCAGCTAATAAGAAAGGCAATGCCTATATGTGTTCAGATTACACCCTAAGGAGTCACTACAGCATTGATAGCAAATCTCAGTGTTTATTAACACTGCCTTTCTGACTAAAAGTGCAAACAATGGAACTTGTACCTCTAACCACAAGGGGGAAAAAAAGTCAACCCTTTACTTAGAAAAAAACTATATGTCTCAGAGTTAAGTGTCTGCATGAGATTCCTTTCTTATGTCTACCACCCGGGAAGCAGAAGCAGCCTGATTTTTAATGTTTAACCATGTTAAAATAATGACCAAGCAGGCTGTAGTTTTGGAAGTTAAGCAGCAAAATTTAACTACAGGAAAGGAAAGTCTGCTTTCAGCGCTTGGAAGTGTTCCTGACTTTTTGCAGTGAGAACATTTAGTAGTTCATGTTAATATTTAACTCTGTTTTTTTCCAGTACTCCACCAGTTTTCCTCCAGGGATGCAGAGGAAGGCAGTGGCATAGCTGAACTGTTACTCTACTTTAAAAGCAAAAAGGGAAATGGCGACTAATCACAGAAAACAGCTGCAGAAAATACATGAAAGAAGAAAAAAGTTTCTCAAAAGAAACTTTCTGTAGATTGCATCAGAAGTACGTCTTACTGAATAAACAATTCACACAGACAATAAATGATGAAAAGGATGTAAATAAAAATTGTCATCTGACCTCTTCATTGAGATTTGGAGAGTGACGGTACTGCCTGACCCGGTCACTTAGTCATTCTGAACCAGGTTAATTTGAGAAATCCTTCAATTGGTTGCCAGTGAGTGTCTGTTCCTATCTATAGCCACCTCTTTAAGGCTGCTCCAGCTTTCAGGGTAAAGCAAAATAAGCTTATTTGATGATGTCCTAGCTCCCCTCTTACAAGTCATTCTTACTGTCTAGTTTCTGTAATCTTGTTATGAGACACTCCTTCCTTCTGCCTACCCCATTTTTTACTTCTTTCTTCCTGAATGCTTTCCAAGTCCATTTCCTTGATTTTTGAGTTAGTAAGAAACAGGGCTTTCAGATTAAATGCTGAAAGGAATCCATCCACACTCATGATAAGCTATAAGGAAAAAACAACTAGGTGTTCAGAGATGGGAATATCTGGTTCCCTCTGGTGAACACTCTGCATCCTCCCTTGTGCCCCACTGCAGCGGCATATGCGAACAGGACAGTCACAGCCCCATTCTTCAAGCCCACTAGTCAAAAGGACACAGTGCTGACAGTTCTAATGGAAATCACTGGTGCCTAGGAGTGGCCATCACTTCCAAAACGCAAGAGACATGTTGCTTTGGTACTTAGACTCTAGATTTTAAAAAGATTTTAATGTTAGAAAACATAATGAGTGAATAAACGATGGTGTGTATTTTCCAGATGCAAATTTTGTTGTAATGAAACAGAGAAGGAAAGCCAATACTCCTGCAGACAGTAAAAGGCTCACTGTGTCAGAGCCTTCTATCCTTCCACCATCCCATTTGACACTTCTTAAGTGGGAAGTCTTTCTGCAGCCTTTCACACTTGACGTCTTAATTAAAGCATGGTTAAATTAATATCTCAGACATGATATATCCTTTATCCATCTATATCAGTAATTAAACTAATTCTCAAGGGAATGAGACCATTTGTTATGTGTGATGTAACTTTAGCTGGGGTATTCCAAAGAAAGAGAAGGAGCTGATGTTATAAATGCAGTCATTTATATTTTAAAGAGCACTATTGTAAATGAAAGAACACCACCTGTGACAGCTTGAGGCAGCCCCCAGTCAAATGAAATCTTTTGTGTCACCTGTGGACAGGACATTGCATGTGGTCCCTACCTCCAGCTGCAACAGTGAATAACTAAGTGGCACAGGAGACAGACTTTATGCATTCTCTAACTCTACAATGATAGAATGAAAATCCACTTTCAAAACCAATTGAACTGTATTTCAAAGTCATTTCATATTACTTCTATGTGAAAAGTAGGACAGATCAAAGCAAGTCTAAGGTCTTTTTTTACAGGCAATACATTCTGTTTGTTTTACATTTGTGGAAATCCTGGAAGTAGAACACCTTGACTTGTGACTGAGACAATCACAATACAAACAAATGAATCATCCTGTAGAAAGACTACATCTAATCAAAGTTAACTAAGAACTAGTTTAATATGTGAAAAAGAGCTATCATTGGGATCAAAACTGCTACAAAATATTTAATGTTCCTATTACACCAGTTCCAAATACAGGCTCTGTCATCGAAGTACCAGCAGAAATACAAGAGAATAATTTCACCTTAAGGTAAAAGGCAGCTTCCTTGGTACAATGGCAGCCAACCATGTGAGCAGCACAACTAGCTGCCCCAGTGGGAGCACACTGAATGTAAAACAACACCCAGAGCAGAAGAATCTAATCTTCTCTTTGTGATGATGTATAAATGACGAAGTAATGTAAAATAAGTCCTAAAAAGTAACAACCAAAGAGGTAGAGAAGATATATGAAGTGCTACAATAGCACAGAAGGCAAAACCCATTCATTTAAGAACAAGGCTGATTTGCTGACATCTCTGATGCCAGCTTGAGGATTTGAATTCATGCTGGAACCTGACGCACAGAATGCACTGCTGCAGCAGGCAAATCTGGGCCTTGCTTGAAGGCCATATGTATGAGCCCTGTGCAATCATCAAGGTGTATCTGTTGAGAAACAAGGTCCAGGAAAGGTCTTCTCTCCTGCACAGTGAGAGGGGAACCTTTTCTGAGAAGCTGTCTGGGCTGCAGATGAGCAATCCTGAGCATCAGAGGTTTCTCCCAGATGTCTTCTTCAACTACGGTTTAAATGCACAGCTTTCAGGTTATAAGCAGCTAGCATTTTTCAGTGAGAAAGAGAGCAGAAACCGTTCCCAACTCTCACACCTATGGTGGGATTAGTAAACCACAACACAGAAGACAGCACTGCCTAAAGCAGTTTTTCTGGATGAAGGAAAGAGAAACCACAGAAAGTCCTTTTGGCACAGGCAATAAAGGTTACTGTGTTGTTTTGTTCCACTTCTATGTTTTGGCATTGAGGCCATCCCTCTTGAGTTTTAATATAAAAACCAGGCACCAAAATGTTTCTTATAAAATTGTGAATATGACGATCAAAACAATTAAAAAATAAATTCCAATGGCAAAGATTTTTAAGATTATTTTTCTACTTTGAAGTACTCAACTTTAAGTCTTTAAAAACAAAACACTACCCCCTATGTTCTTTAAAAGCCTTTTTGTTCCTCTACTGCTTCTAACTCAAAAAGCAGAAGCACTCTCACACAGCTTCTGCCAACCTCCTTCCTTCTACTAAGGGAGCTGTTGTTGAGCTCTGTATAAGTCTACAGTAAAGCATATTTGTCTCTCTGGGATTTACTGAATAATAGCCACCTCTCCAATCCTCAAGGGAAACTTATCCATGTCTGTCACTGGTATTAAACATCAGACTGCTTATTGCAGTCTAATCAAAGACTGAGAAATAGGCTCAGCAAACTCAGCCTTGCATATCTCAGAATGCCTCTATCTCTGCTCATCCAGATTTTAGCACACAAAACAAGTCATTGTGGCTGCTGTGACTTCTGCACCAAGTTACCAAAATATTAAGACCATACAACATGAAAAAGAATATTTAACTTCTGATCTATTTCAGTTTTTCCTTAGCTCAGAAGAGAAGCCAAGTGAGAATCCCAGAGAAGCTTTCTTGGCTTCTCTACAATTAATCTTTAAAATATTGCTATAGAAATAAGATAGCTAAATGATCATTGTCTTAAATATACTAATCATCTTATAGCATAGCCAGTTTATTCCAGTTCTGCTATGTAAAGCATCACAGACTGAGCACATGACAGATAAAATAATCAGAGGCATTCAGCTGTGAATAAACAGGGCCAGAGCAGAACATGAATATAAGAATGGAGGATTTAAAATCTCTTATAAGCAGACTGCTATCATTGCATGGAAGGCAAAACTGAGTGGGCAAGTTCCCATCGTAACCAGGACACCATCTGGAAAATGAAGAGAACATTTTTAGAAGTAATTAAGATAACTTATTGTGATATTAACAGCATTAATTGGAGTATATATAGGCTCAAAAGATCAGATCCTCATCTGGTACAGTGAAAGTATCTTCTCAAGCCAATGGCATTACAACACTTTATAGTATAACACCGTAACACCTACACTAACACAAAATTTTACTTCTCTTCCTTCTGCTTTCATTTGCAAACACTGAAATTTCAAGTCATTAGATACCTGAGTTTCTCTCAATCATAGATCCTGTAGGATCCAATGCCTCCACTCTAAACAGTATTACTCGAGATTTACACTAGCGCCATTAAGCGTGAGATGCCATATCTTTGCTACATGAGGTACTGTAACTACTTTCTTTGTACTGTGTCAGGTATCAATCCTCAGTACAAACACACCACCAGTACTGTACAGACCACACAACCCAGACCTCAAACTTACAGATTTGACTTATCAGCACACAATGGAAATATACCAATGTCAAGAACTGACATAATTCTTTGCCTGTCTTCAAGCAGATTCCATTACTTGCCACTTCTAAGAAAATAGTACGAATTATACCCCAGGAAAATGCAGGAAATTGTATATTCACAGCACTGGGACATTCAGCTCAAAAAGTTTATATACATGAGCATGTACTGGTGGTAAATAATCACATTCAAAGGAAATTTTGGAAGGAAAGACTGCAATAATGCACAGAAACAAGCAAAAATTTTTTTCACTATGGAAGAACATCTGAAAGTTTCAAATGTGAAATGCCACAGCAGTGAAACGTGCTCCTAAACCTTCCAGCATATAGTGGCAATCACAAACCATGAGACAGTTTAATAAATAAAGATGAATTTCAGTGGTTTGAATTAGGCAGTATAGATAAAGGTTGTAGATAATTAGACAGAAGATTACTTGCTTTTCATTCACGTACAGATGGAAAACTGCTTTGACTTCACTGGAAGTAACATGGTGTAAAGAGCAACATTTGTTTATCTAGCGTGCCCAGAGGATTTAGCTTCCAGCAGGTGCTTCTGACTTCTACTAGAAGTATCCTCAAAGATGTTGGGAATGAAAGGAGAATAATGCACCAAGAAACATCACTGTCGCCATCCAGAGATATGGGAATGCATTAGATCTGAAGCCACAAGAACATTTCTGCTCTGTGAAAGAAGGCAATAGAGCAAGGGACAGTATGTCATTGACTTGAGAAACTCTCCCGGAAATTCTCTTGGAACCAAAAGAGTCCAAGCTGTTCCGAGGCTGCACTAAGACAGCTGCAACTCAAAAAAATCGGGCCTATTATCACAGGACAAGACCATGCTCCTGCATACTGTCAGGAACATACCATTACACTTTCAGGCTATAGCTTGTGTTAGCCTCCCCATACCCAAATCCCACTGTGGTGAGAACAGCACAGTACAAAGAGACATCATGTTCAGGTCCCTGGAGAGGGCTGTGGGAGCCACGCCAGAGACAAGCTACAGAATGGAGATAGCTTTTGCTAGTCTCTGGGTATCAGATATACTTGTACTTCTAGTGGGCTTGGGTCTGTTTGAGGATTTTTTGAAAGAGAGGGCGTTTGTTCAACAATAATGCTAAACTAAGGCTGTGGGCACTGAATTCAGCACAGTCTACTGTGGAAAGGACAAATGGCATCCCATGCAAAGGGGCTGGGGACCCAGAAGCGCTACAACTCAAGTGCAGGGGGATAACATTCCTGGAGACATATTTCTGCAGATCAAATGAGAGGGAGTTGCAGGTACATGTACTCTTCAGTCATCATTGCAACCAACAGTGAGATTCCAGTTAATCATTATCTAGGGATAGTAATATCATCCACCATTCCTGTCAGAGACAACGGCTTAGGGACCCCCACGCAATTTACAGTCTCGTTGTCACTTAGAGGCTGCCAGAAAATGAAAATTATGGTTGCAAAATAGCAGTATTTTTCATTAAAATCCCAAGGTGTTAATTACATAAGTAGTTTCATATGCTACACTTCACAACCTCTCCCCAGGAAACTTGTTAGACTCTTTTAATAATGCACAAGCATCATCTTATTCCCATGAAATGGAAGAAATCCTGTTCAGTACGGCCACAGATGTTACTGCGAGGTGTTCCTGCACAAAGATATCAGGGATCAGCTTCTACACATACCCAGGGGCAGAAACTGGCCTTTATTACAGTTGCACGTCTGACGATATCAGAAAGGATAAAATATTTCATGGGGACAAGGGCAACAGTGCTCCATTCAAGGGCTTGTCATCACTTCTGATTAGGAGCTCCCGAACGCACAGCCTGTTGTCACTCTGGAGATGCAAGGAAAATAGCACCAGCCACTACAATGCAAGTGAGAAATAAAACAAAAAAATTGAAGGAGAAGAAAAAAGTTACCCAAATTTTAAAAAGCAAGGCTGCTGTGCAGTCACACTCCCACAGTCAGGAAGAAAACACTTCTAGCCTCCATTTCGTGCTGAGTATACAGACCCTAATGGATGAAGAACATTTTCTCATTTTTTGCAGCTCTGTTTTTCACACAGTTTACATTTCATTAAGGTATATAAAAGAACTGAAGGACAGAGAAAAAAGAGTTGAAGGACAGAGAAACAGAAGCAACATTTTCTCCTCCTCAGCCTAGTAATTCCTGCCTTGTTTCAACCTTCTGTAGCTACTGAATATTACTACATGTTCCCTCAGGAAGTTAGGACAGCCCTCATTAGTCTATGATAATGAAAGATACCTTTTAACTGCATATCCTTTTCACCACATACTGAAGGCCATCGGAAATTTTCACAAACTGAATTATACAGGGATGTGACCCAGACCAGCTGTGCCTACACTCCTGTTAGCCCTGGTGGCCCATGGCCACCACCTGGGACTATCAACTAATAACCCAGCCATGCTGACAAGGAGAGGCCACCGGCAGCAATTAAAACATCAGTAGCTATCAACACTGTGAGCATTAGTGCAACTGAGGGACGAGAAACGCTACTGGAGATAAGGTGAGCAACTTCTGTGTTACAGCTAAATAAGAAATTGAACAATAAAGAAAATGTAGTCTAAGTCTACCACCTTTTAGTTTAAAAGCTAAGAAAGTAAAGGTCTTCCCTAACTGCACCCACACGTCTCTTTCAAGCATTTTGTGCTTGAACTGAAGAACATAACTAGATCCTATTTTTATAGCTGAAGTACGCAGAAACATATCTAATTTAGTTACAGCTCAAATCCATCACCCAGAACTTCATCATCACACCCACACGGACACCTGCAGCTGGCATTCAACAGGAAGGAGGAAGGAAGGTTCCATCACAATCAAAGGGACCGCCAAACACTAAGATTGCTGGCAGGAGGACAGTGGAAAGGCTTCAGTGCTAAAGATCATATTGGTTTTATTTTGTAAGGACAACTTAGCGGTGAAGGCTGAAGAGCTGGCTTCAGATTTCTTTGAAGAAATATTTCTAAACAATTTGGACAAATCATTTAATCTTAGTGCCTTCTACACTGCAATTCAAAATTTAAGAGTAGCATTAATGTTCTGCCTTGCAGGAATCCAGTATCTGATTCTGCAAGGCAATGGCAGCTTAAGTCTAAATCAACAGAACAACCTAAAATTTTTGTCCTACTTGTTAGCACAATGCACGCTCTAGAACAGTGCACAGAAATGCAATTTGTAATTGTGAGTAAAGTTTCCATCTTTAATAATTTTTTCTTCTTCCTTAAAACGAACCAAGCCTCTAACCACTGCATGAAAAAGGGTGCAGAGTACTTACCAAGGGCAAGCTGGGGATCCCAGGCAGCAGGAGGTCAGAGGCGGTTCAGTGAGCATTGCCCCAAGGCAGTGACTCTGGGACAAGGCACTCCAGCAAATGGACAACCAGCAAACCAGACCGGCACCCAGAAAGGAAATGTGTTTGGCAGGTAGGATACTGTCAACATTTTGTCAAAATTGAGCTCTCTCTGCAACACATTTCAATTTCAAGGAATTGGTGACTTGCTAAATATATTGCATTGGAATTTTTCCAAAACATTGCAGCCACTGGAGCAAAACTGTAATGTTCTTTAGTGTGTATCAACATTATCTACGTTTCAGATAGTATTGATCAGTTTAACAAGAAGAGCTCTGATGATTTCTTGGTTTCACGCACTGGCTAGGAATGCTCATTCTAGTGAATGATATTTGGGTATAACTTGGGTAATTTGAGTTTTTGTTTTTCTTAAGCTGATGGTGTATGTCTTGCTTGGCGGGAGTCCATCTCAGCTAGAATTTCCTATGTTTTGCTTTGGGACCATCTGAATAAAAGAGGTACTTACTGTTCAATACCTCAAATAAAAAGGCTTCAACTCCTTCATCGGATTTAAACCACAACTGACTCAGCTATGCCATTAAAAAAAAAAAAAAAAAACAACTACACAATGAAAAGCTTATTTGATATTAGAAGGACAAGATATTCCCCATGGAAACATATTCAATATTTTGCTAGATAGATATAACCAAATTCTAGAGACAATGAAGAAGCTACTGTAACAGTACTACAAAACACAACTTTATGCAACATACATATGCTTGTCTTAACTCCTTAGGACATTACAGTTCTGCCACTCTGACAAAATATTTTTCCTTTTTATTTAAACTGTTGTAGGGGCTTGGTGATTTGCCACTAAACGCAAAGTCAATGTGATTTGTTGAGTTAATTTAACTTATAAAGAAACATCCTCCCCTGAGTAAGCTCCTAACAATATTTTGTCAAGTGTGTACTGCTGTACTAAGAATTTGGAGTGTTGCACTTGCTCAGAAAAAGTTCTCAAAGCCACAATGCTTGAACTCATTTTGCTTCACTATGTACATTTTATGGTATGCACAAGACAGATAGATCTGTTGCATGGCTAAAATTAACACTCTCTTTACATAATGAAACATTTTTAAAAATCTTGCAAAATTGATTCTAACAGCACAGCCACAATTCAACCCATAATTTTAGCTGTACTGTGACTCTGCACACACAGTAATGCGCATGTTCAAAATACACTGCAAATTAAGCCAGTGTAGAAGAAGTCAACGGACTTCACAAATGAAGGTGTTTTTTTTTTTTTCAAACCTACAATATATTCAGCTTCCATTGCTGAGTTAATGTTGTTGAGCTCATACAACATTTTACTTTAAGAGTGGCATTGTTGATAGTTAACAGGTAGTTAGTCTTAGATTCAGGATGTAGATGTCAAATTAAGTGAGAATAAAACAAATGGAAGATATTTGAGCCAAAACCGGATAAAGGGAAGTTGAGTAGAAGTTATTGCTACAATTTAAGAGTGTGAGAAATCACTCCACAATGTCATAAGGAAGAATTACACCATATTGTTTTAGGCCAAGGGAAAATTGCTGTCCACTTCTTCTCAAGCTTACACTTCATTATTTTATTCTTTAGCTAGACTGAAGGTAAGGGTATTTTTCTTTGGTCACAGACAAAATGCATTTGCCCTAAAACGACTGGCTGAACTATAAAATTCTGGGGGCTGGAATGAGATTTACCTTGAGATTTATTTTGTTCAGGGCCTAAGTAAGGGAAGCAGTGATCCTGACTGTACCCTACTACCAATGCTGTATTACAAAAGATAAAAAATTGCCCCCTGTCCAATTGATACCGAATCACATTTGGCTACATACTAAAATTTCTTTGCCTGTGTACCAGAGGTCGGTAACTGCCTGAATGTCGTATGAAGCTATACACTGAACATTCCTGATCAAAACCTGAATGCATATTGATGTTCTGCTTAGTTCACAAGACCCAGTTCTGGACATCCCACAAAGAAGAAATTCTAGCAATATTAACTTTGGCTAAGAGCTGAATTAATGATGGGAACCTAAAATGCATTTAGGCAGTGCACTTTACAAAGAAACAGGATGATAGGACAGTTTGCTTTATTAAACTTGCCTGCCTCTTTAGATCCATGGAATCAGAATCAGGAACTCGGAGGAATGCTTCTACTGGGAGATCCAGGTTTGCCCTTATGATATTTGTCCACACTATGTAAAATTCACATAACTTAGAGACCTAGTAAATGGCTAATAAACAAAGAGGACATCAGTGATGAAATCAAGTCTTTAACTTCATTTAGTACAGTAGTTAAAAGACAGCTTCAGTTTTTCTTCCTAGCTATGAGGTATTGGATCTATCAAATACAGCCACTTAGAAACAGGAGGTAAAGTACCTTTTCATCCTTATCACCCTTTGTTGACATCCAGACTGCTCTAAAAGACAGCTTATAACTTTGCTCATTCTAGTCAAGGAGCAGATGACCTGAGAAAAACACATAAGCTAGTGCCAAAATTAGGCCCTTTTCCTTTGACTTGGTCTCTAGTGAGAAAAGATCCAAGACAACAAATAAAGTTAAATACCATTTCCTAAGTCTGGATCTTGTTCTGGGCACAACACAAAGAATAATATCCACAGATCTTTACAACAATGGGGCTAGGCTTTGGTTTATTTGTTTGGTGGTTTTGTTTTGTTTTAAAAAGCTGTTTTTTTCCACAATACAAAGATTTCCCACAGCACATACTGAGGTATCTGATCAAAGTTTTAGACTCTTATTTTACAGTCCCTGTCTCTTGTTTGTGAGCTCATCTCTCTGGGAATTAGGCTATAAAAAAAAAAACACTGAAAAGAACAAGATGTTACAAAGGAACTTGCATGAAAAGCAATTTTGCTATTTTTGTGTTTTAAATTTTTGCTATTAAAGTGTTTTAAATCTAAATGGCTTTTCATTCTGACTCCCCAACAAATCATTTTCATTCGTGTTTAATTAAAAAAACGAACAAACAAACAAAAAACAATATAACTGTTCAAGGAGAATTATTATAGATGAATTACTACTGCCAATGAATCATTCAAGCTTTCAATAGGAAAGCACAAAGCCTGTCAAATAAATAAACATAATATTTAAGGGAGGCCAGGCATGCTATCAAATGGACAGATCACTTCACCTAACAGAGAAACACAGGAGTTACTCTGTTCTCAAGCTACAATGTCCTTTATCAAAACACTGTTTGTCTGAGCACTCAATGCCCTGTTTGTAGAGATTTTGGACTAGCTCACAATCCGCATCCACAGGCAACCTGTTTAATCAGACTGGTTGAACCACAACACAACCTGTTGCTGCATACAGAAGAGATGCACGTTCATTTTTCTGACAGTTTGAGGTTTTTTACCCTTCATTCACCTGTACTTGCTCCACATCCTGCACAAACTTCACTTCTAGGTCTCTAATATTTGGTTCTTTTTCTGTTTCCATGTGTCTCTACACAGTAATGAAAGCTGAAATTAGTTTTTCATTGCTTGTATTATCATATGAGAAACAATTATCAATTTTAAACACCTTACAAACACATAACATGTACAGCCTTTAAGACTGCCATTCTAAGAATCAAACGTTACAACCCTTTTCACTATTTTGATCTTTCTTCTTTTAGCATGCTCAGTAATCAAGCAGCACTTTGCCCAATAATGGCCACAAGAAAATCACAGTAAAAAGTGGAGCTTTCACACCAAGCCATTTTAAAGGTAACTCAAACTGGAATAAACTAACAAACTTTCCAAAAATGGACTTAAAATAAATATTCAGAACCCGATTTCCAGGATAAGGAGGGGTCTAAGGCTTTTCTTGAACAATATATTGTCCTATGTAACAAGAGTCTCTGCATTAATGGCAATTAAATACTCACTAACAAACTGTAGTTGGCATTCCAGCCAGCACAAACAAAAACTATCATAGCAAAACAAAAAAAAAAAAAAGAGGCAGACACCTTCAAGAACCTGCAATGGAAAGCTTTAGAGGCATATTAATGGATTTCCACTCAACAGCTTATTACAGAATAAGTATTTTCAAATGACAGCAGCATGCCATTTTAACTATGAATAAAATAGTATTTTCTCAACTCTATTTACAGACTTTTGCAAAGCACTGTTCAAAAACAGGTGTTTTGTTCCATCCATATGCTATATTCTCAGAAGAACGTTATTGACATTTTCAACTCCAGATATTCAGATAGGCCCAAGGTATTCGGGAACACAGCTGTTATTTGCAATTTCATACCTTTCAGCATTTGTGAAATTACCAGTCAAAGAAAGAAGAAAATTTGTTTTGACTTTTCAAAGTAAGTTTCTGAAACACAACAGTTGGAATAGGAGTCTGAGGCTGACATTTGAGGCATGGTGTATTTCTTTCAATATCACTGTCTTTATACTTACAACTTTTTGTTGGTATGTTGCTACTTATACTTTTTATCAAACAGAAAAATGCCCTCAGAACATCAGCCATATAAGCACCAAAGCTGGAACGCTGCACTTGAAAGCATGAACCTCTGCTGCTTCAGGTTAAAAAGATTTTGTCCAACAGTTCAGAGGAAGCAGCCAATACGCAAAGCTCCGTATGTGGTCTAGCTCTGGGCTCTGTAGAGCCATCATTTACTACTGAGTGTTATTTTAAAATGATACTGTTGTACCTGAGTAAAGATTACACTGGCTTCTCTACCCTTATCCCTCTTAATGACAGCGATTCAGTGTTCAGTGAATTCAAGTTGTATTTGACAATGAAATAATTTCCAAGGGTTGCAAAGGAAAATGAAGTATCTGACATTTAATAATATGTAAGGAAAAATACTTCTCTGCAGTGTTTATGACTGATAGCTTTACATTCATCTCCAGAGAATTCACAACAGAGAATGAATAAACACAGCCATGCAGTGATGCTAGAAAACATAAGAAAATACAGGCCACTCCAAAATTCTCTTGGAATTCCCTGCTCACCTTGAACAAGCTTGTTAAATGGGCATATGCATATCTCAGAGATCAGTGTTTCTCAAACTTGTTCAGCGGCTTTGAGAGAAATAGTATTGTTCAGACTACCCTCTACATGTGCCTAACTTCAGTGTTGTGACTGCTGTGCAATTTAAGATAGCAGTGAGCACTTCAGATTACCTAAACCTCCATACCATCAATGGAAGACAATAACAGCATGCTTATGTTGCGCACCTGTAAATAGCAGTTAAACATCCAAACACCCAAAGTAATATCCCAAGTAGGTGCTAAGATTCTCAACCCACATAACATACGAGTTTCAGTGCTGACATAAGTGGGTACAACATCAAACTGAATTATAGGTGAGCTGGATCAATTTACAGCTTAGCTGACTTTAGTCTCATGTTTGAGGACAAACTTCTCTCTTGTTCAAGAACCTTCCCAACTGCCTCTTAGTAATGTCACTCTGAGACACATGAATTTGATAATGAGCATATTAAGTGCAAATATCTACAAATCCAACAAGTTACACAACTGAATTTTTTAAGACCTGTTCAGTATTTGCAGGGCTAATCCCACCACCTCTTACTTCTCTTTTTTTTTTTTTTTCTTTCAACCAGGAGAAAGATCAGGATAAGTACTAGTCTTAATGGATACATTTAAAATATTTTCAAGAAATTTCTTTGGAAATAAACAGAAACTCCCAACAGCCTACTGACCATGTACCTGAAAGACAAACTTACATTTGGAAGAACCTGAAGTTGAATAAAAGCACTTCAAGGAAAGGCAATATTCCGAGGAGATAATGAAGTCCATGGATTTCTCCAATAGTTGCTAACAACTGTTCAAGGATCTTATACATATCTATAGGAAGAAGCATGACATGACTTCAAATCATAGACAAGCTGATACTGAATGGGCATAGGCTACATGCACATCCTATCAGCCCCACGTCCACTTTTGTCCAGCCCTACAGTGTGAGTTCACTCAAGCTAGCTACTCACTGCACCCTGGAAGACAGAGATCAATAATAAAATCTTGAGCCTTTCATACCTTCTTTAGTTATCTAAATAAACACTACTAATTTCAAAGTCCATCAAAAACTACTGTGCTCTGACTTGTTTAATGACCTTTAGGGAACACCATATTGCCTTTAGGCTAGTTCCTACATCCAGCAGGCAGCTATCCAAAGGTATTTAGGCACCTACAGATACATGGAGCCTCCTAATCAGATCTGCATTGTGAATTAGGAGTCTAATTTACTTAGGCAATTCTGAAATCCCATTTAGCGTCTAATGACTCTTAAGCAAATAAATACCACCGAAAATCTGACTCCAGGTCACTTAAAGTATAAAGATTGTAACAACAGATGACAGTAGTTGGTAGTCTAAATGCAATGGCTACACAGCTTGTCAGACCTGCAACTTGGCCTTTAATTCCAGAGGTAAATCTCCTGGAGAAGGAATGAAGGACTTACTAGAATATATATGAAGAAAACTAGGCCACTATAATAGAATGGTATAATTATATATAATATTGTGCATGTACACAATTTTACTAACATTTCCTCCAAGGCAGAAGATCGCATCGTACTATCAGTGAACATTCTGAAAAAGCACCAAGTGGTGCCTCAAACACAAAAGGACTCAGAATGATTTCTTCAGCAATATCATGGTGCAATATCAAATTAAAACTACAGTCAACCAAACATTCTTCTCTTACCACTCTTTAGGGATTCAGCCTATTGGAAGCTGTTCTGTGAGCAAACACACTGCTGCTACTGCTTGAGCAGCACATACCTACACTATATCCTCACACTGTGCTTCCACAGAAGTGCCACAGTAGAGTCCCAACAGCTTAAAACAAGACTTTTGATTCCACTGTTGATCCAGCAGACATTCTTCAACTATCTATCACAGCATGCTAGCAAGAGAAATGAATGAGTTTATGCTGGAGTATGCTGGAACCAGTACAAGTAATGGTTTAAAACCAATCTGGTTCTGTTAAAGTCAAAGTTGATGAACACCAACAGTGTCTATGAGCTTTTTTTTTTCTTTTTTAAACAAAGCCTCTTCTAGGCACATAACAGTTTCATTCCCAGTAGCTAAACTGAAAACACAGTGATTTTGAGATGTGTTCTTAAATGAAGTGTTTAAAAATACACAGTTCCAGAATGCAACTGAAAATTCCTGTCTCTTCCCTGAAACATAGCAGAGCAGAATTGCAGAACAATGTAGTTCCCTCATCAGGCCAGCCAATCCACATAAACACAAATGAAATTATGGCTCACTGAAAAACATTTCCTAGCTACCCACTAAAATAGCTCCGAGAGGCCAGGTCCATACATGGAATAAAATGCCTTTCACTGCAGTCCTAAGCCAAACTCTCATCTGGAATGACATTTTAGGTAACATAAACAGTTTAAGACAAACGTTGAGTAGAGCAGACTAGTTTTATACAGTCTGAGCAACAAAACCGAGACACGTACTGTACTGAATTAAACTCTTTATATTATTTCTACTTAAAAAGGAAATGCATTGATTGCAACAGTTGTATAAATCTATCTTTCATGACAAACACTTCCTCATTTTGCTTTAGATTTCACCAAACAGCAGCAGCATGGATCAAAGCAAAGGCCCTGCTCATTTGAAAAAGCATAAAAGCTTTGCCCTTCCTACTCTGCGAGCTGCTTCACTGGTGACTTCTGTCCTCCCACCACTGCTGCAATGAACTTTGAACAATACTTAGAAGGAGCTCTCAAGGTACTCGACTCAGATGCAGACAGATTCTTTTCAAAACACCTGCAAGGAGGTGGGATTTGCATTTAGCCAACAATAATCCTCTAATACATTTGTACGTATTCAAGGCATGAGTAACTAAACCTTGTAACTTCCTGCGGCACAGAACAATTCCCATTTTATATGGGAGCAGAGGGGGGAAACAAAAAACAATTGATCAGCAAGACAGCACATAATAACAGACTGTTATTATGCTGAGATACTGTATGAGTATGAGATACCATTTGTATCTCTCAGCCCTATTTCACAGTTTTTACTGAACACCTGAAAATCAGACTTCCCTGGCACGCTGGGCAAGACAGTACAGGTGCAATTGGGATGCTTCGACATGTATATTCAGCACAGCCTGCAACACCTGCCTGCCACACCACCTTCTGTTCACGAATTGGCTGGCGCAGGATTGAAGGAGTTTGCCTAATGTGACAGAAGAACATAAGGATCCAGAGCCCCTCACTCTAAGTACCAGCTCCATGCTTTCCCTATTGCTACCTATGAAATACACGGCAGAGAAAACAGCACAACACATGCTGAGGTGCAATAGGACATTCTTATGTTTAGCCTGGACAACAGCAAAACACAACAAGCAATTGTTGCTAACTATTACCTTAGATAAAAATGCAGAATTGCAGCAAACACACACGAGTACATTCATGCCAGCAAAGAGACAGAGAGTTTTCTCTAAGTCAGAGGTCAAGAAAACACAAAAATAATACTTTAGAGGACAAACTTCTTGCAGATTGTCTGGAGACAGCAACTGCAATCACTGATCCTGAATAGCTGGGTTTGACAAACATTTTTTTTATCTTTATTGGAGAACTTCAATGGATGATTTCTGATTTTTACACTTTGCAACAGACATTCAAAGCAGGACTTGCTGCTTGGATTGGAATTACAGCCCACTAGAGTAACGAGTTACAACCATGAGTTCTCAATTAAGATTTATGTGGCACAAATGATTCTCGGCTTCAAATTGTAGAATTTGATGCTTCAAAAAATTTCCTCTGATGCACTGCAGAGGGAAAAATAGTCCTCCAGGAGGAACTTCAGTACTGGCATTAAAGAACCTCTTCACTTTTCCTTTTTCAAGGAAGTTAAGGGGGAGGAGAAAGGGGGGGGAAAGGAAAAAATACCCTATTTAATCATCTGAAGTACCTACTAAATCATTTTAAATGCCTGAAGAACATCAATTACAAATAAATTAATTTAGATCTGACCATCTGAGCCTGAACTATCCAATCTTGATCAGCTTTAAAATACCACATATAAACAATTTTCAAGGATGCTCAGATGAGGGATGCTAATTCAGGTCCCACTGGTGAAAGAAGAGGAAAGATAGAAAGGAATTTTGAGAGTACCCACATTACACAGATGCAGTTTTGAGGGATCAGCTCTAGCGAGAGCCAGATACACAAAGAATTTGTGTAGATTTCTGTCATCACTGAACAATTTCTTACTGCCAGTGAGCCCTTGTTTCTCAACAAGATGCTGCTCAGGATGGGAAATATAAAGACCAATGCCAAGGGTTCCAAATAGAAATATGACAATATATAAATAATACTCTGAATTTAAGTTCTGGTAGATTGATCAATAAGAAAGAGAAGTAAGAGTGAAGTATATCAGGCTGAGCAAATGAGGAGTAAAGGTCTTCTGGATTACACTGACATCTTTGCCTTGTCGAAGGAGTCAGTGGCTATATTGGATTATGTCACCTGAGACTTTAAATATAATCATACATTTCTAATGAAAAATTTCACATGTGCTCCATATTACCTTAATTACAGACTACAATTACAGCAGCACCACAACTGGGATGAAATCACTATAACTGAACCTCTCCGTATTCCGTTTCACACAGACATTCCACAAGAGCCTCATGCAGCCTCAGCTGACACAGGTCTTCCGCAAATTCAAAGTGCACAACATGAATTCTGTCTGGATGTAAGGAGAGGGCTTCACTGGTCTTGAAGTGGCTCAGAAATGAAAGAACATTTAATTTCTATATAGAACACAAAGGTTCCTTGAAGCAGGAGCTAAAAATAACTGGAAGCATTTTCCCTTAGAAAAAATGCACAGCCCTGTACCCTCTGGGAAAACACTCATCAGTGATCACTACAGACTCATGATGACGATGTCCTTAAAGCCACAAGGTCTGACTGATACACTGGGACACCCATATCTCACAGAACATGTACTTCAACAGCAGCATTACAAGGATGAAAATCTGTTCCTAACTATTCCAGATACCTCCAATTCAAACTCAGAGGAAGAGGAAATTCAGACTCACATTTTGCTTGTCCAGTGTTAGTAACAGTCTATATTGATACTACTACATGAGAAGCTCTAGTGATAGCAGTTTGCCCAAATCCAGGTTAAAACTTTGTTCTTAATCCAGACTGGTCCCTAAACCTGAGTCTAACATGAACCAGTTACATAAGGAAATCACCTCCTCACCCATTTCTTAAAAGAATTCAGCAACAATCTGAGGAGTCGAGGTTGTAAAGGCTCAAAGAAACTCAGATTCTCCTCCTGCATTTTGCATTCTCCTCAATGTCCCCTTCCTGTGGTTGCTCTCTCCACAGTGAAGCACTAAGACACATTCTCCATGGTATTTATAAAGTAATAGTTTGCACAAAGAGCACCCCAGTACAGTAACACTTCTTAACCTATGCTCAGCTACAGAAACAATCAACAGCAGGAAAAAAAAAAAAAAAGAAGAAAAAAAAGAAGAAGAAGAAAAAAAAGAAGAAGAAAAAAAAAGGCTGTTCTCTAAACTCCTTCATTTTCAATGGCCCAGAAATTGCAAAGCCATCCATGTGACTCTTGAACGACAAAAAAAAATTGCAACTCAGATTTTTTCCCACTTAGAGCAAGCAGTGGCAGCCTAGCTTCAAACAAAAAGACTTGTTCAACATATTTAGTTAATATTTACTGACATAAATAATATCTTGCTTAATGGTTTAATTTACTTAACATTGACTTCCACAGCAAAATACATAAAAGCTGACCTTTCAAGTTCTGTGTCCTCTTTTTCTAAAGAAAAATTCCTAAAGGTCTGCAAAGTATTCAAAATAGTGAGAGAGGTGTTTGAGATTTCTTTTGCTGCCTGTCCTCTTCATTTAAAAATGTCACTTGTCTCCTTTTTGAGCTCTGCAGTTTCCTTAGAGGTCTTAGATTTAGACTCTTTAAACCATTAATGTGAGCAAGCTCTTACCGTTTGGAAAATAGCTTTTCTCCCCAGTATTTTTCCACATGTTTGAATGCTTGGGTTTCTTGTTTGCTTGTTTTAAACTTTTAAGCGAGCTGAATAAAAACACCTCTTCCCTGGAGAGTTAGTCATTTTTTGTTCTCTCAGTAGCCTCGAGATAATTGTACCTGATAATCAGTTATGATCATACATTCTGGCAGAAGTAAATAAATAACAGAGGAAACAAAACATGCTTTTTCTCATATAGAAGAAAAACAGAAGCGGCAAAAAAATAGGGACCTTTCAGCCTTTTTTTTTTTTCCACATAGAGCAAAAAAAAAGGCAAAAACACAAAAATATCACAAATGTACTTTTTATCCTCTATAGTCTGCTTAACACTAGCTTGCAAAAGTCTTCTAAAGGACATTAAAATTTCATTCATTTAGTTCATCCACTTTGCATATAGGGGGAGAGGGTACATAAATAAAACCCCTCTGCTCGAGGACAACCATCTAGCAGGCAGTTAGCTTTGCAAGTGTATCATAAACAAAATTTTTAGATTCAAAATTACATTACCTTATAAAATATTAAAGTGGCAGGAAAAGGAAATTATCATAAGATTTGCATAATGGACTAAATTACTTTAGATTAAAATCACTGAAGTACTAGACAGTTTTTTTAATAATTTATTTATTTGTTTAGATTGAGGAAATAAAACAGTTGCTGCATGAGATACCAGCAGACAGCAGTTTTGTGCACCCTCAGTTTCTTGTTCCTCAGGCGGAGTCTATTTGTTTCCTATTTTTCTTTGCACTCCTTTGCTTGAGTGGTGCCAGCTTTCCTAATTTGGACATCCAAAAGTTAACCAAAGACTTGTTATGCAGATTCCTTCCATAGTAAATTGAGTTGGAATAACTCATCCTTCAGAGAAGCTACAGTGCCACTGTTCAGTCTACAGAGTGAACTCTTGTAAGACAGACTGTCATGTGCTCTGGTTGGAATACTGGTAATTTTCTAGCAGGAACACTACCCGTCTTACTCCAATATTCACAGTGAGCTTTGAATACAGCCCTTCTCTCAGCATAAACCCAAACCTGCAGGATATGCCACATGGGCAGCTGCCACAACAAAAAACAGTTAATTCTGCCACTGCCCTACTTGAACTGACTGAAGAAAACAAAAAGAGAGGGACAAATAGTCTTTAAGCCCAGACTAGGGGCTGGTCACCCTGTAGTAGAATAATACTAACAAAAACTATGTAAAATTGTATTAGTACATTGGAAGGATTCAAGCATGTAATTCACACACAAGGATGTGAGTGCTGTGTGCAAACGGAGTGAAATCAGTATGCCCATGGCTACAATGCTGAAATTCAGGAAATACCAGCTCTGCTTTAGCAACCACCGTGGACTTTGAGATGATTGGGACTGTTAATTTAACTTATTTATGTGGCAAGTAAGGCGAGTGTTCTGGGGTAGGAATTAATTTGGGGAAAGTGACAATCTGCTATTTTAGTTTTTTTGACATGCAGTTATCCCATGTACTGAATGTCCCTCTGTTTCACCAATGTATCTGCCTCACAGCCCCTGCGCTATTACATGTTCCAGGAGCATGGATGACGGTCCTCTAATCTTGGCCATACCAAGACACTCTTTTGCATGAGTTCTCTAAAGCCATTTTTCTCAGATTCAGATCTGGATTCATGTTAGGCTCCTGAGTACCTGAGGCATCAGCACTGTACTGAGCTGAAGTTAGAACACAGCACTTCAAGTCAGTAGGTATTCCACCACCTAGCAAGAATCCAGAACGGCTTAAAGAAACAGAAGTTCTCAGTGGGAAAAGATAGATTTTTACAGGAAGATATGGTTCACAACCACTCAGTGGCTATGAAAGTGCTTATCTCACCATTTCATGGAGGGGAAAGCAAAGCAGAAATGAAAGATAGCACACATGATTTCTGAAAAATCTCATGACTTCTGGACTCACACAAAATACTGACCAAACTAAACAAAACATAAAAAGTCTCAATATTTAGATCAGAAGCTTATGGTAGTAAAGACCATTAAAACAACTACAGCAGTGAGTGTTTTCAGAGGTAGTGTCTCACACGTCCATTGCATTTTCCATTCATGATTACTCAGAAAACACTCCCACAATCCACAAGCAGAAATTCCTGTACTCACTCCAGGGAATCCAAACGCTTCTGGGGTAGGTTACAGCAGATGCTTGGAATTGTGCCTCCTCTACATTATAGCCAAGCAAGGGGATATCATCTGAGTTAACGCCTCTATACAATTGCAGAGTGCCAGGTATAGGCAGATCTCTTTCTCACATTTACTCTTACAGGTCCACCAACTGCCTGCCCTGGGTGTTACCATGATCAACATGCACCTAGCAGGACTGCCTCGCACTGAACCATCGACATTGCTTCCCATATCATTTATGTTTTCATACATATTCAAATATTAGATGTGGACAAAACATCCCCCTCTTGACCAGAAAAAAACCTACAGCCACAAGCACCAGCACGCAAAAAAACCCGATGTTCTTACTGTACAGCAGAACACAATGTTGAATTTCAGGCAAAATTTCTGAAGCTGCATCATAGATGGGAAAGTGGAAGCATAGAAGAATGTTGTGTAATTTACCCGTCACCCTGCTCTATATCAGTAACAGAGTTGGAAATAGAAACCTCCCCTATTAACGATACCACATCAAGAGGCATGACAGGTGCTTCACGGAGCCCTGTTCCAAAGCACGTGTAACTAGAATGCGGGCGTAGTGTCTTGGGGAGGCAAGAATGGGTGCTGAGACATGCACAGTGAGGCTTGTCAGTGAATGCTTTCCCCTGCATCTATCCTGTAAGCAGTCAACAGCTTACAGGAGGTGAATTCTATCATTCTGTCTGCACCTATGTGATGACAAGAGGAGATAACATAACAGTGACTTGCTTCTGATAGAGCCTTGATAATGAAAGGCAATAACCCCAAGGTTCTTCAGTCAAGTAAAATGGTCTTCGTTCCAGTAGGAGCCTTCCCAAATACAAAATGAATTCCATTCTGAGATCTGACCTTAGTTTACAAAGCCATTAGAAACAGAATTAATTCTGAATTAATGCAAGGACAGACCGTGGTTTGTCAAGATGCCAAGTCAAGCAGACTTTCCAGAGCATTAAGCTTTGCTTGAGCAGCTAACTGTCAACCAGTAACTGGCTCAGCAACAATGAGTCTCCTACTGTAAGGAGGTCTGTAGCAGCCAGCAGCTCACGAAGGCAAGATTTCTGTCATTCACTTCTAGCAGGATCTGCTGTGTCCTTGTACTCACACCTTGGAATTCACAAAAGACTTCTGTTGCCAGGTGACTCAGTTCTTGTTTTAGCTGACATGCCAGAGAAGTTGGCATGACATTCCTGAAGGTCATGAGTTTATATAAAATTATTATTATTATTTTCCAATTCAACTGCTAGATTTCACTTGTAAAAATTTCCCTGAATTAACTTGTGTATAAATCAGATAGAATACAACTGCTGAAACATGAGCCACTGTCCACTAACAGTTATTTTGCTTTAGCTTGTGTAACTGGGAACATATTAAAGCATATTTAAAGCCTATAATCTCCTGAAGTTCCTACAGACTTTTCTGCCTTAACAAAGATGGAATTGCTACAGTACTGGCAAACACTGGTAGAGGACTAAAAGCTATGATACACAGGAAATTATTTGTCATTAAATTTTAGTCTTACTGTAAAATAAAAGGAACTATACTATCTAGAAACATACATCATCTCTCTTCTCTGATAGCTTATAATCTTTTCTAAGAGAAGAAGGGCATGTCGGGAATTAGTATTTCTTACGGCTGAACCACAAGCCAGGCTTTGTAAGTCAGATGATTATTAACTTTTTAAAAACGAATGAACAAAACAAAAATACTCCATATTTCACCTAAGAAGGAAGCACGATAAAATTAGCCAAAAATATCCAGAATGTCTGCATCTGGGACACTTGGCAGCAGTGGAGGTGAGCTGTCTGCTATTGTGCAGGACATTCTGCTGCACATCGTGCTGACTGTGGGATGGCAGTAAGGGACTTCCACTGCCAGAGCCTGCAGCACTGCTTCAAAAGTAACAAACAACTGAAGTGCCACTGCAGCATTTCCAAATTCTCTCACACTCCCTATCAATTCCAGGCCAACTTATTTCAATTTAAAAACCAAAAGGGGAATTCATTTAACATCCTGTTCTGACAACTCAGCCCAAAGCCTTCCTGGATGAAGCCAACGAGATTGTTTCCATCAGCTCCAGTAAGTTTGGATCAAGATCTTGGGTCGCTTGGGCTGGCAACAAGAACCTGAGGCTGGAACACAGCTAAAAGAGCCTGATGAAGTATGAGTCACAACATACCACAGCTCACAGTGTCTGAGCTCTATTGAGTGCACTATCAGCAGCAGAACGTTTGTTTGGGCCAACACAATGAACGCATGCCTGACACCATGGTTTTCAGTGAGCACAAATATGCAAATTTGAGTGCTCTCATCGCTTGTTTGTTCCAGTAAGAGACAAAGCAAGACAGCAAGAAAGAACAAAAGTGAAGGCTGTGAGATGGCAGAGGGTTGTTGACCTCTCTTTACCGGTGCCTCACAAAATAGCCAGCAGTTATCCCTCCCAATCTTACAAAAAGACACATCAGAGAAAGTAATATAATAACCCTGTCTCCACGGGAGGAGATGGCAGGAGATGGAGGAGTCCAGCGGCGATGCTGAGGTGCTGCTACTTCTGCCAGCAGTCTGATTGCAAAACAAGACATCAGGATTCCTTTTAAGCAAAATTCCACCCAAGCAGAGGCACACATACAAAATATGAAAATCGAGGAAAAAGACTTACCAGCGGGAGTGCCCTGAGTTAAAGCCAGCTGCAGCAAGAAGGAACACCCCTGCCTCATTCATTTCCTGCACTGAACAGAAAGATTTTATGCAGAGTCTGACTGCTAAGTCTATTCCACTTTCTATCTTTCAGAGCTGAATAACAGGATTCTCTTCTGTCCCTCCATGGCTAAGAATCTCCAGCAAATGTATTTGCTTGATATACCATTTCTCATAGATTTCTTACTGCTTGTTTTTTTGCACCAAGATACATGTACCACATTTTTCACCCAGTCAGAAATAAAACATGAACAGCATCACAGAAGTATAGTAATCTCTCATTCAGTATCAGAAAAGACTCATTGCCAGTCATTCTTCTCCACTGGTATCCATTTGGTGTACAAAGACATTTGTTGACCTGGGAACTCCAATACAAAACAGCCTTTCAGAGTTTTCTTTCTTTCATTTTTCCATGTAAAGAATTTTTAATAAAAAAGCACAGTCTTGTGATTAAAATACTGACGCTATTTTAAAAGCAGTTTTCCAGAGACTGCCTAGCAAGCTGAAGCTATAAATGATATATATTTGAAGAACATTTCTAATAAAAACTTCATTGTTAATAAAGGGCAAGTATACTCAGGCTTGAAGATTTGTTCTGTCACATGTATCAGTCTTACAAACACTCAGACTGCATCTTATGGTGAAGTTGTTAATTCCTTCTCGCGAGCAGTTTCAGCCATTTTTTCTGTGTATCTCAATATATCTCTATGTATTCCTCTATATATCTTATGATTGAATGATTAGTGTGTTATTTATGAAAGCCTTCATTTCACAGGGGGAACCCTCATAAAATTACACAGCTAAGAAAGAAAGGACAGAAAGCCTGTGGTTTTCCTACTGCTAGCTTTGTCGCACCTCTTCATGGCAAGAAGGAATCGCTGAACACATACATCGCCCATCTGGGCCAGATCACAGACCAAAGCTTAGCTGCAAAGCCATGCACAGGGAAAGGCAGCAGCCCTTACTGTCCGTGCCCTCACCTTGGAGTCCATGTTAGCAGCACAGTGCCCCATTGCCTCTCTGGCCCCTCTCTCTGCCCTCCTGCCCCAGTCTTCTCATGCACGTAGACCAAAAGTGTGCTAGGTCAATGCCATCTCTGACGTGTTTGCACAAGGCCTGCTGTGATCAGGACTTTGGTCCTGGTTGGTGCCAATGCTGCCTGAATCCAAGCAATGAAGAAGAACCTGCTGCAAAAGAGGTCGAGAGCACCTTACAAGTACAATAATATATTGTTTAAATTACAACGTTGCCGTGATATGTGTAATTAAGCACCACTTTTAGGAAAACCATGGCACAATTTGTGCAAGCCTTCAAATCATCCAGATATTACAGCACTGAGCAAAGGCTGTATTTTGTTCACGCGCACCTTGTGAGCAGATCCAAATATTTTGGGCTTGATGAAATGTGATTTCCAGGTTCCAAGATCTATGAATCTACAAGTTTTCACACATTTGTATAGTTGGCTGTAGAGACTCCTATTTCACAGATATGTGAAGAGTCAGGTGTATGGGCAGCTGGGAGATAGCCAATAAATTCTTCATGACTGTGTGTCTCCCCTCACCTGGCAGCACCAAGCTAGCCTTGCTTGGTGTGTCTCATCTCGTAGGGAATAAGCCTTCTGCCACAAATTTGCTGGACATACAAATGTACAAGAGAAATCTCTTTAAAAAAAAAAACACAAAACCACACACACACAAAACCACCGCCCCCAAAATAGTTTCCTTGGTTACTTACCCAACAAAAAGACTCAGAATGGTACTGCAGGGAAAGTGAACAGGAGGAAACTGAAGCAAGGTTCCAGAGAGGAAGCAAATATTTACAGTCTTTGTTCTTTTTGAATCTTTTATAGGAGCCCTACAGGTTCTTAGTACTTATAGTGAGCAGTTTTTCCTCTGCTGTTGTAAAGTCTTAGCAGAGGAAAAGTATCAATAGATAAGATAAAAAGATAAAAAATAAAAAGATGTAAAATATTTAGAGGGTGCTTTTAATAATTAATCAACCCAAGAGCTTTTCAGTCTATCTATACTGACAGCACAGCCAAACCTTTGAAGAGAAGAAACAAAACTAAGTATCCGGACACCTATTAAAATGTGCCATCAGAGTGCTGTTCCTGGCTCCCTGAGTGTCACACTGCATCAAAGAAGCCACAACACCTGACCACTTTTTTCTGAGATTGTAACTCTGGGGCATACACAGCTTTTAATGGCAGGCTTGGCATGTGACATATTCTTTCCTTACTTCTCTGTGATGCTGATTTGTGGCAAACACATTTCTGAGAGGATTTCTCCTGTGAGAAGTACCTACATGGTCACAAGTACCTACAGAGCTCCTAGCTCTGGTCAGGCTGCCCCTCATGATCACCCTACCAGCCTCAATGAGGAGTTAAGCAACACACTGCCACCCACATTTCAGTGTCCACCAAGCGTCTGTGGAGCTCTGTGCTGCATGACTGTCTGCTCCCTCAGTCCAGTCCATGCTCTGTGACTGACTCATCCGCAAAGCACAAGAATGGCTTTCCACAAGGAAAGCAGGCAGTTTACATGCAAATAAATGCCACTGTTCCCAGGAATAATACTTAATCTATAAAATTCTACACAATTATGAAGGAGAGCTACAAATCAAATCACAGCAAGACATCTTATTTGAAGAACTGCTTGCAAGTAATTTTTCTCATTACTCAGAGCATGTTGCAAAAAGGAACAGGAAGAGTAGAAAACAGTTGCCTGTCGAGCAGAACAGACCTGGCACAATCTACTTCTACCCCTTGTTTAAATGACACCAGGGATATAAGGACAGTAACTACAAATTCTCCTAGACTGGGACAGTTTAGTGAGTATGTTATCATCTATGACAACTACCGTGCAAACTCTCAGATGAGTTAACCTCAATATTTTCAGGATAGTGACAGCTACAATCCGATATCACATCAGCTAAGATGCTGATCAGCATCTTCTATAGCTGATCAGCTTCTCTTCTATAGCTGTTTTTCAGCTTTTCTAAGGTATGGGCTTGAGCTGAGCAAGGACTAAGGCTACCTCTCACACCACTACTGCTGTTGACATGGCTGGGCAAAACTCCAAGCAGACCATCCCTAAATCTGGCCTCTTCCTCTCTTAGGTCTCACATGACGATCTGGCCCTGCATGACCTGGAAGAGCCATGGCTGTGATTGCAAAGGGCATGTGACTGCAAGGGCCTTGGCCTCCTTGTTTGGGCACTGCTGGAGACTTCTCTAACAGCGATGTTGCAGGCTCTGAAAAGTGCAGAAATGGCAAAACTCCTAATGACAACTGCTGCTTCTGACCTTTACATGCTAGGATCAATATACACATAGGAACAAAGCAAAGCAGATTGGCGTTCTGTTGAGTCTTCCTTTCTACAGCCATCTTCATCCCAACTGTGTTCATTTGGTTTTAGGAAAAGGTAACTACTGCTGTTGAGGCGAACAAGTACTGCAGTGTTTATTCAAGTCCACAACAGCCTCAGGGTCTTAGGGCATATTTCATTGATACTATGTAAATAATCAATTCTTTGAAAGAGCGGAATAGCTGTAAACCAGACCTGTAGGCAAACCATGCTTTCATGCATGCTGCTAAGTTTCCTTTTTTTTTTTTTTTTTTTTTTTTGGTTTTCTGTTGTTTGTTTTTTTTTTTTTATGAAAGCAATGAAAATCCCCAGCCATTACAGCACTGAGTAACTTTCTCTTGGTTCTCAGGATAAGAGGAAGTGGAATTCCTTCAACAGTCATCCTAACAAAGAGTAATTTTATCCAGAGTTTGCTCTCTAAGATAAGGCTACTCACTTCAAAGTTTGTATTGTTTATCAAGAGCGCAAACATCAATAAACTATTACAATGGATATAAAAGACAGTTTCTTGTAGATCTAAAAAATTTCTTGCAGAAATTGCATCACGGCTCCACATCTTATTTCCCTCAGCTGTAAAATGGTAGCAAGGTTGCCTGTGCTATACTGGTGTCTCCAGATAAACAGATTTGGCACTACAACATAATGCTAGGGAGACTGTGCACAGGATATGGAACTAAAATTCTTTAAAAATCAATCCAGATTGTTTCCTCATACTGTGGATGGGTATGAAGTCCAAACCTTCAGTTTTACATTGCACACATTGAATAGGTGTAAAAAATAAAGGAAGAGGGAATGAGAAGACAACACTTACCAACATACAGGCATTTGTACATCTAACATCAGACATGAAGTGTCTCACTGGAGAAGAACACCACAAAATCAGTTCCTCTATCTAATAACCCTTAACAAATATTATTTGTTTTTACAAATATGTTCCATGGCATCTGTGACACAGGGATCCAAAATTATTTAATTATGTTTCACATTATCTTAGTGAGACCATAAGAAGGCATACATAAAGATACCATTCCTTCTAGCTTTTAAACAACATTTATTGCTGGGACAGCACATAGCAACACTTAGCACCCATACACATCAAGGAGAGCTAGGCCAATCCACACTGGGTTGGCAAAGCTCTCGCTGTGTGACCATCACTGCTACCCAGGCTGCAGCCTGGCATGGACCAACTCTTACACAAAAACAATGGTGGAGTTCTGAGGAATGCAAGCGTGCATAGCATCAGTGTGATAGCTTCTTCGAAAGATATCTCTAGTGGCACTTCTGCCTTTGCTGCCACACTTGGGTGAGCACTGTCAGCTGAATGTGAACACGTGGCATCATCATGTCCTGAACCCTCTCCCAATACCAGCTCAGTCCAACACCTGCGTGGAGATGGATCACAGCTCATTCTGCACAGGAACAGAGAGTGAGATCACACTGAAGCTGAAGGTCAGGTTGGTAAGTCCCTATTAGACATACAGATTAAGTGCCACTCACTCAAGGAAAAGGAAAGCTCTGAGTACTTAACTTTGTTGAAAACCAGCCTTTTGTTAGGGTCCCACTTCAGAAATCTTGAGCATCGAGTAAAAGCCCAAGCATATCCCTCTACACAATAAGGGCAATGAATAAAACAACCCACCCGTGCCAGAGAACTTCAAAGGCCTGAATTAAAAACAATTTGCAAAGCACACCGGCCATTATCCTTGCTGCCAGAGCACTTCCTAACGCTGGATAAATCCAAAGCAGAAACTCACCAAAAAAAAGCTTCTCTGTCAAAAACTTGTCTGCTTTTAAAGGCAGAAGCATTTTCCACAGCCCCATGGGCAGCTTCTACTATGCCATGAGTTACACTGAGCAATGAAAGTGCTGATCCTGCCATAGCACTTGCACTAGAAACAACACGTACTGTACAGCCTAATTCCATAATGCTCATTCTCAGATATAACCCCACAGAAGTTAATGGGATTATGGAGGGGCTTGAAGA
This sequence comes from Centrocercus urophasianus, assembly GCF_019232065.1. Lineage (NCBI taxonomy): Eukaryota > Metazoa > Chordata > Aves > Galliformes > Phasianidae > Centrocercus > Centrocercus urophasianus. Next base: position 19,189,175 of record NW_024884722.1, read on the forward strand.
CTTCAGGATCTGACCAACAGAACCTCTGGGTCACTGCAAAGGACTCAGCAAAAAAAGAAAGCGCAATGACCATTCATCTTAGGAGATACACACTGCAGACTCTGCTCAAACAAAACCAGTAAAAACATCAACAGCATGGCTCTGGTCTCCATCAGGTCTGTTCTGTGGCCAAACAAAGAGGCATTCAGTGAAGCGAAGGACGAGGAAAATGAAAAAGCAGCAGTGAAACACACAGGCACAGATCATTAGCCAGTGTAGCTCTCTGCTGCAGGATACCATTCAGACAGCATTTTGTATTAATATCATAAAGTAATTGGCACACTGGATATAGCAACACAACAGAATAAACACATGCTGTGACCAACATCTGCTGCCATCAGTGAGCAGAGTGCCTGCACACACGTATGCACCACAGCACACACACACACAGAGCATATTCTTACAATCAGGACATGTAACTCACGTGAAGGTTTGATGTTCCTGTCTTTTCCCCTGGGTTCAGTCTCCACAAAAGCCATCAGCTCCATAATTCCACATTTGCAAAGTGCTTGCAGAGTGCTTTTCCCCCCACCCCAATTATTTCCCCTACCCTACAAATAGGGAACACAAGAAGAGACCTGCTCATCACATGACCTTCCTCAGGAGGGCATTTCCATGTGCATGCTCTGAAGTGCCTGTGCATTGAACAGAAAGGGCACATGCAACACACAGTGCATGTCCTCCTGACTCCAGGTCAGTCTTTGGGGAGCGCATGCTGCATTGGGCACCATTTCTTTCTTCTTGAACACAGGTTAGGCACGAGCTCATGTGTATGAGTTTATCTTTGTCAGAAATCCAGTGCATTACAAAGAAGGCAGTCACTGTGTTTTGACTGCCTAAATATCAAAATCTCCATTTTTTATGGAACTATCCAAATGATATTGGCTTTATAAAACAGATTTACCTTTAAAAGTACTATCCTTATTTTAAGGTAATAAATGCAGTTACTGAACCACAGAAGCATAAAAGAAACAGGAGTCAATAAGGGCACCACTGTGACACACACCTATTTTCTGTCTGTGCATACACATAGCACACCCAGCCCTCCAGCTGAGGAGGCAGCAGCTCCATGGGTAACCTTGAGCAGGCTGAGCCTCCCCTTGTCCTTCCTGAGCCTCCCTGGATGAGAAGGATCTGGGACAGACACTGCTTCACTGTTTCTTTTTTATGGCACAGAAGTATCAGCTACACCAGAAAACAATCTTTCAGTGGCACAATTCGTAAAAATGAAATACTAATGTACCAGACACTGCCTTGGAAGAGCAGCACGGTCAGCAGCACTAGGCAGGATAAAGAAGCAGGAACCTCAAGTAGGCAAACATTGCTCTTAGGGAGGAAGAGTGAGGAGCGCCCTGCTGTGCACAAACCCTTCGGACAGCCCCTGCCCAGAGCTGACCCCTCACCAGGCTGTGCTCAGTGCCTAGAGGCACAGCTGGGGCAGACATGAGCGCAGGGCATTCACTGGTTAAAAATCAAACGTGGGTAACAGCAGGAGCTCAGGCAGTTTGCTGAAATGAGATCTGCACAGCAGGGCATGTGTGGCTTTTCTTCATTACTCTAATAGCCTAATAAATAAATAAAGTCCATGGCAATCATGCCGGTGATTTTTATTTTTTTTTTCCTCTCTTTTCCAAGACACCTTAGGAGAGAGATGGCTATACTGGAGCTGCAGAATCCAGTACTGGAAAAAAAAAAAAAAAAAAAACCAACCGAGAGCTAAACGAAGCCCTTTCTGTGACAGGACTAGAACTACTGCAAATTCTTAGCACCTGAGCCACCCACCATTCACAAACACCGGCAATACCTGAAGCTAGCATGTAGACCTCTACAGAGTAGCACACCAAATACAACCTGAACACAAACGGCAGCCGCCAAGAGCAGCCGGCAGCCTCCCCTCTAGCTGGGGACGCAGCGCTCCCAGCCACGCACCGCGGCCCCGGCTTCACCCCAAACGCAGTGAGTGCGGTACCCGGGGCCGCTCTCGGTGCGCCGCACGCAGGGCAGCTCTCGTGCGCTGCTGACTCGGTAATTGCATTATCCGCAGCCGCTGATGAATGAACAACCGTAATGCATACATCCTGGCCCGGCTCTCCCGGGACAAGGCGACGCGGAGTCTGAGCTCCGGTCCCGCTCTGTGCCGCGTCCGAAGGGCACGGAACGTGCCCGTGTGCATTCCCTTTCATTTTAAAAGCAACGTTACGTTCTTTCCCTATTCCCACGGAAGGAAAAATAACATTTCTATTTACAAGCAAGAGAAAGTCCTTCTCAAACCTACTTCTCTACATCTGCGATGCATTTTACCTGCAAACAGTGAGGCTTAAACAGAAGCTTGCAAAAACTACGGCGTACCGCGGATCACATCTACACCGAAAGACAGAGCGAGAGGCCACTACCCCGCAGCAGAATGACCCCTTACAGAACCCCCGTCCTTACGGCTATTGAATAAAATGGAGCCAGAGAGATTTCCGCGGCGCAGCCGCCGCAGCAAATGCGCGGAGCTCATCCGCTTACCGCCAGAGCCGGCCCCGCGCACCGTACCGTACCGCAGCTCCTCCGGCCCCGCGCCGCTCTCCCGGCTCCGCCGCCGCTGCTCCCCGGCAGGCGGGGGCCGATGGGCGCCGCCCCCGCCCGCCCCCCGCCCGCGGCGCGGCAGCCTCCGCCCGGCCCAGCAGCCTCGGGCCCGGCGCTGCGGGAAATACGAAACGAACGAGGATCCCAGCAGCGAACCGCGCTGCGGGGCGGGTGGCCCCAGCCTCTCGGCGACCTGTTGAGCGCGTGCCCGCAGAAGACGGAGTGGCTCTGGGGGCTGCGGGTGGCAAGCTGTGGGCATTTCGGGGGCTGGGACGGGACTGCATCCTTCCTTGGATTTACCGCGTGTTATACAGCGAGAGGAGAGAGGCGAAGGAAACTGGGAGAAAGAACTGGGAGATTGCTGAACGCTTCACCCGGAAAAAAATAAATGGAATCAAATAGAGGAGAATGAAAATCCCTACTAACTCCCTGCTGCACTTGCCCTGCGTTATGTGAGATTAATACTACAGATTAGTTTCGTTAATGCTTAGAGGCACTGCATCGGCTTAGGCACTCCAAAAAGTGAGAGCAAGCCAGCCCAGCACATGCACAAAACACACCAGTGGATCTAACATCGCAGGGTCTGAGCGAACTCCTTTGTGTGAGGAGGAAACGCAGTGGACAGGGAGGGAACTTCATCCTTCACAGGCTACCGTGCCATCTTGCCATCCCTTCCTCAGCAATTGCAATTCTGTTCTTTCTTTTTCTCCTTCCAAATTCTTTTTCATCTCCAATATGCTAATAGCTATAGAAATCTCACTTATCTGTCTTAACGTGAACCCATGGATCAAAAATATCTGCAAGTAATTCAAAGCAATTGCTGGAAGAAATGAAGGAGACATCAATCAGTTGATGTGACAAAAGATCAAACGTATTTTAGCTACAATTGCCAGAAGATGCAAAGGAAGTCCGGTACCAAACTTCACTCCATTTGGAAGGCCAGCTGGAAAAAGCCCTTAATTTCAGGGCAATGAATGTGCACAAAGGCAGGCATTCTGCCCTCCAGATGGGGACAGAAGTTGCAGCAATGCACTGAGCAGCCCTTGGCTTCTCACAGTCCCCAGGGAGAGGAACGTGACCATTATCGCAGAGCAATCAGCCAGCCCAGAGATCTCAGAACTGAAACCTGGCCTGAGTAGAAGACAAACAGTGGGGCAAGAACTCCTGCCACACCTGTCTGCTTCTCTGACCCAATGCAAGAAGGGCAATACAAACTGTGGCACCCTGCCAAACCCACTTAGGCACCAGCCCTCACCTTACCCAGGCTGAATGACATCAAGGAGAAAAACTGTTGAGATTTCACCCACTGATTCCTCCCTCTCCCTTGCAAAGGACTCCCTGTGCTGCAAGAACAGCAGTCGGGGAAGATAATTCAAAGGCCGGGGGTTGACCTAATACCTGAAGCACTCAGTTTCAATTTAGAGACTCATTGAAGTGCAGAATGTGTGTAAGGGTGCACATGTGTCCATATGCACACAGAAGAGGCAGAACTCAGGGTGAGCATAAGGCAGGCAGCAGCCAAGTGGATGGTACTGCTAATCCCTCCTGACTGCCCAGGGCTCGTGAGGTCTATTTGCCTGTACAGAATTGGTGCCTTTAGGGACTAGCTCAAGGGCTTCAGGTGGATTGGAAGCGTGTTAGTTGGTCCCTAGAGCCAGGAATGTCAGTGCTGAATTAGAATATCTTCTTTGTTACAGGCTTGTGTGCAGGGAATCATAGAATTGTTGAGTCATTAAGATTGGAAACCACTAAGATCATCTAGCCCAACATCAACCCACCACCGTGTCCACTAATCCCGTCCCTCTGTGTTCCACCTGCCCTATGCCTGAACACCCCCAGGGACAGTTACTCCACCACCTCCCTGGGCAGCCTCTGCCAGTGCATTGCCACTCTTCCTGAGAACAAATTTTACCTAATATCCAACCTGAACCTCCTCTGGTGCTACTTAAGGAAGGCAGATAGGTGCTAAGCACAACAGGTCTGTGTATCACATATACACTGGAGACACAGCATGAAGCTGTGGTACACTACTGCCTCATTAGCACACCCCAGGGCAAGAAGTACTGGGCCATGTTGTGTCTGCACTGTTCATGGACACCTCTGCTATCCTTAGGAAGCTGCTTTCTGGACCTTCTGCATCAGTACACGGACTTGATGGGATCCCAAGGAATGCACAAATGACTCCTTCCTGCTTGCAGCAAAGACAGACACTGCTGTAGTTTAAGCTGAGCACCAACATCTGAGGAATGGCACCAGATGTTCCACCTCCAGCAGCAAGCAACTGGAAGTCAGAGCACAGAGAAAGCAGGACTGCAAGTGAAAGCATACTTATACAGCCCAATACTCAAAGCCTGTTGAGCTTCTGTAAATATCCACCTCAATTAGAGCAGACATCCATCAAAAGATGCCCAAAAACAAGCCTGTACCATCTAGTTCATACAGATAAAAACCAACCACAGGCTATCTGTGAGAAGCCAGAATTTCCTGAAGAACAGGAGAGGGCTTTGCACAGTACCACTGTAAAGGTGACTTCACAGATGCCCATCTCTTAAGAGCTTTGGAAGCTACAAACACTCATCTCCTGAAATGTCCTATCCTGGAGATGCCTTCCCGCTTGTGCGCCTGCTGCTTTAAAGAAGGCACAGGGCTGGCTGCTGTGTTACCACTTCCCAGATGGCACAGGGAGAGAAGAGCATGAGAGACAGCAGGTATGTTGCAGGGCCAGTTGTGTCATTAGGAAGTGAATCCCGCTCCTCCCATGAGAAGCCAGAGAGAGCAAAGGTGCTATCACCAAGCACCTAATGGCCTTCCCAGTGATACTAACGGGCAGGTATTTAAGGCTTTGTTCTATGTGCTAACACAAAGCCTGCACCACATTTGCAACCCTGAGACATTACCCAGGAGCTCTGGAATTTTAATGCTAATCTAAATAACCTCACAGAAACAAGATAAATGTAATGGCTAAATAGCTGGTATGAGAAAACAGAGATAAATGGATTACAGCGCAATGCAGACAAAAAGCAATCAAAAGAAGATCAGAATCTTTCTTACTGGGAAGACTTTGGCTACTATACACAATTGCTTTATTTTCCCCATTACACTCAAATTTTGAACCATGAACTGAAAAAAAATTGATGTGACCATTCAAGAGTCAGCTAGTGTTTGAGTCCACATACAGGTTGCAGGAGCTGTGATACAAAAGATGTAAAATTGCACGTTCACAGTGACATATATTCAGATGTAATAAATATGTAGGCACAGATAATCCTAAGTTATTGAAGTCTGTGAGACTTCTGAGATCATTTTAATGAAAATGGAGGTTTATCACAATGACCAGAAAATACCCCAAAGTGTGCCTCTGGGGTATGCTGGAAGAGGCACGTGTCAGCTCTTTTCAGCCAACTGCTGCAAGATGGTGGAATGGGGATGTCCTAAGCAGGGTGGCATGGGAATTGGACAGGCTCACTCTTCGTGTCACAGCCTCAATGTGAGGCACCTGTGCCAGGCCTCCCAGTCAGCATTACACTGCTCAAACCAGACACACAAAGTTGCGCTGATTCCATGAAGGCATCCAGACAGAACAGCTGCAACATTTTCCAAAGGCAAAATCATAGAGTGCAGTGAAATGGAAATTGTATTGTATTTTACATTGCTAACAGAGGATTTACAAGCACACAAGCTATGTTTGTTCAGTCAGAGTTGAAAAGGAAACCAGAATCATATGAACCATCCCTCTAATCCATGGGCCCAGTGAACAGGATGACCCCAGCTATTGTCTCAGTACTTGTGGCTTGGGGTCCTTAATCCTTCAAATTAGTGGCATGGTGCACTCGTTCTGTGACAGCTCTTTCCAACCTTCTTCCTAACTCTACTGTTTTGTTTTCTGCTTGAGTAAATAGCTGAGGTAAAAGTGACATGCTTGCCTTCTACTGTCAGGGTGAATGGGCCTGGATCTACTAACTTTGCACAGGCTAACAGGGTAGCTGCTCTCTTGAAGGGCTCCCTTCTGAGGTGATTTTGAATAGTTTTGTGATACAGTCTTCAACCTTGGAGGCCTCCAGCATTGTCTGTGGTACATGCTGAAGCATCCCAGCTGATACAGGAAAGGTAAAAACAGCCTCATCTTCTGTAAAACCTAATAATCAAGATTTGCACTTGTTCTTTGAGCAACCCTTATCTATTCTTGAAAGACTCAGAGTTGCTTTCAAACCATTTAGAGTCTCCAGAGAGTTTCAATACCTTCATTCTTCATAATATAAATGGAATCACAGTAAAGAAACCATAGTTCTTGTTGATATTGATAGGAAAACGTGAAGTAAGCAGCATTCTGTCTGTGCTTGCTCCAGAGACTTACTGGAGAGAGAAGACGAAGACAACCTTGGTATCTGTTCAGTTCTAACTGCTAGGAGGAAAGAGGACTCTTAGTGTTGGTTTAGCACGTCTTTTGCTGGGAACCAGGTAAGGGAAGAAGTGGGCTTTGACACTCAAGACAGCCTCTACTGAACAGAGAGATAGTCTGACTTTTCCTTAACTGGCACACCATGACAGGCTATTCCTTCTCTCTGCCTGGTGGACGGGGTAACACGGAGGAGGAAGTACTGACCTAATCTTTCAGAGACCTGGCACTGCTTCCAGCTTCGCCACCACTTCTACATGCAGCCTTTTATAAGACACTTACCTCTATGGCACTGCCTATATTTCTAGACCCTTCAATTCAAGCAGGATCTGCCACGCATACTAATTTCCACCAAGACATTCCATTTCTTATGCAGAAATTCAAGGAAGTTTGTATTCAGCTGAGAATATTGCAGACCACACGTACAAGAAACACGTCCTTCCTGAAAAGGAGTGTCTTGCTGTGCAGTTGTGACAGGGTGTGTGGGCGCATATTTCTGCCTGGCATAATTAATTATTAAACAACTTCAACAAATGATTCTTCTTTGGCAGGCTGTGCAGGGTCATTCGAATACATAAACACACACATGCACAAACACATGCGTACACATAACACAAAGCCACCTTTGTTAGTTTAACACAGTTCATTACTTTAACAGGTAATGTTTTACTCCTTGATAAGAAGTAGATAATGCTTAGAATAAGGTTTTCCATACAAACAACAATTACTTATGATCCCGAAAAGCTTTCTATAAATGCATTATAATGATTTCTCCCTGTTGTGAAGAATAGTTCTGACAACAGACTAATGTTTCAAGGAGCACAGAGACTCTAAGCATATTTCCAATTTTGGTTTAAGCAAACCTCAACGTATTTTTTCTTTCACTGATATGTTTATGTCTCTAATGAGAATCTATAGGTACAACCAGAATGATAAGATCTAATCTAGGGAACAACAATCACTAGTAGGGGGAATTTTTTTCCTCTCTCTGAACACAGCAAAATACCAAGGCCCATCCTCAAATCACCAACCTGTAGACCCTCACACAGAAGCACTGGCTGCCAGGTTCACTCCTCAGCAATTGCGCTTGAAAACCCAAATCTGGGACAGAAGCAAAGCAGTTATTCTCTGCTAGGAGACAGTTTGTTTTCTGACTGTACTTTTGTAACCAATGATGGAATCTTCCTCCATTCACAGCAAGCCTAAAGCATTTGCAAAGTGAAGGAACATTATGCAGCCTAGAAAACCAGCGCTTATTTCTGACTGAAAAGTAAAGGGGAAAATTTGGGGCAGCAGTGATTTAAGTTCTCACAACTGGTTGACCAAAACTCTGAGATTTGAACATTTGTGTTCATGTCTATCTCAGTCAAAGGCTTTAAAACTGACAAGTGCAAAATAAGTTCTGTTTATGGGATGCCTAATGTTCTGAGTTATTTAGATAATAAAATGTCATTGTGTTAGCATTTGTTTGAAATAAACTTATACAAATGACAGAAAATTGCTGAAGAACAAACCCTCCAGGATCCTCTCCAGGATCTCTGTTATACATTATGAACAAACTTCTCCATGTGGGAGCATCAGTGCTTTGCATCGTATTCACAAAGGATCAAAAAGACACATTTTTATGACATGCACCTTGTAAGTACATAGAAATATTTCTGCTAATTAATTTGGGATACCCTTAATGACTAAGATGGGAGTCACTGTTCCTCCGCAGCTTTCAAGTGGTTTCAGACGGAAAGCAAAGCTCATTGTTTCTGAGAGAAAAACAAATGCCAGCATGCAGTTTAAAATCAAGCCAGGGACACAGGACAGAAACCTGCTTCTCTGGTCCCAGTCTGAGGCCCTGGTACAAACCTTCACTGGATGCTGCCTGCATAATCCTTCCTGTTAACACAAACTGAGACACTTTTTGTATTCCAGAATAGAAATCTGTCCTTTCATATCTCTGAATTACCCTTAGAACTCCCTTCATCATTTCCAGCCATTGGCACAATCTGTTTTATTTCACAGTCCCAGCACTTCCATTAGTTGCTAGCCTAGTGCTTTCCTTTGGGATTGCAGCATTTCAAGAAACGTATTTGTACAAAAGCCTTTGTCTGAAGGCTGTTATCAAGACCAACCTTATCTATGACAAATAAATCAGCAAGTGTTTAAAACAGGTAATAACACAGTGGAAGGAGGAAAATAGAGCTATCACCTAAGGATTACAGGTATGAAAATGCACTGGCTTAAACATTGTTCCTATGGGGATATTTCAGTGGTGTGTATTGAATATTGTCTTTGTGCTCAGACTGTTGTAAGACAATTCCTAACAAAGCAGGTTCCTTATTTAGCCAGCCCTTTGCTTGGTGACCCCAATGGGAGGCACAAAGACAAACAGACCAAGTGCCACTTAGCACACACTGCAGGAGGACAGCTCTGGGGACTGCTGTGAAGCCCAGGGTGCTGGGCTAGACTGCAACAGTGACTCTCCCACATGCCAAGGCAGTCTGACTGCCATTACTGCCCAGAATCTTGAGAACAGATTCTTGTCTATTATGTAAATGCCACAAGCATTGAACACAATTGGTGTACAGCTGGACTTAATAAATACATTCAGTTATAGCACCAGTACAACTCCTGCCATTCTGATTGTGGTAACCATTTTAAGAACATTGCCATGTGTCATTTTATAGCACTGTGTTCAGGGAGCACACTCATTTTTTCTTCAACTAGAACTTGGCTGTAATCGATATAAAGACATGTTCAGTAGCAATTCTGATAGATGTAGCCTGACACAGTCATATCACAGACTGGCTTAGGTTGGAGGGAACCTTAAAGATCATCCACTTCCAGGCCCCTGCCACAGGCAGGGCTGCTGCCCACCAGATCAGCTGCTCAGTGCCCCATCCAAGCAGGCCTTGAATGCCTCCAGAGATGAGGCACCCACAGCTTCTCTGGGCAGCCTGTGCCAGTGATTCACCTTCCTCTGACAAAAACATTTCTTCCTAACATCTAACCTAAATATCCCCTTCTCTAATTTAAAGCCATTCCCCCTTGTCCTATCACTCTCAGACGGTGTAAAAAGTCAGTTCCCCTTCTGCTTGTAAGCTCCTTTCAAGTACTGGAAAGCCAAAAAGAGGTCTCCCGAGAGCCTTTTCTTCTTGAAGCTAAACAAGCCCACGCAATTTAAGATACAGAGAAATACAGGTCTGCAAGTTTTATTTATAGAAATGAAAACCTATGTATGTTTATGCATGTGTATATTGTTGTGCTCATACCACACAATGCATTGTGTAAAAATCATTATCTTCTATGAAGATCATCTTCTGATGGCTTGAAGCTACACAGATTAAAGAAATTGCTTTGTCTTTCACTGCACACTTAATTTGCCTGAGTGTTAGCTATTACGGTAAACAGATTGTAATAAATGCGGCCTTGGAAAATTTAATCCATTTCTGTTATTTCCCTGCAGCTTAAGTCTATAAACTGTGCCTGGTGGCAAGGGAAAATTAGCTACGTATAATAGAGAATGTCTATTACCAGCTTATCCATGGTTCAAAACAATGAAGATACACATCCCTTCATGATCTGGGTACATCTACAATCATTCCTCATCCCACGCCTTCACTGACAAGGTGAAAACAGTCTTTGTCAAGAGGAGAAAGATGCAATAGACACTACTGCAGCAGAATCGGAAAGAGACCATGTATGTGGTTTGCAGAAAATATCAGATGTTAACATAATTTGAATGCACTTTTCATATAACCAGAAATTGCTTGTGGAGGTTGCTTGAGCCTGTTGTCAGTGACACAAGCCCTGCTGCATCAGGCTGTATGGGGCTAAATTTCAAAGGTTTGCAGAAGAAAATAGGTTGAAAAAAAGACTGCCCTGGCAAGAAGAATAGTGATACGATGGCTACTCTGGAGACCAGCTCTCAACTTCAAGGTACACCTCCTGCCACTGCTGCCAGTGTTTTTGATGGTGCAATTTTGGTGAACGTGTTGAAACCCGATGTTAGCAACACACTTAATGACTATGCTACAAAATGTGTTCTGTCATACCTTTGAGTTGTAGCAGCAGGATTGTAGGCTGAGCTGGTTTTACTGCCAAAAGTCTCAAGGCTCAGACTAGAAGCAGAAAAGGAGAGGGAGTCGAGAGGTTTTCCAAACCTCTAGCACAAAGCTAGCAATATTTTTTTCAGCAGTGATAAAAAGAACAACCCCACACAACTCTCCATTCTAGAGGGAAAAAAAAAGATCAGTAAGCTGACTGTAGAAAGCAAAGGTATAATTACTGCAGGTGATCAAGCTGCAGGGTGCAAACACATTTTAAGGCCTGCCTTTCCTTCTGTTAGCAGGGAGAAGCAGACAACAGGAGCACCGTGAAAGTCCAGCTGCACCAGAGTTCTCATGCATGGACAAACAGTCTGTGCAGCAGGGCATATGCACAGGCCAGGTTCCTGAGACATAGGAAGGTCTAGGGACACTCAGTAAAGACATGGCTTTTTCCCTAAGCATGTCAAGGGCTGTACCATTGTGCCATGGCAAACTGACTGCAGCACAGCTGCTCTCACTTGAAAGAGGAAAAAACAGGTACAAGGCAGGCACTAGAGGAGTGATCTGTTCTTTCATAGGTTGATCTTCAGGTAAATCAACAGACAATAGAATTCAATCTTTGGCAGAGACCTCAAGATACTGCTGTACTGATGCCACTAGCAGTACCAGTAAGGCCACAAAGCAGGGCAGTGCTCTGAGGCTGGGCAAAGCTGCTCTGACCCAACATAGCATGTGAGCGACAAACAGGACTCTGGTGGGTTTCTGCACATCATGCCTGCACCCAAGTTTCCTTTGTCTCAGAAAACTAATGGATTGAAACCACACTGATAAAAGCCCCTTCATAAGTATGAGTGTGACAACACCAACTCGCACTGCCCAGGGGAGCATACAAAGCAGACACAAAAGACTGAGAAAGACTTCATTGCTTCCTTATTCATTTGCTGCTGCATGCTTCTGTAAATTGCACATTCCTTTCCCTGTCTCTTCTAAATGTTTATAAAGTTGTGTATATTACTGAAACTCAACAATATCTTCTTACACATGCACCAATTTGGTTACTACTATTAGGAAAGGAAAAGTCAACTTATCAACGTCATAATTATTAACAGAAATTGCATAGATGACATGCCACACAGTATGTTAATTCTAATTTTTTTTTTATTCAATTCACTACTTTAGTTTTCAGGAACCTTAGACAAGGCTATATGCATATAAAAAATAAGTGGGATGCAGCAACAGACTGTAGTCAGTAGAGGGAAAACACCAGGACTCTGATTTTAGGCAAACCTCTGCTGGCAACATGAAAATGTCTAGCACAAGCTTCCTATATTCTTACTAGATGACATCCTAAAATGGTCACAAACTTCAGCCTTCATCATGAAACTCACAACTCTCTGTAAGTTTGTGTTTGCATTTGTTGTTGTGATTAGACAGAGTAGCAAGAGGAAGGCAGATCAAAACCCAGTATTTGAGTCTTGCTAAACTCTTGACCTCAGTGACATTAATCAACTGTAAGTCACTAAGTTCTACTCCCTAAATGCTTGCTGTGTTAAAAAATTACTTATTTTATTGCTACGTCAGCACACACTTATTTTCTTTGTTCCCTCTTTCTTGCAGCAGGCTTATTATGAACCCAGAAGAGCCATACAATTAAGCAACTCAGATGCTGAAACCAAATGAACATCTCAAAGCAGCTGAATGTTATTTGTACACACGCTGGAATGTGCAGATACATTTACATCACCTACATGAAGCACGCTTTATTCAAAGAACAAGAGACCAAAACCCTGCCTTGTGAAACTCCGGTTAAACTGATGCGGTTAACCTCAAGCAGGCTACACACTAAAATACATTCCAAGGAGCATAGTATCAACAGAGATCTGGCAAGATCTAGTGTAAAATAAATCACCACGTAACCAGTTCCTGTGCAAAACCAAGAGGCAGTGTTCCCCCTCTCCTAGACTGTACAAAGCTGCTCCATATTAAGGGAACGGCCTCTCCAGAGTGTGCCTGTGTGTGGTCTGCTCGCCCCGTGCAGTGCAACCAGCAGCTCATGTGCATCAACCACATTTGCTCAACTGCCATATGTGGCCCCAGGTCTGTGCTGCCGAATTACACAGGCGTGGTCAAGATTAATGGCACTGAGAAGTAAAGGAACTGCCCAAGTCACAGGGGGGCTTTGGGAAGGGTACCAAAAGACAACAGTTCCTCTCATGTTAGATCATGCATTCACTCTAATGGTACAGGACAAGGAAGAGAATGCCTACTTATTCCTAGAAGTGTGAGAAAACAGGTTTGATGAGTACATTATGACTAGGATTTATAACACAATAAAAATGAAGAATATTTTATCAGGAAAAGATCATAATAAAAGCATCACTGGACTATTAGAAAGCTTGAGACAGCAACTGATAAGTAAATAGCAGGAGAGTAAGAAAAAGAGCATCCCTTATGTTAATCTGCAGAGCTCTATGAACTTACATTTCAGATTGCATCTTTCCCCTAAAAATACCTGTAAATTGTTTGCAAGGTACGCGTACCAGGACACAGATGTGCACAGAAACATTCTATGTGAGAGTGGGGATCAGCAACACTCAAGATTTGTTGGCCATAGTCTTCTTCCTTCTGCCATGTCCCTATACCATTTATCGGCAAATATTACATTTTCATGTGTGTAGCAGGGAAAAGCTGAGTTTACACAGCTGCTGAGTTTGCTTGTGGTGCCCGGCCCAGCCCTACAGCACAGCCATCCCACCCACAGACATGGGAACTGGAAGGCAGTGCTCAGCCCTGTGCCTTTTACTCAAGAGATCAGTACATGCTGACCAGTGTCTGAGATCTCTCAAAACAGAAGAAAATACTCTTGAAATGTCTCTCTTTTCTCCTGTTTGACCAGACCGACTATGACATACTGGTCATTTGCTGCTGATTACAAGATGTTCTCTGGAGTGGGGCACCATTTGGTTGTTCATTCTGTCCACTGCACAGACAAGGGTCATGAAAGGAGTCCTGAAACCTTTCTGAAGCAGAAGGCCTTCTTACATAGCAAATCTGCACATAAGAGGAAGCAGCAAGCAAGCAAGCTTTCATACAACTAGGCTTTCCAACTTTTTTTTTCTGCTTGAAAACCTGTATATATTGCAACAACACGGATGAGTAATAGACAGCGTAAGCAAACTTCTCCACATATCACCACCCCCAGCACTTCTCTGCCTGGGCTGCAGCTGTGACAAGAATTATGAGACCATCCAGGTCCAGTTTCTGTGTACATCATCAGCCTCATGCAGTTCTTCTAATGCTCAGCCAAGAGAAGTTTGGAGACATCTGGCCACGTGCACAGTCATTTTGAGTAGGGAAAAGGATATGATATTGTTTTTAAAAATGGCCAAAGGCAACAGCAAAAGTTAAGTCTACTTCCTATTTTTTTTTTCTCCTGACATTTACAATCAGCTGTATGTTTTTAGCTTCTTGGCTGCTTCAACATATTCAAGCAGTTGTGGTAGTCAATGGCATTTTGTATTTATCAGTTTTTGAGGCAAGGGGCAAAGGCTGTTCCTTTTCCATTTAGACATTATTGACTGTCTCTCAGCTGAGATGGATTGCAGCCACTCCAGTGAAATATACTTTAGTGAAAAACTACTCTGAAATTGCAGCTAATGGAGAACAGTGCTGTGTGGGGTTGGTATTTTCATTACTGTGAGTACTACCTTCTCCTCCGTGTGACAGCTTTAACGCCGACTGAAATGGATCATGAGGGCAGTGCCAGGATATAAATGTCAGACAGGAGATCCCTAGGAAAGAGCATCCCCCTCCAACCCGGGACCCAGCAGCCTCCCCAGCAGCTGGCAGAGCAGAGAGGTACACCTCTGGAGAGGTGATTTTAAACAACCTCAGACGTTGTTCATGAAGAAATTATCTCAAAGTATAAATTAGTATTATTTGATATCTCTCATCCAAGTACTACCTGGATTGCAATTTTTAGTAAACCTGAAACGTGATGCCATGGCAATTATGTCTTACTGCAAAGTACAATGCATATAAAAGCAGGATATAGTGTATATTTGTTTATATATACAGATCTGCAGCACATAAAATCTCTGCTCACTGCTAGGGTGATAAAATACTCGTACTGTGCTCTCAGGTTCTGTGACATGAGCAGAGCTCGTTCAGTGAATTATGACATTGCATTAATTCATTTCAGGCCCAGCTATTAGCAAGCACAGCTACAGCTCCATTTCCACGTTCTGAGGTTTGCACATACAATAAATCACCATGGCAGCAGAGGGATTTATGGGGGCAGTTCCACACACACCATTTCATACATCTATCAAAGGCTTGTTCTGCTCCTTGCCTCAGCCACCACCCACAAAAATCTCTCTGAAGCTGCAGGTTCTGACATGCTCAGTGGGTCATGTTATGCAACTAGAGAGAGCCAGTGGTACCAAGGATTCGCAGGACATTTTGGAGACATGCTTAACACACTCTTGCTGCTGCCTCCTTTTTCTTCCTTTACATTCCCAAGCATGATCAGCACACTCACATACTGAAAGCAGAGTTAGGCAACCTATTTGTGTTGACCATTCCTACATTTTCAGGCCTTCCCCATGTCCCTGTTACCCTGGCATGGTGGTTTTAAGCAAGCAGGCACATAATCAGCAGATACAGAAGAAAGAAATTCCTCTCGTCCCTAAGCAGTGCTTAGGAACAAAACAGACAGGACAGGGTTTTCAGAGAAACTCAGGAGCTGGCCTCTTAAGTCTCATTAAAATTGTCCAAGTGACTTCATCTTTTTTAAAAATACTAGCTGTAATTATTCAAAGAATGCACCAGTTAATATATTTGGATGTCATGACACTGGTTTATAAAAATAGGAGCCTCAACCAGGCTCCTAGACCCATACTGAGGCACTGAGGTAAGCATCCTGGTTTGCTGAAGTGCTGAATACCAGCCACTCCCACTGACTCATAGCATGTGCTCAGCACCTTGCTAGAAAAGCAGGCTCAAATTAGAGCAGTGAGATGAAACTATTAATCAGCAGAGCCTCAAACCAAAAACAGTTCATCAGGGAAAGCAATGACAGAGAAACATTAAGACAACAGGGAAGAGTAGAAAGATTGCTTTGCAAAGACAGCTTTGGTTTGCTTCAGGAGACTTTCCTTCAGAAGTTTGACATCATTAGCATATGTAACAAAAAACAGTTTCACAAAAAAGCAGCCCTTTGCTCGAGTCTGCTAGGACAACAGTAACACCAGTTTCATATAATGCACAAGGCATCCCCAGAGACTAAATCATGCACTAAATCATGTTGACAAGAAAATCAAGACAGAAACCATGCAGGAGAGCTTTGGGAAATAAATCAAAAAGACTAGGTTGATTCTGCAATGCAGATCAGTGGTTATATAAACCAGTTTCCTCCAAAGTCATTTCAGATTGCTGCTATGGTATGTAAAAATGTAGAAAGGAAGGACAGAGGCAATGTGTCATATATGGCTATGAAAAATAAATAATCCTTGCTTAACAGCTTGGCAATTCTGTCCTGACTATGTCACCCCACTACTATTGCTTCAGCAATGGGTGCCTGTTGAATATAGCATGTTTTTCAAAAATGTTTGAACTACCACATGCATTCCTAGCTTGCCTTTATATAGCTTATAAAAGGGTGAATGCTTGGCCTCTTTACAGAGACACATGGTAGCCATAAAGGTTTTCCAACTAGCTTCATGAGAATTCTCCAAGTCAGATGAGGCACAGGACAGGTCTACCAGAAACATCTGTTACCCAAGCCCCGTTTTCTGCCACTGTGCTGGGGGTTGAGCCACACGTCCCAAAAAGCTCTGCTCAGCCCTGGGAGCCAACTGCACCCTGAGAGCAATGAAAAAAAAGAAAATACATCAAAGCCACAAGGCTACCCTCAGTCAAGTGGAGGTTTGTCAAGCTTTCATGGTAACAAGAGGCCTCCATGATCCTTCCAGTCTTTAGCATGATCAGCGATTCTGGCCTACATAGCTTGGTAGATTTGTTCTCCTCTATAATTATATTTGATACAATCTTGTTTTGACAAGTATCTACTCCAAACATACTATTATTTCTCAATATATTTTTCACAAAGCCCTACTTCATCTATTTTGCACCTCATATTCATTGCTTTAGGCAGTTCCCACCCCATTGTCCTTGCACTCCATGTTCCCAAGACAAGACATTCAGGGAGTAAGGGAAAAATGCGTGAAAAAGGTGGCATGAATAACAACAAAGATGGGTGTGCTTCCATAAATCAGTAGTCACTATGGTCACAGATGGCCTCCAGCTTCAAGACTATCAGGTGACAGTGATTTGTGGGCAGTGCAGCAGAGAAGAGCCTTGGGGAGGCTTGAAGGACAGCTGGGGGTGGCTGAAGTGCAGCAGCATTACAACAGAAGGTGCCTGAGTGGAAAAAAAGCAATCAAACAAGGAGATACTTATTGATGGTACAATGCAGAGGCATGGAAAATTGGGGGCAATTGCTTAAAAAAATAAAAATAAAATAAGGGTGAGGCCTTAGCTATTGAAAAAGAAACTGTTTCTCTAGCTTTGCTTATGCACCAAAGCTGATATTCTTCTAGTGAAATAAGATTTTTGGCTTGGTTTTGGATATCTAGCTTAACTAATGTCAACAAAATTTTTCTTTTCTTTCATAGAGAAATGAATATCCACATTCTGAAAACCATAACTTTCACCAGGATAGCAGAGAGCTGAGTATATTAGTATATTAAGAAACAAGGTACACAAGAAATTAATCTGGTTCAATATGATTTAATAATTGGTATCCTTACTTAAACATAGCATCTTTCACTATTACCATGTTTCGGTTTGGGTAGTTCTTACTGAATCCCAGCTGACAGTTGTGCTACTAGCAAAATCCTTTGGAGCAAGTTTTGTAGACAAAGATAGCATCTCTTCCTAAATCAAGTAATACAATTGACAAAAAACAGACACATTTCTGGTGATGTCTGCTTCCTAAGTCTTTGAAAGAAACACTCCATCATTCCCAGTGCATTTACTCTCTCTGACCCTTTGACACAAACCTGTGACTATGCCATTCAGCTTGCTAGTAATACAACTACAAAGAATAATGACATCCTGGATGAGACACAGGCATGTACAGACTTCTTAAGCTATGTTCAGTCTGCTTATGTGACTGCTTACCTCTGTAACAAAGATGTTCTTTGAAGAAGTTTGTTCCAAAGGACCTACCATCTAAGAAGCCAGTATCTGATGTTTCCAATAAGCACTGTTCTTGGGTGAATCTCCAAGCCTGAGCCCCAGCACACTCAAGGCCTGCCAGAGACATTTCAGTTGCCTCTGGGAGTGATCAAGAGAAGGGAGCCCCATTCAACTACCACTGAAGAGCTAGCAAACTGTTACCTAGCTTTTCTCTGCATCCACAAAGAAGTGGCAAAATCCTGTTTGCTGATTACCTTGCATTTCTAGGAAGATGGAGAGTAATTTCACACCTTTCTTACTACCAGGTACTGAGGATAAGCATTAAAGCATAAGATGCTATGGCTTTAGGAGGCACACACTGGCTCACCTCTGCATTACGCTCACCTACAGCACTTGCTCTGTTTTTCCAAGACCAAAATTCTGCTTCTGGACACGTATCAGAAAGTGACAGCCCAAGTGGAGTGCTGCTGTTCAAAGAGAAACTTCAAACGAGCTTACTGTACTTGAAATACAGACACTGCACACCGTTACCTTGAAAAATAAAAAAGAAAGGAGAGAAGGAGCACCTCGTTGTAACTGACGTGGTAGGACAGTCTCTTCCAGCAGCAGGTATCTGCTATTGTTACTTAATGACCAACTCTGACTTTAGCACTTGTAATGAGGAGGTAAGTGGGAGGCAGCAGGAGGCTTTCCCAAACCAAAAGTTCTTGTGTGCAAACAAGCTGGAACAAGGCCAGAACTGGTAATGCAATCTAGGCACACATGAATAAATCTAAATGCTAGCTGCTATTTTCCCTCCCTCAGCTATTTTGAGTTTGTGTCACAGGGGAGTTTGTACATGGCTCATACTTTTTCCAGTTGTAGACTACAAAGTGCTGCAAAATCCAGGAATCATTTGAGGACAAATTTCTCCCATGTCAAAAAGCAACTAAAGTTGCAAGTCACAAGGCCTACAAAAATCCCAATCCAAATCCAACATCCAAGTGCTGCTTTCTTGCTCTACATCTGAGAGAAGAGAGGAAACCAAAGGCATCCAAAGCAACATTAAGTCTTAGTAAGCCAGTCAGTCTGGTCAACCTGTGAAAAGGTGATCTAAGGGAATACTGAGGTTCTTTTGGGACCCCATCTAGTAATCAGAACAACCAATGTCTCTTTGGAGCCACAAGTGCAAGTTGTTGGAGCACACGTGATGTGCATACATTGTATTTTCCCTTCCTGTTCCACAGAGGGAAGATCTTGTACATCATTGGTGCCTAAAAGTACAAGTTTCTTTATTTTCCCTGCCCTGTTTCTCAGCACTCATGATATTCATGAACCTATGTAATACAACCTCACAAATCCCAAGAGAAAAGTTCTAGCAGCAGCAAGTGCTCACCTCCTTACAGGAGAAATGGATGTAGAATTGTCAAGTAACTGATAGGGTCTTAATTGCTTTTATATAAATGCCATATTCTGCCTGTTTTCTTTCCCCTTTCTTTTTTTTCCTAGTTTCTTTCTGTACTACAAGGTATGTTTGCTCTCCTTCACTGTTTGACTTCCTTAAATTTCTTTTTCACATAGCTTCTCTACACAAGCAAACTCCCTTTATTCTGACAGAAAGTATTTTCTATCCACCTGCAAACTCTCCTAAATGAAACAGCCTTGCTCTTTGCCCTATGTGATTATCATTCCCATAAAAATGAGTAATATTTTGTACATACTCTTCCTATTTTATCCAGGCACCTGTGAGCACTCAGCACAGAGGGGTGGTTTTGCCTTTTCTACAGCAACAAACAGCCTTTCTGCTTTAGAAGCAGCAGGTAATAGGTTTCACACAGTGCAGGGTCAAACACATGAGGTGTGAGTGATCTATCACACATAGGCTTCTTTTTATGCTCTGTTATCAGATGTACCTCTTTCAGAAGATGTCTGTGTAGATCCCTATTATCCAAATATAAACACAGAAGTACTTCGTTCTGAACCTCAAGACTCAAAGTTCCTACAATATTCCAACTTTCAAATGACTTCATGTAGTCCCAGGTAACCTAAGAATCTATTAATTATTCCTGTTGACAAATGAGGAAGCCCTTGAAGAGACAGGTGAAACCTGCCCAAGGCCAGCTAGCACGCAGCAGAGCTACAACCATTATTTTTCTCACCTCATCAGGAGTCTCAAACCATGCAGGCATTTGTGAGCCTGAGCAAAAGCTCAGCATATGCAGGCAGAGGGCAAACTATAACCAAACATAATTAGTTTTATTTTGCAAAAAGCATTGCACTTAGTGGGCTCTTTTTCTACTGCTGTGTATCAGGATAATTCAATGGTCGCAGTTCCCAAAAACAGTGCTGGTGCAAGTTGTAACACTCACAGCCTTCTACAAAGTACCAAAATCAGAAATGTTTATTTAAAACTGACACTCCAAATGCACAAATCACATATCTCAGCGATATAACCATCAAATAAATTAAGTGTGGTGAGAGAGAAAAATGTTTTTGTTTTTGTTTTTTTTTTTTAATTTTATTTGCATGGCATTAGGAATGCAGTAGCACAGAGCTAAGAACACAGCCGCACTGGGGAAGGAGAAGAAATAAAAGAACAGCAACTGCAAAGAGTAAAAACTGAGTGTTTGCGATTGCAGGTGCCTAACGTGAATATTCTTGAGCCTACATGACTTTTCTCACAAGTACTGAGTGCCCACAATATATAGAATTTTTGAAAATGGCTCTTAAATGTACATGGATATAAATTTCAATACATCAGGGGTGACAATTTGTCCAAAAGTTACTTCCCCCCATCCCATTCAACTCTAGCATCAGTGGTGTCAGCAATTTCTCTTTTTTGCTTAGTTTCCCCAACAAAAAGGAATGACTTTCCTGTATCTTAACATTTTGGCCTCCCTGGTTGTGTAACAAGAGAGATTTAAAACAAGCCAAGGATGGGCCCTGTGTAGGTACCATGGAATGGGAAAATGAAGTCAATCTACCACTGCCTTTTTGATGACAAAGGAAAAGGGCCTTCTCTGACTCTACTTCCCCCTTTGCATAATGCTGGAAAGATTTACCCCTCCACTGTAATATTGGGGGCGATGCTTTTTCTTCCTTCTCCTCACTTCTCCACAGATAGAAGCAGATCTCATACAGATTCTTCTTTTTTAAGATTGCTGCTAGAAAGCACTTCAGAAAATAATTTGTTTCTTAGCACTTCTGGAGGCAGCACCAAGAGCCCAGGCTGGTGGTTCCAGGGAGCAGGGTCTCCTTACCACAGCTTTCAGGTCACATCACACAAAGCTGGAGCACAAGGAGAACACTGAAGCTTCCCCAGAGACATTATCTGATGGGAAAGCAGAGTGTATGCCTCTCAGTGCCATCTCTCAATTTATGGCCAGAACTGAGGAAGAGCTATAGAGCTCCAGTACAAACTTGTTTCCACTTTGTGTTCTAAATTAAACTTAAGTTACATATCAAAGTCCCCCAGCAACCTATCACCACACACCCCACCTCCCACATGCACACCCTGTTTTCTTTAAGATAATTTAATTCCTACATAAAGACTGCAAGTCTTTCAAATATAATGGGAATAGGAAGGGTAAATATCTTATAGTCTTGTTTCAGAGGAAGAGGGTTGTTAAGTACATGCTTTTATATTCCACCTAAAGATTGGACCATACAGATTAAAGTTTATGCTCTGTCATATCTCAAACATGGCTTTTCAAAATAAGCACAAGCCTTTTAAAGCAACAGCAATAAAGAGCAGATCAAGTATCAATCTGTTTGCTCCCTGCTAATCCATACTTAGTACAGCGCCTAGTACAGAAACCTTGTTCTCTAGCTGCTGGTTGCACATTGCAAGTTTGCATTTGTTACCACTTTCTGCAAGTTTCACAAACTGAATGAGTGCAACAGTATTTGAATGAGCACTGGCACAGGAAAGGAACTTCATCACAGAAGTGGTGCTCCAGCCTCAGCTTTTGAGGGGGGTGTGAAGGTCATAGTGGTCAGTACTGGTCTGGCAAATGCAGGGCTTCTCCTCAGCAAGAGCTTCTTACAGCTATGCAAGGGACTTTCTAGGTGCTAGCGCTCCAGCCAATGCAGCTGCCACAGAGACTTTTTTTTTTTTGACAGAAGCTTCACAGCCCACAGTCTTCCAGACAAAAGATGCCAAAGCCTCAGGGACTGTAAGCCAGCTCTAGCCAATTGACAGCTGTGCTATTTATCAACCCTCTGAGAATCTGTCCCCACAAGAGCTATGACTGCCATTACAGCTGAAGTTGCATAGATGGCATGAACTTTGCTGCTACATACTGCTACATCTTCTATAATTTTGCCAATGAGCATATCCAATCTCAGTTTAAATTCATTGGAGGTTTTCAATGCAGTAAATCACTGCAGCATGAGACCGCTAGCTCTGACAGAGGCATCAGCCTAGTTTCTACTATGGGAGTTCCAGAGATCAAATCTCTTCCTCCTGCAGCACATCCCAAGAGGCCTCAGAGAATGGCTTTCCCCAGAAGAGATGACCCTGGATCTGCTCAACAGTGATAAGAGTTCACTCAGGGACAGCCTTTTCCTTGCTGTCCTAAGCAACGCTGATATCAAAATCAGGCTTGATACCATAAGAACACCTGGAATCCTAGACAGGCTGTTTTAAAAGAGGAACATGGCTTTGTTTCATTAGCACTGATACAGCCCCAAAAAATTCTTCAACAACAACCTGCCTTCTTTCAAATGGTTTGTGCTGGCAGCTTGTTCCTATGCACCTCTGCAGCTCTATAAGCCAAATGTTGCCTCATTCTGTGCCTGTCGCTCTCTGGTTTGGGCAACAGGGCAGGAATTGTTTTGAAGCAATCCCTCCTGCTCCCTTCCCCCTTCCAGTAATGAAGGGTCTCAGAGATAAGCTAGGAGGAGATGTGATGCACTGCAATCCTCCCACCACCATGTATTATAGCTCCCTGTAAGTTACACACTGGCAGATCGGCTTTGGGCAAGTCCCTTTGACCCATGCTCATTTCTCTTGCAGTTCACAGAACAAAAGGTGGGATGACACTTACTGGCCTGAAGATCCTGGAGTTGGACCAGACAGGGCACATCATCTCTCCAATGAAGTCACCAGAAATACTGCCCACCACAGTTCCCACTAATGCCCGGTGCAGCTGTCAGCTCCATGCACTGTGGGCTTTACATAACCACACATATTGTCACAGCATTAAGCCTGTTTGGAAACCTCTGATCTAGCATGTGTTGATTTACATTATAAAGCATTTAATATCAGAAGCCTACAGGAATTAAATCCTAGAAAATGTGGGCATCATACTGCTGTTTGCTACCACAGTAATTACGTGGCTTGCACTGTGGTTTTACAGCTGCTTTCCAAACAAACAATCAGGAAACATGAAGGAATTTTCTACACTTAAATACTGTTCATGGAACAAGATCACCTCCAGCAGTAGTGGGAACTACTGCAGTTCTAGCTGGAATAAATACCACAGTATTTTTTTTTTTTTTTTTTTTTTTAAAAGAGGAACAGAAATGGGTTGATAAAAATTCTAATCCACATGATCTGCATTCAAGGACTGCGTAAAAGACTCACTGTTCAAAACATGACAAAATCACAATACTTAGTCATGCCATTTCCATTGTTCTCACCACTCTTCTGGAATCTGCAGATGTTCAAACATTTTGCAATACAGACAAACCCTCCCATCACTGTAGTTTACTCATCTTACTATCAAGCCATCGCTAAGCTTTTCTGATCCCAAAGATCCATATCCAAGGAGCAAGAACGTAGAGGCACTGCTGGGGGCTCCTCACGTCCCAGAAGCCAGAAGGACCACTTGAACAAACAGCAACTGTTTCTGCCAGTAATCTCTCCAATTCTTTGTGAAAACAACTCAGTCAATGTTGTTCATTTTTATTAAAGAAGAGATCACTGGGACTGATGGAAAAAGAGTCTAAGGTGAAATACTTTAGTGATACACATGGTTAGCTACCAATGACACTGGTAGGAATAAGATGGCCATAGAAGATGTGAGGAGGCAAAGACAGTACATAAGTTATGAAAAGGGACTGTTTAGTTAGATAAGAAGCTTGAAAAAGGATACAGTTTCATATCATACTCCCAATCAGAAAGACAAATCTTTTTTTTTTTTTTGAGGACAGCAGAGCATTACTGTGAAGAGACAGTACTAATCATAAGGCCCTGAAACCTTTATAGATTAACTGTGCTAATTATGGTCAATTGCAAGCCACATACTTAAGTCCCAATGGGATGCACAGGGACTATATGCTGAAATCTACAGAAGAGGAATATCCATAAAGGTATTCTAACACCACTTCTCAGAAAACAGCTGTTCTATACCTTCTTTGGAAGATCCAATTCTGAAGCTATTAGGGCTGCTTGACATCTGATGCTCAGTTCTCAGCAGATTTAAAAGTCCACTCAGCCTGGGAGTTCTCCCCTGAAAGGGAATCCTCCTGAATCCTTCTTTCTTCTCCAGCTCTTCCAGCAGGAAGCACAGCTGGGAAAGCTAGCAAAGACATAACAGCTCCTCTGTTCCCAGCTTTGGAAATAATGGGTCAGCAACACTCTATAGAATTCTCTGAGAAAGGTGCTCCAATACATTTTTTCCAGGACAACTTCAGCACAGTTTGCCACAAAGCTGGGAACCACTGTGTTCCCTGCAATCCCATCTTTCTTCTCAGCCCTAGTCCCATCTGCATTCAGCATTTAATTACATTTGAGAAGAGTCTCACGGGATATGGGTCTTTAAGGGTGCTGGTGTTTCCAATTAATTCAGAATCCCACTAGATAACATCTGCGCACAGACACACAGTGGCTGGCACAGAGCACGATGCTCGACTACCATTTCATACACATATGCCAAGAACTCCTGCAGATGGAAAGCAGAACTTTGTTAAAACTTATGAAGTTTTTCCCCATAATTTAAAGATCTATTTTGAACACTGTAGCCAAACATTTGTAGATATACCCATACAAAGAGAAGCACTCTTAGTTTACACTGGATGACAATCACTCCAAATAAAAAGGGCTGCCCTATTTTTATTGATTGCTCAAAGTGACTAACTGGGAATTTTGGTAATATTTTCAGAGATGCTTTTATAGTAATAGGGAAGCCATTTTAGACTCTGCACTGTGTCCTCCTTATCTTCTGCCCATCACTCCATTGTAAATATTCAACACACTCCCTTAGCTAGGGCATGCTGTGAGGCTTTGCTCAACTTGAGTTTACTTATCTCTCTTAGCTTAGATCCAATTTTTGGGAAAGTCCTAGGAGAAAGGCACTCAAACCCTACTGAAAGTCAGTAGAAGTAGGCATCTGGGCTGTTGCAGCCTTCCTCACCAGCATTCATTCAAGGAACTATAGGAGCAAGGCATTAGGTATAGCAGAGTTTCTGGTCCAGCCTAGAGTTGAGCTCCTCAGGCAAACAACTGGGATTCAAGCAAAATAATAGTTCTCAGACTACTAAATTAGATTATTCTGAACTACATGACTGCAAATTACGGTTGCTGGTACCCAATCTAGCTTAGATAGGTCTCCTTAGTAGTAATTTTCTCTCTACCTTCCTCTTGGTCATTGCCAGCACTGCAAAAAAAGAAAGAAAAAGGCAAGTGCAGGATTCTGACAAGAGCACAAACAAAACATGGGGCAAGAGACATAAGAACAAGAAAATTCAAGCA
The DNA here is from genome assembly GCF_019232065.1 of Centrocercus urophasianus. Lineage (NCBI taxonomy): Eukaryota > Metazoa > Chordata > Aves > Galliformes > Phasianidae > Centrocercus > Centrocercus urophasianus. The sequence continues at coordinate 19,215,096 of NW_024884722.1, forward strand.
CTTTATTTTCTTTTGAGAAAGTGCTTTCAGCTACAGCATCAATCCCTTCTTCAACTTATTCAGCTCTTCCCTGGCTACAGTAGTCGCGTACCAGCAAATATAAGGCAATGCAATGGGGAAAAAGAGAGGACAAATCCACTTGTAAGGGAACTCCACTAGCCCATGGTATTATTTGAGGTGTGAATTAGCCTGAGTAGTTTATCCCCAAGTCATTTCCATTTTCAAACTCCTATGCCAGCTAATTCTTTTCCAGAGGCAGAAAGCCAATTGCCAAATCTTATCTTAGTAGTTAGTTAAGCACAATGCTACACCTTGAAAACCCATTTTGGGTGAAGAATTGGGCTTAGAAAGTGATAAACAGGATAGGAGAGTTCAATGCTATGTAACCACTCCTCAAGCTCCTTACAAAAATAAACCACTACACCCCTAAAGCAAAACCTTGACCATGCAAGATACCAGAGCTCTTAGCTTGAGCACTCTTTATACACAGCAGGAGGAGATGTTATCAGGAGCAGGTCAGCCAACAGAAACAGCTGCTAACACAAAACACTTTTGTGTCTGATCCATTGTTTCTGAACACCCAGTGAGAACCAGAGGGTGTCCCTCACTGGAACAGAATGACCCCATGTAACAGCAAGAAGCTTTGCAAATATCATTAACTACTATTGAAATCAGCAAGACAGTGAAAAAACAATGTGAAAGCATACGTATGCTTTACCACAGCTCTGCCACTGCTCCTCCCTGCAGGCAAGCACTGACCCAAACAATAAGAGGGAAGGAAGCTGCTGTCCAGTGCACTGCAAACTGATGCAAAATACACAGCAGGAGCCTGCATCAGACTGAGGTGCTAGACACAGCAAGATCTGGTGAACAAGGGTACATGGGGACAGGTATCATGCCTCACACAGACAATCCACATTTGGAGTAACACTGTTTCCGTACACACCCTGACAGGCTGTGGCCCACACAGGTGGGTTTCTGTAGTGTGGAAAGCCACCTATGCCAACGGAAGATGACTAAGTGTTTCATCAGAATAAGACACAAAGATGCCAAATTTGGTGATGGTCTTTGGCACACCAAGAGCCATGCAAGAGCCTGCAGAAAAGTCACCCAGAGGACAAGCAGGAATTATGTTGCTGTAGGTCATGTGGCCAGAATAAGTAGAGGTATAAAATAGGGAAAGTAGATCGTAGAGGAGAATGTAAGAAGATATGAGATGGAGCGGTCCCACCCAAGGATGTGCTGCCAATATTTTAAAATAACAGCTCCCAGAAGCACCACCTTGTCACGTGAGGGAGCCCACGCAGCAGGAGCGGCTGTGCTGCAGAGAAGCGCTGGGTGGGTTGAGGAATGTTTGCTGTTCCCTTGTTTTTCCCCATTTAAACAGCATTTTCATGAACACTACCAAGGAGGGAGGTGACTCCTCTTGGCAGACAGGTTCCCCCTAGTTAAACTGGCTGGAAGCATGTATTCTCTGCTCCTGAAAGCCAGAGTGAGAATGCTTGATTGCTGTGTGCAGTGCTCAGCAGGCACAACCCAAAGAAGTGCTGGAGCTCTATGCAGGAAGTGTGTGATCCTTCCCCTGCAGTTCTCCTTCCCCTCCCCAGTTACCTGCTCTTCCAGGGTAAAGAGATGCATTTTAAAAGCAACATAGTTTTACATTACAAAATTCCGTGCATAAACCTCAGATAACTGAGCAATAACCATAAAAGGCAGCGTGGCCTCTCTGACCTTTGCTGGTTCCTGACATTTCAGGGACTACCCTGCTAAGGCACCATTGCCCCCAAACTCACAGATTGACACAGACTTACAGGGTGCAATAAGAAGGCCTGAGACTTGCCCCACAGCCCCTCCTGTTTGGCTTTCAGTTGTTTCTTGAACTCCATAAGTCTTCAGAAACAGAAGAGATCCTAATCATTGGTCCCAGACCAGGTTCTGGGAAAAAAAAAGAAACAAATCAGGACTCATCAGCTCATTTTATGCTTGGTAAGAAGGGGACAGATTAATCTGGTATCCTTCTGCCTTTCATAATTCATAGCCAGGTGTTGAGTTGTCCTCTAGGGAAGGATCCTTCAGGGCTGAGATACTGAGGTATTACAAAGCAGTTTATGTTGAGGCTTCTTGTGATTTATGTGCTGTATGATCAGCCAGAATCAGTCTCTAGGGTTAAGTTTGCAGATACTAGTTTGCCATAGACAGAAATAGTAAGTGATCTAAGCAAGTATTTTGCTGTTTAATATATAACCTAATTAAGAGATTATAATGTATTTAGGAAGCAACGTAAGGTCCATGCCCTGTAAGACATTTCTTCTAATAAGGGAAAATCACTTTTGTATAGGTTTAGAATGATTAATGAAAGGAAACCAGCATTAGAAAAATAAATAAGAACCAAAACATGCAGGAATTTTGGCAAAGAAATAAAGAGACCCACTAGCAAATGAAAACAGCACTGTGATCTGGGCTGAAAATAGTTCCTCAAGGAAATGTATCATCTTTGGTATATTAGTAAATCCATGTGCACAGCATTTGGGAAATGTCACACAGTGCTGAAGATGCTGAAAGAACTGATAAGGGAAAGTCAGTGTTACCATCAGGTATTCAAAAGGGTCAGGTTCTTCACCCTGGAGTGAAACAAAGGTAATCTTGTTTCAAAGAAAGCATGATGAGAAGAGATTTGTGCTGACTGCAGTGTAGGACTGCTCTTTGTGGCACAGAAAATAGCGACAGCAGGCAAAGCCTGGCAGCTTAAACATAATCTGCACTAATAGGCTGAACTTGTCTAAAGGGCCTGAGGGAGGGGTCAGAGCCAGAACCCACAGTCTGAAAGGGCAAAAAGTCAGCTTTGGCATCCTTATCAGAATCCAACTGGATCCCATCAGAGCCAGGAAGAGGAAACCTATCTGTAACAAACTGCTTTCTATCCAGAACACACACAACCTGAGCTGCTTTGCCTAGCCAGCTTCCCCAGCAGACAACAGCATTCCTTGCTTCATGATGCTGAACACCCTGCTCTGCATTTTGGAAGCAAATCATTATTGGTAACTGGAGGCCAAGACTTCTAGCATGCAAATAAATCACACCAAAGCACTAGGCAGTCTCAAAAAGCTGTATTGAGTTTCTACTCTTCCAACTGCAGAGCATCTGTTTCTATAGGCGGTAGGCTAGATGGCAAAGGACAAAGCACAAAGCAGAATAACACTAATATGCAGTTTCCCATGGCTTGCATCAAGTTCAGCAATGAGCTATGCCACTGCTGCCTTGAGCCAACCCTGATGCATCACTCAGCTCTCCAGAGCCACCTTCCCCTTAACCCTGCTAACAACAGCACCTGCCAGGGGTCATGCTCTGCAACTGCAACTCAAGAAAACCACACACCTTCAGTTCAGGAGGAGGAAGACACCAACCCTGGTTGCTGAGGACTTCAGAGGGAGAGTTTGTTTTGATATAAAAGCATGAGATAAAGCTCACTTCATTCACTTCTTGCAGTTGTTCATTTACCCACAGTATTTATAGTTCATACATCATTTCCAGTTTAAATGTGCTGACTTCTGCTTGCCACTGCCGTTTTTGAACAGCAGTTACTAGGATCCTCAACAGATAGCTGAAGAGCAACTTGTTTTTTTTCCCCCATCCTCTCATCAAGAAGGAAATCTGGCTGCATGAACCAGACAGAAGGCAGGTTCTGGCCTATTTCAGAGGCTCCACCTCAAGAATTCCCCTGCAGGATGAGGCCTGGCTGCTGACAGGATTGAGTCGGTGTCTGATAACAGCACTGGATTAGAAAACACTGACTGTGTATCCACATGCATAAAGCAGTATTGCAGTTGTAAGGCCTTTTTTTGTTTAAGTACAGCAACCTTGTCTAGTTATCACCCACCTTTCAAACTTCCTCCTTAAGCTTTTCAGTCTCAACTGCTTCTTCATCTCACCAGGAGGAGGTTGTTCCATTAGCTTACATTGTATTCTCTTTTTTTTAAAAAAAAAAAAATTCAGTTTGTCACTACAGCCAGCTTAGAAGCTTTATCTTAAGTGTACTTTAACACAATTTCACATCAGCTGCCAGGTCTTAGTAACACAAAGAGGGCAAAACGTTTAATACAATTTTGTTCCTGAGACACAGCTCTATACTATGTGACAGTTATCACAGCTTGCCAGCATAAAGCAACCTGATGATCTCAGGTGCTTCCTCAGATTTTGAGTCATTTGTTCAGTGTTTCAAGTTAGTGGGCAAAGGAATTGCTACATGAAGGATTTCAGAAGAGAAAAAAAATTCAGCCATTACACGGCATAATTGAATATTCACATCAAAGGCAGTGATCAAACACCTTTTGCAAGGAGGGTAACATGAAATGACCAACATTTTACTTTACACAGATAGTGATGCAGTGAATGTCACTGCTGAGCCCATTTAAGCAGCATATTGTAGATAACAAGGCCAACCTCACTGTTACCTCACATCAGAAGTGAGGAGTTGATAAGCATATTGATGTAGTCATTTTTAAAACATACATTTTAAGTGTTCCCTGAGTCTAGCAAGCCTTAAGGAAGCAATCCTTATAGAGAAAATTCAAATAGTTATTTTGTGCAGTGTTACTAGGCAACATTTGGATCATCTTAAGCAGCTGCCCACACTTCCACAGGATCAAACAAAGGACAACACCACACAGCTATGGGCAGAGCTGGACCCCCACAGTGCAGACAACAGAGAAGGCAGCAACATAACTGTAGGAGTGTTGCATAACTCCCACTTTGTGCAGATCAGGTGGTACTATAGGAAGCCTATGGTCTTTTAAGTCTCCAATATGCTTTTCATCTCACAAAGTTTTGTCCTACTTGTACAAGAAAGTGACTGATTTCTCATTGGTTATCTCTCATGAAATCATTTTCATGTCTCCAACTGAGGACAATATAGCTATCTTTTTAGGTTTCCTTTCCGGATCTGCAAAAAAGATGTGAGCTAGTCAGACTCTGGTAATCTCAATGAAGCAGTAAAGATTTTTTCCTAGAGCTTTTGCATCATTCTTGGGCACAGACATTTTATGACCAGGTAAAGTAAGAGGTCCATCTTCCTTCACATTTAGCTTTGGAAAAAATGTAAGCTCAGTTCTTAAAGTCAGGAAGCAATGGAAGATGACAAAGTACCAACAGGTTTGTCATGTTACTGTTACAAGTGCTCTATACAAGGAGTATGAACAGCACAAAAATATTTTATAGCAAATAGGTGTAGGAGGACCCAATTAGCAAACCCACATCCCTTTATTTTGCAAAACACAACTGATTGACACATCTACAACTGCCTTACTAAAGTTTCTACATGACACTGTACTTACTCTGTATTTGATTCTGTTTAATTCAATGGAACTATTCCTGAAAAGTTGTCAACTGCATTGGGAAGTACATAGAATATAAATGGATTTGCAAAAGTTGTTGTGGTTCAGATTTGAGTGTGCTCAAAGTCATGGTTCTAATTAATTTTGCAAAATACGCTTGAAATCTCACATTAACAATTGCTTGTGACAACAGAATTCCTCAATGATTTTTTTTTTTTTCCTAGAATTTCTGCTTTAAAAATATACCAGACTTTGAATTTAGAAGTGAGCTTTTCCACTATTTGAACTTCTGGAAGCATGAGTTAATTGACAATTTTAAAGGCAGCCAATTCAGTCACCAACCACTTCATGTCCATCCTCCCAACCTATACAGTACCCACCTGTGGCTCACTGCACTATTTGAATCACACATGAATACACAAAATAATGTGCAAGTACTCATGCAAACAATTTACAGAGATTTCAGTCTTCTCTTCCCAGAAATATTCCTGTAAGTAGAAAACTGCATGGTTAAATACTAATAAATGGCAAGTAAGGTTCAAGGATTGTTTGCTTTGCAGGTTGGTTTGGGTTTTCTGTGCCATCTTTTATTCTTGCAGAAAAGAAACTGGGGCACGTTCTTATTTCTACCATGCACAAATCCAATACAGCTGAGCTGTTACCAGCTTATGGCCTGAAACTGTGGCAGCTCTTTTGACCCAGGTACTGGGATGACTAACACCAACCAGGGATCCAACCCATTACATTCTGTCAAAAGGGGAAGATTGTGAAAAGTGATTCCCACGTTACCAGGTTGTGTACTTTTCTTTCTATTCTTTGTCCACATTTTTCTATTGGTCTAGTTCATAATTTAGTAATTGGAGTGACATTTTACATTTGTTTCTACTGTTATGCAAGTCCCCAACACCTCCCCCCAAATTTCTTTAGATTCAAGATTAGAAACAGTACTCTGCCTACTAGACTCCACAGAATTATACCACCTTCTGTGGCATAGTAACTGATGAGGTTGTCATCTGAACAGATCAGGGGAAAAAAATAAGCAAGAGAAAACCAACTCAGACAAATAAAAGGCTCCAAATCTTTGCCTCCTGTTAACACATAGCTGTCTCAACAGAAGGCTTACTGGATCCAATAGCACTGGATGCATAATACCCACTGTAACTGCTGTGATTATCAGTTTCATGAAAACAGTAGGATGCAATATACTGAATGAATATCTGTATTTGTCACAATCATTTAATACAATAAAAAGTCAACATTCCTATCCTGCAAACTGCAGGTTGTCTGCAGGGCACCATGAAGAATCAAAGACTCAATTGCATCAATTGTTTCTATAGTAGAATCTACTTTTTTCCTGAGTCCATGTCCAAGGTGGAGCAATGGCCTCATAAAAGACCATTACTCTTACCATATCCATTAATTACAGTTTTAATGATTTATTACTTTTTTTTTTTAAAAAAAAAAAAAAAACAAGGTTATTAAAGGCTGTTGCTATAGCTTTATTCAGTCTGCTTGCGCAGCTCCCAGACAGGTGACTCTTTATAATGTAGTATTTTGCATTTACCATAAAAAACAATCCTGAACTCACAGATGTCTGTTCAGGAAGTGCCTAAAAGAGGACATAATCTTCAGCTGAGAAGATCTCAGCTCAATCTCAACTGTGATTGCTGAGCTAATCTGAGCCACAAACACATCCACAACCCTAGCTAAGGTACCACATATTAAAGTTTCACCTCCTGAATGAGAGTCCTTAGCATTTGACCCCCTCACGCAAGCTATTTTTCAAATCTTCTGACCTAGCCTGCCAACTCTTTTAATCCACCAGCCTTAGAGAAACAAAGGAAATACAACTCACAGAGTCAAGACAGGGAGTCCCACATGATAACCTGAAGGGCTACAAAACAAAATTCTAGATCAACGAGAACTGGCAATGACTTCATGCCAAATATTTCACTAGCATAAACAGATGCAGTTTCCAAAGCTATGCCAAGTTGTGGCCACTTACTCTGAGAACATGACCTTTTTCACTCCAGCTATTCCTACTCCCCCCTGCCCACAGTCTCTTCTTTGTTTTGGCACACAACCCAGGACCACATGAACCAGTTATGCTGTTATAATACTCCAGTCTTATTTTTTTTTTTTTTTTTACCAGTTACAGGAAACTAACAAAAAACAGTCAAAACACACATCATGGAGGCCTTATAAAGAGTTAAAATCTAAACAGCACTCCTAGAAAAAGAACAGGTTGAAAATAGCAGCAAGGGGCTAGATCTTACAAGACATAAAATGCTGAAAACTGAGGATTCAAGCTCAGTTTGACTGTAGAAACAGTACAGGAGGCAGTGCAGTTTCAAACATGCTTCAGCACTGAATAACAGTAACGAGTTCAAAACTGCATTACATTTTGGTCAAGCACAAAGTGCTCAGCACGCAGGGATGTTTGTTAGACAGACTAAAGCTTAAAAAGGGATTCAGTTAACTGTTGCTACACAGGGACTTTGTTAATCCAACGATGCCTCATCCAAATATCCACATACTCAAGGGCTTTAAGTCTAAACAAGCCAATAGGTCAGAAATGTAGGCTTTTCTCTTAATCTAATAGGGGGGGTTAAATGTTATCTAGATTAGTCACCATTTAAGGATTTTGCTGTCTCTTTTCAGGCCGTGTCTTCAATTTCTCCAGGAAAACACTTAAAATAGCAACTTTGAACAAACTTTGAATAAAGCATACTTACAGCTAAGACTATTTCTTGACTTGCTAGTCCATTTATGGTCTGAATCAAGACTCCTGTCTTACATCCCTCCTCTTCCAGTTGAACAAGGATTTGACAGTCTCTCTTGCAGAATGTCACTTGATTTTAGTTTTACAACCCAGCAGTTCAAAAAGATCTTAATGTCAAGCTGCATTAGTACAAGACTTATTGGATTAACAGCTCTGACAATAGACCCAGCCACAGAGAGCACCCCACAGAGCAGTAGCAGAGCAGACTTCCACTCCCGTAGCCAGGACCCAACTGGCAGGTATAAGTATGCTTCAACAACACATCTCTCTGCATACTATAACAGCTATCTCTCTAGAAAGCTGCAGATATGGGATTTATGCACACAGAGCCAAACAAACAGAGATAACAGCAATAAGACACCAAGATATAAAAGCAGTCCTCAAAATGAGAGGTCCACATGTTGGTGTCCACCACTGAATCAGCTATTTTTCCACTGCACAGAAGGTCATTCTGCTAAGTTGCAGAGCTGGTAAATTCAGTTATACATAGCTTTTAAAGAGTAAATAATACATGTATAACTAGGTATATGTGCATTCTTGAAGCTGGCTTGTGACTGCCAAGGCCATTTGGATGAAAATGCTAACTTCATAATGGCAGTCTGTTGTTCTCTACATCATACCTGCAATATCAGGCCTGTAGAACAGAGGAACCCTGAGCAGCTTGAACACTGGCAGAATTAACCATAAATAACCCATTTCCAATGGAAATGGAAGTTAGATAATCAAAGAAAACTCACATCACAAATTTATTACAAACAGCTACCATACACATACGAAGGCTTAGGGCTAACAAGACATCATGGGCTGTGTTTTGTCAGTTTCAGATCTAAATTCAGAATAAGTTTCTATGGCAACAGGATTGCTAACCCATGTGAGTTCTATTCCAATTCATGCTGAAGATCACATTTGGCAAACCTAATAGGCTATCAGTTTACGTGTAGTTGTTTCTCCATTGGAGGATATAAGTACCTTTCACATGGGTTGCAGGGATTACATGGCTTTTACCTTTCCACATGCTGCTTCTTTTAATTATAAAGATCTAAAGCCAAATATTTAAAAAAAAATTAGTGGGGCATTAAAATTCAATTAAAAAAAGTAAAGGAGGTTAGTAGTTGCGCTACTGAGTGGCTACAGAGTCCCTTCTGTTACTACTCTTCCTACTCATATCTTCTCAAACTGGCACGCAGAGGAATGAAGTATCTTCACTTTCCAGCTGCTGGAGCTTTGGTGTAGAGGAAAATGTTCACAGTGCTCCCAAAACCTGGCTCCGTAGAGGGCAGCACTGGTCACCAGCACCTCTTCTAAATCAGAATTATTTCTTCACAGTTAAAAAAAAAAGTTAGCATCCCTCTTTTAAAAGGGATATTTTACAGCAAGCATACTCCCCTTAAGGAATGATGGCTGTTTTTCAAGAGTTTTTACTGGCTTCAAATTGTGAATTATTTTAAACTATTAAAACTTGGCAGTTGTATTCCAAATGCAATCAATTTTATAAGGCTGCTTAAGTTAAAAAATGAAGTTAAAACTGGAAAAACAAACAAAAAATATTTAGCAGTCCTAAAATGGGAACTTCACATTTTTCCAAAAATCACTAGTTGTAGCATAATTAAAACTTGCCTACCATTTCAACAAACCTTTGAAGAAAACTTAAGTGAAGATAGAGAGCCCTTATCTGACACACAAGGATGTCTCTGACTGGGGAAAGCACTCTAAGTCCCTTCAGTCTCAGAGTTTAGCACTGGATGCTGGAGGAGCAGGGACGATGAAGACACTTCCAAGTATTTAAAGCTTGCAAAGTGAAATATAATTTGAGCTCGTAGTCAGATGTTGTCAGAGAGGCTCTATCATTCAGAAGCTATTTGAGTCAGTAAACAGTCAGTACATTCATCACTGCAAAACTTCTATGAATTCTGACTGTTCTCAAAGCCTCTCAGGAAGGGATTCTATGTTCCAAGTTCTATAACTTCATGCCTAAGCTCATCCTCAGGCTGCTCACCACCAGCCAGTCCCCAAGAGGTAAAGGTTCCAGGACCCAGAGGCCTCCATTGAAACCCTGGCCCAGTCTGAGGAGTTCTTGCAAAACCATTTCTCCACCAAGCCCTGCCCTGGACAAGGTATCAGCAGAGCAATTTAAGACAAATCATTGTCCACCTGCTGTTTACATATTAAAGAGTCTTTTCAGATGTTTGTACATGATATGCCATTTCCTTATCTGGGTTGTAAGTACAAAACATGTTACCCTGGCCTTTTAATTTCAGCAGAGAATTCTCAGACATTTGTGATTCATTATTCCCCACCCTAATTTCTACTGCTTTTAAGTGTTGTCTTCAGACAACATAAGATGACACTAAGTTGGTATTATATATTAGTTTTAATACCACAATTATTTTTTCTTCAGGCTGATATCCCCACTAAGAAGAGGTTGTATTCAGTAGCTGTATTTCTCAGTATTTTTCTGCCCAAGTTTGAGTGACTGAACAGCTAACTCATTTATTTAGCACATGAATAAGATTATTATATATATTTTAAATACAAGGCTTTGCACACAAGCCAATTTGAAGCTGTAGGGATCCATCATGAAGTCTGTTCAGAACAGTAGTTTCTGAGACAACTTTATTTTCACAGAGTGGAAACTCCACTAATAAATCCAAGGTTCAGTAATTTTCTTCCTTTACTGTCTGTTGTGCCTCTTTTAGTTTAGTGACTCTCCTCTTTCAACTACACAGCCTTCCAAAAGCAACAGTTTCCTGCTCAGATTATTAGCATGTGGCATCTCTCCCTTAAATACAAAAAAAAAAAAAGCTTAAATCACACTGCAAGCTGGAAAAAAAAAGTACCACAGAACTTGGGGGAGGGGAAGATTCTTCATAAAGCTTTTCAGCAGAGCTATACAATTTGCAAATCAGTTTTGTTGTGCCAACCACTAATTTGTGCTTTCATAGTGTGATATTATTCTGCAGTTGCCAGCATATTTAGCAAGACAATGCTTTAACCACATGATCAATTGCTTTAGAAAGACAATAGCATTGATCTTTTTAAAGACAGATTATGTAGATTAGTCTTCATATGATTTTGGATGTTTAATACAACACAAATATTTTCAGCTGACATTGCCCTACATCCCATCTTTCACTTCCTTTTCTACATACAGCTACAAACACTTCATTCTGGAATGAAAAAAAAACTAAAGCCGGCAGTTTAGGGCAAAAAACCTGCAAAAAGATATTTGAGAGCCTGGTAACAGTACAAACAGAAGTCATCTCTCTGCTATGGGAGAACCAAGCAATTTCACCCTTGCAAAAAGTCAGAATTCATGCTCTGTGATGACCTGGCAAGTGTCATTCCTGGGAACAGAAGGTGGTTTTGGATATTGGTAACCAGCTGGAGAAAGCATTCTTGGTAGATCCAGCTACTTTTTCCTTCTGAAAATAGGAAGGAGGGACCAAAAAAATTCCAACAAGTGGTACAAATTCTTCTAACAGAATTCAACACATTTGCAGGAAAGCATTAAACAGAAAAATAAACAAAACAAGAAAAAACAGGATTCTTTTAGCTCATAAGAACAGTTGTGACTCTATGGGAGTTTCCTTAAACTGCAGCACATGGATAACAGTGCATTATGCATTATGTATCACATTACGTAAAGCATGACACTGAAAAGCAGCACAAAGCACAGCAGCTCCCCATACTGCACATTATGTTATGCAAGCATAGATAACAGCATGGAGATGCTATTCAGCATTCAGTGCTTAGCCTTTAGTTCTGTGTTTTTTTTCCCATTCCTTTCCATCTTTCACCTTGCAATAACGCTGGTGAGGAATCTTAAGAATGAAGAAAATCATAAGAATGAACAAGAACAAAATACAACTTAGGCTACTTCTCAAATATGTCTTTTGACAAGTTTGCTCAATTTGGGCAAATCAAGATCCCTCTTAACTCATGCCTCTATCAATTAACCCACATATAACCACCTCCTTCCCACTGCTTCTACAGAAGGGCAGATTAGATATGTATTGTTGCCAGCCTGGCTACAAGCTCATTTCAGGCAGCATACACACTGGATCAGCCTCCAGGAAGGCCTTCAAACATCTGCCAACAACTTAGTATCTTCACTACATGTGGTACTGCTCTGAGTTTGCTGCGATGCATCCTGAAGTCTCTTGCAAAAGCCTTTACCCCCAGCACTTCCATAAAGAAAGCTCTCTCTGACATACATGTACAGCTTCTTCCAGAAGAGGTTGAAGTCTTATCCTCTGCAATGGTGCTACATTACAGCTCCATAGTGGGGACACAGATCCCACCCCCCACAGCTTTAAAAAAAAAAACAAAAAAAAAAAAACCAGCAATTGCCTTTAATACACCACTGGGGCTTCTTTGCAGTCCCAGGAAAACCCAGTCAAGCAGCTTGGCCAGAGCCAACACTAGCACTAGCTGATACGCTAGCCAAACCACAACATTCACAGAGCATTCTCTCAACTGCCTGCAGGGTTATATCTTCTGGCAGAATGCAAATGAGCTAACGGTCTAGAAAAGAACAAATCAAACAGTGTAAATTTAATAGCATGGGCTATCAGATTTACAGGAGGCAGCAAGAAATCTATGGTTTTGTACCCTGCAAACCACTGTGCTACCAGAACAAACCAGTTACTGAACAAGAAAAGCAAAACAACAGAGATGGAACCATGTGACAAAACCACATCTTTCACTTCCACTCAGCCTGGGCAGTTTCCTATACTGCCCCCCTGCATAATGTGAATGACAGAGTGACTGTCTTCACTACCGAGAAATATTTGTTGTAAATGGTGAAGTGATCCTGGGACTTCAAACTTGTTCGTTTTTATTGATTTGTTAAGTGCTTGTTTGGGAAAAATCTTTGGTGTTTAATTCACAGAACTTGTTTGAGGTTACATAGCATATCCACCACTCTTCTGACATTAAGTAGTTGTCAGTTTATACAGCAAGCACAGATTGTGTCAGCCAAGCCAGAACCATTCTCCATTTACACATGGTAGGAACTTCTGGAGCCAGTTAGTTTTTTTGTAAATAGGTGAATATTATTGCCATCATTTAATATTACTTACCAGCTATCAAGAGAAAGGATATATTTACAAACTGGCTATAATCTACATTACATGGTAGTTAATGGGCACCAGATACACAAGATATAAAGCAAGGAGGTATGCGTTTGAATCAATACCTATGTCATGCTGAGTCTCACATGTCCCATAGGTGCAAGACCAAATTGACAAGGACTAACAAGCAGGGCACAGTCAGAAATAGACTGAATGTAGCTAACTGGGGAATCCTCTTATCTGTTGTCTTCTACCAACAGCAAAGCTTCCCTTGTTTTCTGAAAGTCACCACTCCCTGTTCCCTTGAGTGCATGATTTAAAAGAGTAAAACATGTAAACCATCTTCTTCCTGCTTGTAGGCCATCTCTAACAAAGTAATATATATGTAAAAGACAAAAGAAATAGAATTACTTTCTCATCAGTTTAATTCTCTAAAGAATGAGATTATTCTCTTCAAGAAAAAGGAGTTGCATCTCAAAACAACTTAAAACTAGATACTTTAAATCTGAACCCTTACTAAGCATGGAGTCAACTCAAAGTTCTTGAGTAGGAATTCACAGGCTTCTGCCTACTTCAGAAAATGTTCCCCACTGCAAAAGGAAAATGTTAATCCCCAGAGCCCCCAAACTGCATTACACTATTAAACAGTATGATCTCTCACATGCCTATCGCAAACCACCTTCTCTATTATCCAGATGACCTCTGTTTGCTGATCAAATATTTGAGTATTTTAACAAATTTAGGACTCATGACTTTATCTGAATTTTACTAGTGCTCACCCTGACGGAAGATTAAATGAAGAATAAAGGGAAGAACTAGATGCTAAGTTCAGGTACTTCCATGTCTTCTATAGCATTCTTATTTAGTAATTTCTCATTCTGTGGCTATTGCTTTGATTTTCTGAAGAACTTCATGCTCAGCAGAACAAGCCTGTGTAGTTCCTGTCAGCACTCCCAACCAGCTTTGCAGTGACTTCTGCTGTTCGTACCAAAGATCTCATATTGTATTAGAACTGATTCAGATCTCCTCAGGAGGTATCATGGCAAAAGGGAACTATATAAATACACACACATACAGTTTCTCTCCAGCCAGTTGTTTAACAATTGCCAGAAAGCCTAGACACACAAGAGTCTAATACTGAATCTCCAATGTAGAGCTTTATTGTTTATATTCTATTAATATCTGATTATTTTGCAAATATGATGCTGAACTGCTTCTCAGAGAGCTCCTATGAATAAATTTTGAACCAGCAGACACTGAGAACCAACGAGTCAAACTGCTTTCTCAATCATGTTTTAAACTCAAACAGGATCCAAAACTCCAAACTAGACTCCAACTTTAAAAAATAACTTGGTCCAAAAGACACAAATCCAAACTTCAAGAGCTATTCAGTTAAAACTTTTTTCAGTTGGGGATGGTGTTGAACTGCTTTAATTATATCAGTTATCTTTTAGATAAGTGCTAGATATACGCAATGTCAAAACAGAACTGTATATTCCATGTAATCTTTAGTTATTTTTCTGGAAGCTCTCAGTCCATGCCAGTAGAAACCGCACTTCCAGGACAGTAAACTTAAAGTGGACAGAAGAGGATGATTACTTTTTTCCCCTCACTTGCTAATGCAACAGAGCGCACAATGAAGAAATACACATTAGAGAGAACAAGCTTTTCCCCACCCTCCAAAATATGTCTGGCTGCAAAAAAAAGAAAAACAAAAACACCCCACAACAACAAACCAATGTAATAACTGATGTCACAAAAAGAAAGAGTGCTTTGCTTTACACAGTTCAATTAGGATACACTCCCTGCAAGTGTTGAATCTGACTGTGCTCCACAGCTTGAATATTGAGCCAGTGGCCAAAATCTTTAGATCATTTAATTTGTGACAACATTAATACTGTCCTTAAGGGTCACAAGAGCCCTCTTAGCCTTATGAACCAAAACATCACTATCCTAAAGAGTTTGTAACTGCATGTATGACAGAAGAAAAAAAAGTATTTATCATACCTATAGATAGGAAAATAGACATAGACACATAGAAAATACAGACAATATTTAGAACACGATTAAAAGTAGTTTGATGTCAGACCCAGGTATTTAAACCACCACAATTGTTCACTTGATTTTGCCAGACCCTTCCCTTCTCCAGTGTAACAGAAACTGAGCATCCTGTCTAGAGAATAAAAAGCAAACTCAGCAGGAACAAGTAATAGACATCAAAGCCAGCTTCTACAACCATGATTTGGAGGACTGGGAAGGTTACAAGCCTTTTTCTTGCAAGCCTAACATTAAAACTAAAGGAAATCAGGGACTGGTTTACAAGTCAGCAGGTAAACCAAGGTAATTCTTTGCAGAACTGTAAACACAATGCTTTCCTGAACATAGGTAGTTTCATAGAGCTTTTTTGAGAAGAAGCAGGAATTCAGTAGAGGAATTAGCAAGTAGATATGCTAAGACCAACTTCATATTTCTAGCTCTGTCAAGGATTCTAGCACACCGTCTTGTAGTTTTGTATGTTTCCTTTTTCACAAATCCTCTCTCTTACTGTTAAAAGATTCCCAGCAGCAATGGAAACCTGACCTTGCTGCTCATCCAGAGTCTCAGAGACACAAGCAGTACTGGTTGTTCTTTCATCTTTTCCTTGACTCCTGAATCTCTACTAGAACCAAGACAAAAGCTTTTTCACCTGATATACACAATTTTTTTTTTCTTTTTATAGACAAATCCCCAGAATGCTTCAGCTTTGATGTCTTAACATTAGTAGCACCATCATTAAATCAGTTACCCATTAGACTGGATATATGAAATCAAATTCCAGGTTTGTTCTGAGGCTCTCAAGGAAACACTTAAGTCCTACTTCATCTCAAGAGGAGGGACAACCTACTACAGAATAAAACTACAGTACATATATCTTCAAATACATGGTATAACATACATGCAGAATTGACAGACCACAAAATGCTACCTTTCTACTGTCACGTTTTCCACTCTAAATATCCTCAAGTATTGATTTTCATTAGTATCGAATACCATCCCAACTAAACTGAGAACCTCTGAGCTAGCTGCTGGCATCAAATACCTGGTGACATTTTGAAGATTTATCCTAAAAACCAATATATGCATAAACAACAGTCTTGCATACAGAAAGCACAGCTCAGGATGCTCTACAAACATTGCAGACTCTCAGCAACTCTGGCTCGCTATTTTGTTTGCCGGCCCTGTTTTGTTTTGTTTTTGTTTGCCTTATGGCTATTTCCTGCAAGCATCCCTTCTTGTGGGATCTCAACAGTGCCACCCACCATGGTGTCCCATATAGCTTTGCACAGTCATTTAGATGGCACTCCTCTTGACCTCTCCAAAATGTAGATGAGGCAGCCAGAGTTCAGAGTAGAGGCAAAGGTTGGTCTCTTGAGCAAGCTGGAAACATCAAGATCACCTATGGGAAATGTTTTGAATGCCTGGATGATCAAGTTGCATAACAAGTTGGGGAGTGCCCTCCTGGAATTGGTTCCCTCCCACTGAGCCACCCAGAGATGTTTGGATTGAGGGTGGATCTATCAATTTTTGAGATGTTCACAAGGCCAGTCATTAAGCTGCATTTCTTGATTTGAAATGGCAACAGATGACACACAAAGGAACTTGTACACCAAAACTAATATGAAATAACTTTTTTATCCTTTCAGGAGAAGAACTTCATGGCATAGAATATCTTATAATTTCTTCTAGGCCATTGCAAAGAATGGTATGTATTAATACAGGCAAGGGTGCTGGCCTGGAAACCCAAACTGACTGAATATGGTAGCTCCTATTCACTTGCTATACATTTACAGCTGTAGAGACAAGGAAGACCCACCAAGAAGGTCACTTCCCCAAATAAAATCTTCAGAACAAATACAATATAAAGCCATCAACTTTGATCTATTCAGACTTTGTCATATGAACAGGCAACTGGAGAACTGATATACAGCAATCTTTTTCTCCTCCTGCAACTCAACTGTGACCTCAGGTCCAATCATTTAAGCATATTTGCTTACACCATGAAGACGTATCAACTCATCAAGTTATCCACATGGGACAGAAATACCACTGAGTCCATCAGCAAAACTTAAAGCAGAAAGTGCCAGGCAAAATGGAAGATGCAACATGAACAATCCCATTAAAAAAAAAAAAAAAAGACAAAACCTTCAAGTTCATTCTAATTTAGAAAAAGCTTTTGAATTCAATACTGACTTACCCTCATGTTGTATTCTGATAGCCAGGTGGAGTTATGATAGCTCTCACAATTTTCTAGAGAGAACACTTGTACATTTCTCACTAAATTAGCACTTAAGTAACATGTAGAGCAGCCTGATCAATGCTTTAGAAGACTCAGAAGAGCAAGTGCAGGATGAAAAAAAATCTTACATGCAACAGGATACTTCAGAAATAATGTTTTGGAGACCTCCAAATGCAACTGATTTAATTAATAGAGAAAGTCTTGGATCAAATCAAGAACATCTGAAATTCCATTATTAGCTGGATCAAGATCAGCTGTCAGAGCACTAAGGTCTTCATTAACCTAAAATGCATCCTATTCATAAAGAAATTTCCAAGTTCATATATATATATTTATAATCTCTTATATCCACTTACAGACATAAATTATATAAAGATGGTCAAGAAAAAGGTCCATTTGTTATTATCTTCTTTAATTGAAGAAGAAATTGCTTTCATTTGTGTCCTGCTAGATTTTTGTAAGCATACTCTGATTTGCTAGGAGAAGCAAGAGCAAAGCAATCCTTATGCTTCTTACTGTATCTTCACTCTCCTCATTCCCAACCCACACAACAGTAACAGAGCACAGGAGGGGATCACAGATCTCTAATATAAGAACACATCTCAGTGAGGTTACTGCTATGTGTATAGCATCTCTAGTTGCCAGTGCATTTACTTGTGCTGAAGTTTGAACTGATTTCAGGATGGAGAAAACTGAGAGACCCAAGAACATCTTCAGGTAAGATCATATTCTTGGCATAGAAAACACTGTTAGAGCTGGAGTACAGGCATGATTTAAGCAACAACAAGCAAGCTCCAAAGGGTTGACATCTATGGATTTAGCAGAGAAAAGACACAAGATTTTATATTTTATCTTTGGACAACACAACACACCTCATAGTTCTATGAATGTATAATACTTCTGCTTGGTCAGTTGCTAGAACATCACACTGCAGACAGAACCTCTCTCATATATGTGGTCAAAAATTAAAAAATTTTTTTTTTCCTCATGCCCTGTCTACATACTGTTTCTTTGTCTCACCTGACTAGCATAGTGGTCTGGCCACACACTCACCAGGACTAGAGAAAGCAAGAGCTTTTAGGCTTCCTTTCCAAGGGAACATGGAACCCAAAGAACTCAAGACAAACTACAAACTCTCTAGGTTCCTAACATCCCTCCTCCAAAAGCAGAAGGACTTGGCTAGAGATTTCAGAGCATTGCATCCTGTTCAGCTGTTCTGTGTTGCTCAATATCTCATTGTGTAATGTGCAAACAGGTGATTTCAATCAGTAACTGCAATTTCCAAGGGGGGGGTATGTAAAATTTTCTGATTTACAGATTACTGCCAGCAGTGGTTCTATTCTGAGCTTGCATACAAATGAACTAAGATTTCCTATGTGCCAGGAATGCTGCAAGTTCACAGTGCTCAAGAATAAATAGTGCTTGTATATTGGTTTTGTACAGTATCAGTAAATGCTTTGAATCTTGCAGATGTCAAATTAATGGTAGCCCTCAAAAAAACCCTAAAAGCCACCAAAGAAGTTATCCTCAGCAATTTAGGTTTTGTTGAATTGAGATGTTTCACAAGGTAAGAAATGGAGAGGAAAAAATGGTGCTAAATGGCAGCAGTGTCATTTGAAACACAGTGCCCTGGGCTTATAGATCACCAGTTACAATAACACAAGGAAGAATAAAGTCTGAGGTCAAACCTCAGACTAAGAAAAAAAATTATCCCCTCACAGAAAATAATATGCCTACTCCTTTAACTATCATTTTCTTTTCAGTGCATTTCCTATCAATAAGGAGCATTTCTTTCTTGTTGCCCAAGCTTACAGAGATGGCTGGTCTCATATTAATGCTTAGTCTTTTTCCAAAGGCAAAGTCCCCTCAGAGGAACCACATCTAGCTTCTGCTAGATGAAAGCTTGATGGCTTATTTATGTCCAAGACTTCTTGCTGTTAAGTGCAAAACCTCAGCCCAACTTAAAATCAAGTATCATTTTTATTCTTCCTTCCATAGAAGCTAAACAGTTGTTACATGTAGCCTATGCATTGCTGCATCCTGTGACACGTTGCTATGGTTTCATTAACTCAAAGCTGAAACCAATACACGAGCTTTTACCACAAACCACTACAGCTTTTTTTTTTAAATGACAAAAAGCCTCTTCTTCTACCAGACCCCACAAGTTCTAGAGCAAATCGAACATCCCCCAACAGCATCTGTAGCCAAGCCACACAAACCAAGCAGTTTGCAGTGCAACAATCTTGTTCAGCATGGGCCCAAAGCAACTCCCAGGAAAGAGTGGGAATGAGGTTTTTCTGGCAGTGTACTTTCCTGAGTACACTCTTGAAACCTAACACTGCTACATATTTAGTACAGTCAGATTTCTAGGGAGTACCAGATGCTCTTAAACTGAGCTTTTCAATAATTTCCCCTGAATCCCACCTTCCCAAGAACTTCTCTTGCTATCGCCATGTCTACACTAACCTCATTAGAACTACATCAGGATAATAATTCAACAGAATAACTATAAACCCAACCCAGTGTTTCTGAAACCTGAAGTTCAGATAGTAGAAATAACAGTTACAGAATGAGATTACCTGTTACTTGGATTCAGAGATGCTGGAGATATACAAAGGAGCATGAATCACACTGCACTATTTCTGTGGGCACAGGCTACGCAGGAGCAATTAAAGCAAAGCTCCTTCTGAATTTTGCCTGGAGAAGAGGCTCAGTGTCAAAGCTAGTCTAAATAAATAGAGCCACACATACAAACACTTGCTTCTTCAAATTAAGAGATTTTTAACATCACCACTTGCTCTTCTTTCCTCACCATTCCTCTCCCCCTCAAACTAGAACATTTTATTTCATAAGACAGCCTGGTATCTGTTATACCAGACAGAAGGCCTCTTCCAGGCATGCACCAAAGTTACTGAGATAAGAATCTGCCCCAGCCTCTCTTGCAGCAAAAGCACCACTAGAATATATTTAGCTTTTGCCTTGAGCACTGACACTTGGTATTTCTTAACTTGAACAAAGCTATCTAGACTGACTGCCTGTTTCCAGAAGAGCAGCAGTTGCTGTCTATGTTCTGGTAAGATCTGTGATGAGAGTCTGACTTAAAAACACAGGCCTTCAGTTCTGGTTACAGGACAAGCATGTCTGTACCCCAAGAAAGCTTTCTAGATTGTCTGTCCTCACCTCCCCTCACTGTCAGGATTAGAAAAAATAAGAAGTACTTAAGCCATAGTTTCACAGAAATTGTCCTAGAACAGCACAGTCAGGTGCTTTCACAACAGCCAGAACTAACCATCTGCTAGGCACGGCAGTCCAGCTCTGCCTTTGCCTCAGAGTCCCAGACCTCATGTCTACATCAGTAGAAAACGCACCAAGAAGTCTATTCGGTCTCTCACCAGATCCGAGATTACCAACAGCCCTGTATGAGGACAAAGTAGGCCAGAACTGGCAAGGTGGAAGGAAGGAGAACTTTAGCCAATTAATCTCAGTCAGAGGAGCACAGCTTTCACAGTTCTTAAATCTTACTAGCATCTGATTTTTATTTTTTATTTTTTTCAAGCTGCAATACTAGATGTGCTATGGAAAGTGTGAATGGACCAACCCAACAAAGTTTCTTGATCAAAAGGATTTCCACTATTCACGTTAAATAGAATCCTTTATGAGAGGATGGCATTAAGCTCCACACCTGTTCTGAAGAGGTCTATTGCTGACAACAGCAGTACATACAGCAAGAACTGAATTAACTCTGGAAGGTGAGGTAGTAGACTGTCTGCTGGGACTTCTAGCTGGCAGAGCAATAGGACAGAAGGCATGCAGCTTATCCACCCAACAAATCAGAGCTAGTGAGCTGCCCATCCCATTCTTTCAACAGTGTTATTAGCCATGCTGTCTAGTGCTTTCTAGGCTAAGCATCTGCTGGAGCTTATTTTGGCTCAGCTTCAGGTCTCAGCCTTGTTCTTTGGAAAGTATTTTGCCAAATGAAACAGCAACCTTTTGGCTCCAGAGCTTGTGAGCAGATATTTAAAATATTGTTTTTGTCAAGGACAACTTCTTTTGATGGGTTGCAAAAGAGCCAAATTCAACTCAAGACCTTATTACAATCCCTGGAAACCTCAGTTTGATTTTGATTAAAGGACAGTGGAAAACAAATATTTCACCCTAAATGGAATTGTCTTGAGCCTCTTCAAAAGTTCTACCCCAACCCTAGACAATCATTTCCTGCGGTAACAGCATCTGGACGTACTGCCCAAAACAATTAAGTGCCATGTTCTGTTTGCATAGCATGAGTCTTGTTCTGTGCATTTGTTTTGTCAGCTGAAGGCAAATTACAACAATTAAGGATGCACTCAAATCAGTGGTGTTATAAACCTGTGAACAGAATTATGTTTTCAAAAACTTTTATGCAGGAAATACAGTTGCCGTTCCCATGCTGAACAAAGATGATAAAGACTGAACAACAACACCTTAAGTAAACCCTGTTGAAAACTGGACTGCACTATGAGTCACTGCAGGCGGTCATATTTGCTCTGAGTTACCTCAGATGCAACAGTTCTCAGTGGAAGGGATATTTTTCAACACTGGCACAAAATATAATAGGCAGCTTCTATGAGCAAGCAGACTGAAAAAGGCACACCAAAATTTGTGTTTTGAAGGAAAAGGCAAAGAGTCTAACAAGGGCTTCTGCAGTGCTATGGCTAGCATGCAGTCTCACCCAATTTGAAGAGTTCCTTGTCCTAGGATTCACAGGCACCCAAGGCTAACAGGTGCGTCAGGGGAAAGCTATAGCACCTTATAGAGAGAAATATGTAAGTTGTTGGTAAGTGAGAACTAACATACCTGCAAAAAAGTACAGAAATGAAAGTGCTCCATGCAGCACCTTTTCACCCACAGACCCAGACTCACTGTGGGTAGTGGTGGGACTGATCACTTGACTACCATCTGCCCAAATCTGCTTTTTGGGACACATCCATCCACCCTCCCCTAAATGTAATAAGCCAGATCTACACTACAGCTATTCAGAATGAACACTCTCCTGTCTATTGACATTATCACATGCTATTCCCTTGAAAATAGAAATTTTCAAGGGAATAGCACACTAATCAGAACCTGGGATTCTCTGCTGTTTATTGGTTCCCAGGTGCTTGTCCTTTTGTGCAGTTACATGCCAGCACTACGGACACTGCTGTCCAGCAGTAGTTATGCTGTCTGACTAAGTTAGCTTGGGCATAGTAAATGACAAAGCTGCCTCAGCACAGAAATTAAGTGGCCCCAGTGAGAATTATGCATTAGTCCAGTACTAACATGGCCTCAGGGCTTCTTGCACTTCTACGTATTAGCCACTGTAGTGGTCTTACCATGTGTGTATGTTCCCATGTTAATTGTCACTTTCCTCTTGACAGCAGTGTTTGATTGCCATCAGCTTTCAACACTCAAACATCCTAACTATAACTCAAAAATGTGCAAGGGATTTTAAAATTCAAAAGGAGAAATGAGTGAATGCATATGGATTATATTACAGAGAAGAGTATTACATTGTATCAAATGTTAATAATTAAAAGCATTTTAAAACTCTAAAAGCTAATACCATCACTTACCTCAGGACTCCAGCAGCATTTAAAAAAAGAAAGCAACAAACAAACTCAAAACCCAAAAACAGAAAAACAGCAAATAAGGCAAGCCTCACAACAAAGCCACGTGTTTGACATCACAGTTCTGGTGGCAATACTGTAGAAACAAAGAGTTTAGGCTTGAGAACACCTAAGGCCAAAGCTGCTCACACTTCAGCAGTTTTCATTCCCAGAGCTTGCTACAAACTGCATTTAGGAATCCCCTCCTGAAAGCCCAAAGGCATAAATGCACCCAACCAAACCACTGACTATTCCCAATTCATATCTGGACTGTAAATCCTTTGGAGCTGTATGTCCTTTGGTGGGCTACTGAATGATTAAGCTTCCACAACACAATTCTGTTTGCACAAGTTTCTTGCAAACTCCCTCTAGACTCATAAACACTGTTCTGTTTCTATTTTAAGATGTTTTCTGCATTAGAAGTATAATCCTTTGATAACTCTAGGAATATTTGGAAGAGATTAGAAAAAAAGATTAAAATAGTCAAGAAAGCAGTTGGGCATCCCTGAAGTTGATTGTTTAGATGAAAAAAAATGTGGAACAAATAAAAGGCCAAAGTGACCGTGGTAATAACTCCCAATGTTGATTCAAATAAATTAAAAGCAGTCCAGGAAGCTTAAAAATCTAAATGTGTTTTCAATTGATCTTTGTTCTTTACTGTGTTTAATGGTCAGCTGTTTGAGAAACCCTCTGGGGGTTGATTTCAAACTGAGAAATGGCAATCTACTGGAGAGAGAGATGCTTTTCTTTTCAAGAGAATGAATTTAAATCTGCTGAAAGGCTGCAGACTGCCAGTCTCCAAAACGCTTTACAGAAGAAATGTGCAGAAGTTTTTTCTCCAATCCCTCAATTTATCTGCAGTACTCATACATCTCCCAGGACTGAATATTTAAGCATCTAATAAACCAACAATTATTTCCATAATTCTCCTGCAAAGGAAGGTGCTACTAGCATCCATATATTTTGCTCCTGCAAGACTATATTCCCATGACCAGTACTTCATTCGGTCCTCTGAGCTTCCAGAAACTAGAGGTATAATGACCGAGGCAAAAATCTGACTTAGTTTCACTGGGCATTACTATTATATATACAATATCCACCATGATGTTTCTTAGTCCAATGTTCTAGACTTTCATTTTGTTTCAAAGATGCTGTGCTATCCCCCAAACTTCTCTGTAGCTCCTGTTCTTCCATTTCTAAACACTTATTCAGCTGTTGAAAATATATATTTTTAAAGTAGATAACTTTTTTGTGCTATACAGAAAACATATTTGAAACTGCAGGAACAGGCATGCTCAGAACGACACAGAGCCCATGAATGAACTGGAACATGGTGATCAGAGTACCAGAAGCAAGAACAGAAAGGCAAGCTGTCAGCACAACTCCCCACTCATTCCCAAATACTCAGAAAACAGCTGCCCTGCTGCTGGTCAGCACTATCACGTCTTCACCTCCCAGTCCTTTGCTTTGTGCTGCATCCCTGTTTCACAGGTTAGAGCTGCACTCTGATGGTTTGTATTAAGCAGGTCAATTGAATGCTTACATTGGACATCAACACTCAGCAAACTCTTCTTGCAATCAATAAGGAAAAAAACTCTGCAGAAGACAACTAAGGGCATCTACATTGCACTGCATAGTGGTGCCAGAATTGCCTTCTGCAGGCATTTACTTTAGCACCAACCACAGAGCAAGCATCTAGAGTCCAGGCTCCAGGCACAGATCCAAGACAGAAGATGAAGTACAGAAATATTCCAAGTCCATTTTCCTTAGCCTAACATTATTAGAAAAACATCGCCCAATGACTTTTCAGCTACCTAATTTTTAAAGTGTCAAGTGAGATATAAGAAAAACAAATTCAAAGTAGTATTTATCAAGGCTGCAAAACTCATACCTTTGACAGATATCTTGAGGAACTTCTCACAAGAAAGTCAAAACAATGGCTTTTTCCAGGTAGGCATCTCCTACCAATCAAAAATATTTCGTTTCAGAAAAGAAGGGATTTATTTCTCATATTTGCTAAAAAGGGTCAACCAACAGTAAGAAACCAAGTGCAGAAATGCAAAAGATAGTGATTTTTTTTCTGTCTTTAAGATAACATGTACTTAATAACCCTGACCTGTCTGTTGAAAGGCTCTGCATAATATTACAAGACATATACAGCTGAAGAGTATGACACCGGCACCGATGTTTTAAAATAAGGCAATTTATTCATATTTGGCATAGGAAATTGCTAACATTGGGAGAAGAATTTTACAGTATTTTCAGAGAGACAGATGCACTGTAGACTTGAGAGGGCACAGAATGAAAGACAAATTTCTAGGCAGAGCTGGCTGAGAGATGACTGGGCCTGGTGAAGGATGTGTCACAAATTCTGGCTCTGGCAGAAGGCAGCCTTGCTGGCAACTATGGAAACAAATGACCGGGATGGTATTTCAGTGATGGATCAGCTCTCATTATTTGTTCCAGTGCAAAAAAAGATATGCAAAGGGTTGTCATCCAGAATAGTACGTGGCAAATTCCAAGTGTTTGAGAGAATTAGGACAGAAAATCCCCAGAACATCTAAAATCCACTCTGGAAATGTTGAACTTCTCAGGTCAAATTACACTAGGCATAAGAAATCACTTGGGAAGTCGCATCTGTAAACAAAGTTCAGCTTTCCATAATGAGACTGAAATTCTCACCAGAACAGCCTAAGTACTGTTTGTGTAGTCCCCTATCTGACACAGTAACTAATGCTGAACAGAGCAGTAGAGGCTTGCGATTCTGCTGGAGCGCTGGGCAGCTTGGAACTGTGCAGATCAGTCAGACCAGTCTCCAGCAGATCACTCAGCCGACAATGATCAAGACAGACTGATTGGCAAACATATAGAAGGTGAATCTATATGTCAATGCTTGGGGTATTTCAAATCTAGAGACAGACTAAGACAGCATTTAGCAAAAGCACCCCTTGCAAATACTATAGCACAGTCTTAGCTTTTCTGATATAAACTGATAAAATGCAATCATATTTTGCTGCTATATCTCAGGTCTCAGCAGCATGAACTCACCTCAGCTAAAGAATTATTTATGCTTATTATGAGAAAATACTACAGATAGCTACTTTCTCCCTCCTAAGTAGTTTAAAATTCTGTCTGTAGGTCAGGAAATGCACTCTCCAGATTCCTCTCAAAGCTGTTTCCTTAAAGAGCAAAGACTTTCCTGTCTTCCCTCACCAGATTGTCTGTGGATGTCCTATACACAAACCTAGCCAATCAAACAGCAGTCAGATCTGACACCTGTGGAAAACTGAAATACAAATGTTAAATGACTTCCCAAAGTCAGTGGCAGAGATGGAGTGAAATAACATTATCTAATTGCTATGAAACGCTACATTGGAAAAGCAAAGATACTACCCAAAGCATGTCTCTGCTACTTGCTCAGTTATACAAATGACTTGTCCAACATAACCCAAGATGCCAGCAACAAAAGCACAGTGGGCACTCAGGTCTTCCAAGCCCCAGTACAGAAACCATCCCCTAAGTTTTATTACTCGAGTTCCTCTTCAGCTCCCATTACTGCAAACAAATGAAAATCTTTACTTTCTCCCTCACTGTCCCTATATTCATCACAGTGTAGCTGCTAGAAAAAAAAATGGAATGCAGAGCTGTGAACAGTCAACGCTATCTGACTCTAATGGCATCAAAAATGACATCAGCATTCACAAATAAACACCCTGGAGTCCACAAAATAGCAACATTTTTTGCCATTCTCTCTCTAGGCAGCTTCCCTACACTACTTAGATGAAATATGTACTTCCCGATCTAGTCACTTCCCTTCTGCATGCAGGTCCCATCTCAAGACACAGCAAAGCAAATGTTTGTGCCAGCAGACCCAGCTAACAGCTCCAGTCCTAAAGGTCTGCTAGGGTTGGATGTAATTCTGGGCTAGGCTCCTGTGGATGGGAAGTGCTGATGTTGACCCAAGAAACACTGAGGAAAGGACACACTCATCCACAAGAAGCAAAGCTGGAAGATTATTTTGTAAAAACAAAGGGCTGGGACAAACGGCACATTAGCTGTTACACATGTTGCAGCTTTTTAATATTCAAAATCTGCCTGCACAATGTCTTCCACTTTTATCTGCAATCAGTGACATTAAGCTTCATTTTATTCAGATGCCAGTGGGTTTGCAAGGACACAGCACCACCGCATTACAAGTGCTCCCTCATCGAGCGCAGCAACAGCCAGGTACGGCCAGGAAAAAAAAATAATAATAATGAAAGAAAAGCGAGGAGTCACAGCTAAGCCGCCCTTGCTTTGCACGGCCGAACGGCACTCCGCACAGCAAACCGCCTGCACTCAGGGCCGCCGCCATCCCGGTTCGCACCGACCGCCGGGAGCCGCAGCCGCGCCCCGCAGCGCCCAGCCCTGCGCGGGGCCGCGCCGCCACCTGGTGGGGACGTGCGGGGCTGCCTCTGCAAGCACGGCGGGGGGCGAGGGAACGGAGAAACGCCGCCCAGGGGGAGTTTGAGTTTTGGTACGAAATGCAGCGCAGTCATTCAAGACAGACTGTACCTGACGAAGAAGTTTGAGAGCTCTTCTCTAAGCCTTTCGAAGAATACATTTGATTGTATAAAGTTACTGTTAACTGTGTCTC
This sequence comes from Centrocercus urophasianus, assembly GCF_019232065.1. Lineage (NCBI taxonomy): Eukaryota > Metazoa > Chordata > Aves > Galliformes > Phasianidae > Centrocercus > Centrocercus urophasianus. The sequence continues at coordinate 19,242,816 of NW_024884722.1, forward strand.
TACTCTGTATGAAAGCACTAGATACAACTCTAAAAGATAAAAAATGAGGCAGAATCCCCCAAAACCTTTAAAACCTCACCTCAGATCCACTGGGCAAGCGATTGTCTTGAAACAAAAAAAAGCTCATGGTTTATATTTACCATTTAACAACTTTTCCCTCATTGAATCATGCAATCATGGGGGTGGGAAAGCCCAATAAGATTATTCAGTCCAACCATCAACCCATGTGACCATTTCAGATCATGCCACTCAGTACCACATTCACCTTTTTCTTCAACACCCCCAGGGGCAATGGCTTCACCAATTCAGCAGTCTGTTCCAGTGCATTGCCACTCTTTCTGTGAATAGGTTTTTCTAATATCCAACTCGAATCTCCCCCAGTGCAACTTGAGGACATTCCCTCTCTTCCACAATTTAAGAATTTCCACATTAGTCTGAGCCAATTGGACAGTTGGGAGTTTTCCTACAGTGTTTTTTACCTGTATCTGGCCTTTGTTCAGTAGGTATCTCTATCATGCTATAATGTGACGGAAAGCACAGCAGTAATAGCAGATGGGAACAATTCCACCTGCAGCAAATGAGAACAAGCCCAAACACTACAGGCATGGACGCAAAAACAAAGAAAAAAAATTGCTTACCTTTAGAAAGCCTCCATTAGATAGAGATCTCCAGTGATATACCTTCACCTCCTCTGCCAACCCTTAGATAAGGTCTGTAAGGGGTGGATCATGGTTCCACCCCTTCCCATCACTCAGATGCATTGCATGCACCTGAGCTCCTCTAGGCTGGTCCTGCCTTCCACCAGGTGCTCAATCACCGCTTCAGGCCATGACTCAGCATTTCCACTACACTCTATTTCCTCATCTTCAGTGATTTCAAAGTCCTGGCACTGAAGTCTCTGCGTACATTTCTCTATATTAAGTTTTCACTATAAGTTTTTCTGTGAAGTTACTTGTTTTCAAGCTTGGATTTCTGTATTTCTACATAGCAGCTAACAAGCACACAATAGTCACCGCCATGCAGTTCTCTGAACACCTGATGAAAACTTTCATTACAAGTAACTTTAGAGAAAGTAAGTATATGCAACTAGCACCATACCTTGCCATTTTTCTGTAGTACTGTGATTTTCATACTAGCATCAACCTCAGTAGTTCCTCACATCAGTACAGGCTCTCTGATAATTAAAGTAGCCCCATAAAACATCACAGAAAAGCAAAAAAAGGTTTGAATTCCTTTTGCTAATATGAAGGCAAAAAACACACTAGAAATTAGGCTGCCAACAGTAGCCTTTAATCTACTGGCAATCACAAATACACAGGAAGCAGAGAAGTATCTAAGACACTCCCCTAAGGCTGAATAAGAAACTACTAATTTTTTTTACTTAAAATCAAGCAAACTAACTAGATTAAAAACAAACAAGAAATAACAGAAGACACTATCCATAACTACTTCACACTAGAGCCCCTGGAGAAAAGGTAGACTACACAAATCCTTGTAGAAATTAGACAGACCAATATACTAGGAAAGGCACTACAACAGAAATGCAATGATGGAAGGACCAGCACAATGTAAAGGCACTATAAAGGAAGGGAAGACAATTACTCACCTGTAACAGAGGATTCCAGGATTCATAGGAGAAAGCTTCACCAAGAAGAGATCTCCAGAAAGAGATCCTTCCCCCTGGCAATCACCCTTAAATGGGGTCTAAGAGAGGTGCAGCCAGGCTCCACCCCTTCTGGTCACACAACTGAACTGCCTTCACCTGTGCTCCCAGGGCTGACCCGCTCCTTTCCCCAGGTGCTCAATCAGTGGTTCAGGCCATGACCCAAAAGTTACCATACAGTCCTGAAAAACACAGATAACCAACAGACAACTAAAGTGCTGGCAACATGACCATGAGAAATGGCAAAGAGGGAGTTCCATGAACACAGTGAAAGCTGGAGACACAGACCTGATGTTCCAAGCAGGAAAAGAGACTTCCATCCTTTGATCCCAAGAGATTCAGAAAATCAGTCTTGCTATTCTCTTTTTCCTAATTAAGATTGACTACATGAAACGCACATCAAATTCAGTGACTGACTTTTCCCTTGGTAAAAATAAATGAAAGGCTGTCCTAATTTCTTAGGCTCAACAGAAAATTATTCTTTTAATAATGGAAGAAAAAAAAATCAGTTCTAATTCCATGAAAGAAATCAGATAAAATTATATCCTGAAATGAGAAATCAAATAAATTCTAAATATTTTATTTTACCTGTAATGCAATGCAAGATTTTTAATGCAATTGAAGTTTTTTTGCCTTTAAACAAGAAATGATGTTTTTTTCCAGTAGCACAACCGAGATGAGATGATAGCTACTGATATAGAAATATATATCACTGTGAAAATGCAGCTGACATAACAGCACATGCAAAAATAATGATTCAGTCACATGTAAGAACTGTAAAGAGAAATCATACAAAAGCAGGGCTAGAAGGTCAATTACATTCATTGTCAAAATCAGATACGGGGAAGCCAAGCAAGGGAAAGTGGAAAATCAGAAGGTATCACATTGATCCACATTCAAGTGACATTGCATCCTTTGTTTCTCCTGCAGGCAGGCAGATCTCACTGTTATGGGGTGATACACAAACATCTTATGGCTGTGCAGAGATGAACACCAAGTTTTCAGCAACGGGCACTATCAGTATGTGCCACCGATAACCACTCTCCCCTAACAGTAAACTGATCATTTGTGAAAGAATATTAATTATGAAGATCACTACTTTTCACTAGTCACAGCAAGGAAAAAGAAGAAAAAGTAGCTTGGACACCTTTGCGCGATGCCCAATGGATTTTTTTACTTCTTAGATGACAAGATTTATACAGTTTTTGCATCAGGAGGTCTCTGCACTGATCTCTGACTCCTGACGTAGAGCCATCCTGCCTCATGACGTGCACTCACCAGCATGGTGCTCAGCAGCCTGATATCAGTTTATTAAAAGAAGGGTGTCATAGCTGCCAGTTTCAGAGCACAACTGCAGCTCCATATTAAGCTGCCCAGTTTTAAAGGTGGAAATGCAAACAGATCATAAAATGCCTTGCTCAGCGTGCAGCTGACCATGCCACGTCAAGCAGCAAAGCTACAAACAAAAGTAAGATGGAGCGTCTACTTTCTAACAAGCACTCCTCACACATTAGACTTCACAATGACACATCAAAGCTCCAGGAGCAGAAACATCCTAAAGCCTTATGCAGTTTAACCCAGACACACCCATAGGAAAGGAAGGAGGGATGGTGAAAGCCTACAAGCAGGAGAGCCGGTTTTTACCGGTAAGCACACCAGGAAATGCTTTTATGAACAGATAAAGCCAGACTATGTTCTTATGCACTCTCTAATGTAGCTTTGACACGTTCCCCAGTTAGATAAGAAAGGAAATGGGGCACATGGGGAGAGAGCATTTTTGTTTTATTGTGCTGCTCCCAATAGGCTCAAGAGCTGATTGCCAGAGATTGACCTGGAAGTCCTTCCTGACTGATGACATTAACCCATCAGCTAATGAAGTGGACAGGACTCTAAAGCCCTGCAAACTTTTGTGTTCTATAGCACAGGGCTTAGCTGCTGTAAAAGAGCCGGAAACCAAAAGGCAAGCATTTCAAAGACACTTGAAGCTCTCACTGTTTATCGGACATTAAAAACTGCAGTGAAAAAGTTCTGAACGGAGACAGTCACACATTTGTTATTTATGATACAAGGGCGGGGGCAAGATAATGGGAGTGCCAGAGCAGCCCCGACTCCTGACCGCATGCCGAGTATGAGCCCGCAAGGCAGACCCCGCCCAAACGGCGCAGCCCCGAAGCCGCCCTCCGGCCACACCACCCGCCAGCACGGCTCTCGTTCTGACAGACAGGAGTTAAGAGCAGCGCCAGCCAATGAGAGAGCGGACGGGCACGGAGGCGGAGCGTGCGAGGACCCAATGGAAGAACTGCCCGGCCCCGAGAGGGTGGGAACAAAGTTAAGCTGCAGTCACCGGCGGCGTGCTCTACCCCAATCGCAGCGTGGGCCCGATCGCTCTGTCCGGATTGGTTAACGGATGGCAGGCGGGCCTTAGCGCCTTCTTTTCCCCAATAGGAAGGCGGCGGAGCGTGATAGGCGTAGCGATTAGCCAATTGTCGTGGGCTCGATCTCGTACCCCTTTCTCTTCGCAAAATGGCGGCTCCGGCTCCGGCTGTGGCCGCGGCCCCTCCCGCGGCCGCCCCGGCTCCCAGCCCGACCGCCGCTCCCTCTACACCGACGGCGGGCGCGCCCCCCTCCGCCGCGCCCCCTCCGCCCGCCGCCCCGGCGGCACCGCCACCCTCCGCGCCGCTGTCCGCCGCGCTCTCGGGTCCCTTCCCCGGCGGCCGCGTGGTGCGGCTGCACCCGGTCGTGCTCGCCTCCATCGTGGACAGCTTCGAGCGGCGCAACGAGGGCGCGGCGCGGGTCATCGGGACGCTGCTGGGTAAGAGCCGCGGAGCCGGGGGCGGGCAGCACGCCGCCCCCACGCCGTCCCGCTAACCGCTGTCGTCCCCGCAGGCACTGTGGACAAGCACTCGGTGGAGGTCACTAACTGCTTCTCTGTCCCGCACAACGAGTCCGAGGATGAGGTACGTCCACGCGGCACGGCGAGGTGGGGGCCGGGGCTCTGAAGGAGGCTGTCCCTGCGGGGCTTCGTCCTGCGTTGCCCTCCGCCCGGGTGTCGGCGCTCCTGCACCCTCTGATTCTGCTCTGTTCCCTTTCCCAGGTGGCTGTTGATATGGAGTTTGCCAAAAACATGTACGAGTTGCACAAAAAGGTGTCTCCCAGCGAGATCATCTTGGGCTGGTAAGTTCTCCATCTACAAAAAAGTTCGGACAGTCGTGTAGGTCCCTCAGTATACCTGAGGTACATGGCTGTTTTCACAGGCTGAGAAATGGAATCAGCAGTGAGGTCTTGCAACTCTTGTTACAGTTCTAAAAGTGCTGTCATTCAAGATAGGAAGAGATGCTACTGCAGACTTAAGAGCAATTTTGGTTTTCTAGAAGAGCTATCACAGACAAGAATGTAGCTTGTTTGAATGTTTGAATCTGTTTGAATGTATTTTACAATCTGTAAAATAACTGACTTAAGGGAGAAGACAAAAGTACCAAAGGCCTGGTGAGAAATCAGTCATGTTAGCCTGAGCACGCAGGTATTCTCTGAGGAAAGATGGAAGACTTGTGCTGGGGTATTATAGGAAAAGAACTCATCTGTGCATGGATAGCTGGCTTTGTATGTCTTTTGGCATCCTCTCCAACCCTTTTCTGTGGAACAAAATCCTGCAAGCACAGAACTCTTTGCTTCCTTGACAACCTCTAATGGCATAGCAAAGTGCAGTTCTCATGACAGTCACTTTCCTATGCATGCAGGAAGTTAATTACAGAGCAATTGGAGGAGCTAGATGAATAAGCCCTGCTTCCTGCACAGAGGTGTTTCATTTGTTTCTATTTGTTTTCTACATCTACTTTGCTGGTCCAAATTTGCTTGGCATGCTTTGATTTACAAGGAAATAAAGATTTGGTCCAGATCATAGTGACAAAAAAACTGACTGTTGAGTGTCTGATGGCAACTGTCCTTTGTGACTGTAGTATAACACTGGCCCTATGCATGTTTTGGGCATGTGTGTTCTCAGCCTATGATTTTAGGAGAGCCATAAGACTACACATGCCCTAGTCAAAATACTAGTCTTTACTATGCGTCTGCAGCTCAGTGCTTAGACATTAGGGTTTTAGAATACAAACCTGTTAAATATCAACAAATGCTGGGCATTTGAACATTAGAAGAATGCTCTTTCAACATTTGCTTTATTCAAGGTATGCAACAGGTCACGACATCACAGAACATTCTGTCCTGATCCACGAGTATTACAGCCGGGAAGCGCACAATCCAATCCACCTCACTGTGGACACAAGTCTCCAGAATTCACGCATGAGCATTAAAGCCTACGTCAGGTACTCTGGGACAGGGACTGTCTGAATTACTAACAGACATTGTATTAGGATAACAAGGAACGTAGCAGACTATAGTTTTGGACAGTATTGTGCAATAGCTGAACCACAACTGTGAGCCAGAGATCAGAGCATTCTTCCTACCAGAATGTCTTGACCATTGCACGTAAGTTGAAAGCCTTAACCTTTCATAAGTTGGTTTCTCACTGGGGGTGAAGAACTGGCTTAGTTAACCTCAGCAGTGTTCAGAACATCTTTGCAATGCTTCACGGGAATAGCATAACTAGCATCAATGTTATATTAACTTCCATCATACTGTCTGAATGCTAGTCTTTACTCACTGCATCTTAGTGCTCAGCAATTTACTTAAACAAGTCGTACTATTAGCACACTCAGAACTTAATTGAAAGAGCGTCTTCTTGGTCAGTCTTTCTTCCCCTCCTCCACTTCCATTTTTATTAATTGATAATGGCGATAAAATATAGAGAAATGAAACTACTCTGCTTCACCTCACTGTTCTTCCCAGTGGCTGCTGAATAGTTCTCCTCCTTCCAGGATAAAGCCCCAGTCTTTGTAGCAGAAATCATGCTGCTTCCTGACCGTGCATCTTCAAAATGCAAGCTGTTCTGTGACATCTTGTATGCTGAAAGCATAAATGAACTTCAGATAGAATCATTTGATTTACAGAGGACCTCAAGGTCCTCTTGGATGACCTCCTCAGGTCATCAAGTCCAGCTCCCTGGTAATGAACGGTGGTACATACAGCTTGATCATGCTGCTCAGAGCCCTATCCAGCCTGACCTTGGATGTCCCCAGGGGTGGGGCATCCACCACCTCTCTGGGCAGTCTGCACCAGTGCCTCACCACCCTTATTTTAGAAAATGTCATCTTTTTGGCCAATCTAAATCTCCCCTCCTTTAGTTTGAAACCATTTCCCCTGCTCCTATCACAACAGATTCTGCTAAAGAATCTGCCCCCTTCCCTCATATAGCTCCCCTTTACATATTGAAAGGCTGCTTTCAGGTCTCCCCAGAGCCTTCCCTTCTTCAGGCTGAACAACTGCAGCTCTCTCAGCCTGTCCTCATAGGAAAAGTGTTTCATCCCTTGGATCATTTTTGTGGCCCAGCTCTGGATGCATTCCAATAGGTCCATGTCTGTCCTGTGCTGAGGACTCCACATTTGGATGCAGACTCCAGGTGAGGCCTCACCTGAGCAGAGGGGCAGAATCACTTCCCTCTCCCTGCTGGCCACACTTTTGATGCAGCCCAGGATACGGTTGGCTCTCTGGACAGTGAGGCACATTGCTGGCTTGTGTCCAGCTTACCATCCACCAGTTCCTCCAGATCATTTTTGGCAGGACTGTGCTCCATCCTTACATCTCCCAGGTTATAGTGATAGCAGGGGTTGTCACGACCTGGGTGTAAGACTTTACACTTGGATTTATTAAACCTCATGAAGTTTACCTGGGCCCACTGTTTGAGCCTGTCTAGGTCTCTATGAATGGCATTCCATCTCTCAGGCATGTCAGCCACACCAAGAAGACAGTACTCAACTCGTCATGCACTCATGCTGATAAATGTCAGACCAGCTAGGAATACTTTGGGATGAAAATTTGCAGTTAATAATATGCCTGTATTGATTTCCTATCCTTGGTTATACGTGGTCTTAATATTGCTGATTTTAGTGAGAATGAGTAACCTACTCATGTTCACACTCTCGTGCTAATAGAGGTCATTGAGATGGAAAGAAATTATTTATTTCCTTTCAGATATGTCCATGTTGAATTTATGTATTGTTTTCCTAGTGCCCCAATGGGAGTCCCTGGTAAAACTATGGGCGTGATGTTCACACCACTGACAGTGAAGTACGTTTATTACGACACAGAGCGGATAGGAGGTGAATGCTTTCTTCCTATTATGGTTCTAACTATTGTGACGCTGTTCAAATGCTGTTTGTTTATTAATCCTGGTAAAATTACCACTCTGTGGGTGTCTCACTGTCTCACTGAAACTAATGCTATCCTAAAAAGGCTTCAATAAGTTAAAGTTTTAAGCTGCTTTCTGTGTCAGTCAAATTTCTCAGTGATCCTTGTTTTGCTTTCAGTGGATCTCATAATGAAGACCTGCTTTAGCCCTAATCGAGTGATTGGCTTGTCCAGTGACTTACAGCAGGTGGGGTCAGCCTCAGCCAGGATTCAGGACACCCTGGGTATGGTGCTACAGTATGCAGAGGATGTATTGGTAAGGCAAACTTTTTATGAGACTGAAGTTTGATATAAGATTATGCATCTTGTTGTTACGGGGTTTTTTTTTTTGCTGAGTTTTACTCATGCTGAAGTGTGTTTCTTATGCATAGTCTGGCAAAGTGGCTGCTGACAACACCGTGGGGCGTTTTCTGATGGATCTTATTAACCAGGTGCCAAAGATTTCACCAGAGGACTTTGAGACCATGTTGAACAGCAATATTAATGTAAGTTAATTGTCTTCTTTCTAGGTGTATTACTGTCATACAGACACAATTTTGTTTACAAAAAAAACTACCTTTTCATACCAACACGGTCATAAAAAACACAGCCCATTCCTGTCTCTTATTTTATGTTTTAAGAGCTGAGGGTGGGTAAGAGAGCTCACCATATTAAAAACAATGGAAAATAAGAGAATTACTTTAAAAGCACATAGGAATTTTGCAAGTAATCTGAAAGGCAGCACAGATTCTTCTTTTAGAGTGCTGGGAAAATATGAATTACCACGCTTCATGCAGTATAGGTTTTGATGATAACTAGTGACTTTCCCTGCTTTCTTTGCCTGACATGAAGTTCTGTCTCATGGCAAAACACATAAGAGCACGAGCAAGGTTTCATTGTGCTACCTTATTTCCATAACAAATTTTTAGAGAGCTAGTTTTCTGAATCTGTTATTTGCCCATAGTCTGCAGGACCACAACTAGTTTTTAATTTTGCTTACACCCTTTGACTCTCCTGGTTAATACTGGTGGACTCGAAGTTAAAATTTCACAAGTGCTGCTTCATGTTCCAGGAATACCAACGTTTTTTTCCTGTGAGGGAAGCATTCCTCAGGGTAGGACTTTCAGGACTAGCAATAGTTCTGGTAGCTGATTGTAAAATGCTTTACAGGTGTTAAAAATTCACATCTCCACAACAGGCTGTCATCTTTGGTAATATTTCTGATGACTGTTTTTTTTCTTTTTTTCTCTCAGGACCTTCTGATGGTAACCTACTTGGCAAACCTCACGCAGTCACAGATTGCTCTCAATGAAAAACTTCTGAGTTTATAAAGAAACTTCTGCCACCTTACACTTCAAAGAGCCTCAAGAGTGAGCAGATACACACTTTTCATGGTGATGTTACAAATTCCCTTGGACCTTAACTTAATTACCTAAACAATTTGGTTTACATCTTCATTTCTGCTTCCCTGGAAAATCCCTGACGTGGTTTAGGAAATGAATAGGAACTCCTGCAGTTTGGATGAGCCCAGTATTTTAAAATGGAATAAGTGAATCTTTTGTCTTCTGGGTTTATCTGTTTGTGTAACAAAATACAGCTTTAATGTAAGAAATTATTTGAAATAAAGTTCAATTGTATTGGCAAGAATACCTTCTGTCCAGAAGAAGACTGTTCTCATTTATTGTATAATGAATCCTCCTTTGAAAGAATCAGGAAAGAAAACTAGAGTGGATGCAAATAATCTCAAATTTGGCAGCTTTCTCTGCATTTTTCCCAAAAGTTTTAAAGCACACAGGTCGTGGCACCTTGCACTGCACATAGTACACTTTTCCATGGGGGAGCTACAGAATGGCCACTGGCCTATAACTGGTGCTGTGTGTATGGCCTTCTCCGCTGAGGTATGAGGCAGCAAATTCCATTTACACTGTGGTATTTGTTCTATGCATATCTGATCCTTTGGGAAAGGAAATAGAATGGAATTCCACCATCGTGAAGAGGGGGTTCAGAGTATTAAACTAGCAGCTAAATGTGTGGTTGAAAGGGATTGAAAAGCGCTCCTCCTGAAGTCTTCATGTTTGCAAAAGAAGAAAAATTTCAGTGAATTTTTGAGATTAAAATTTAGATATTATCAAATAGGGATTTTCTGTTTCATGATGACTTTCAGCTGAAGGAAAGCCAGTTCAAATTGCAACTTTTTACAGTCTCAGCTAGTAATATTACCTTTGGAAGTCTGTTCAGCTGTACTAAAGTTTTCCCTAATGCTAGCAGTATCACTCCTGCATCATTCATTCTTATGTTCTAATGACCATTTCTGACACTTTCACACACATCTGTTTCAGTAAATGAACTGAAAATGTCATAGAGAAGCCAGCAAAGTCAGCATTCCTCCTAAATACCTTTGTGCAAGATTTGCCAGATAATCCAAGAATGAGGGAAAGCTCACATCTCTTTAAATCCTGTCCTCGGGTTGCAATGCAGGGAATTCCATGAACCGTTCAGCGCTAAATTCTGAGTTCTGATCACAAGGGCAAGGTGCATAGAAACTGAAGGCACAGCAAAGACTTCATTTCTGAAAGTTATCTGTGAGCATTAAACATGTTTATGCTCAGCTCCTTTTTACTTCTACATTTTTACATTCTACAAATGCTTTGTTTCCCCTTCTTTAAACTCAATATTTGAGCTTTAGCTGATTAACTTACATTTTCAGGTCACGTTCTTTTTAAAATAAGCCTTGAAATAGGTGGAGGAAAAGAGTGAGCAGCAAAGCTAGATGAGCCTTTCTTAACCACTGCAATAAGCAGAGGGAAGAAAAGCTTTATATTCTTCCCCTCATTTCTTCATTTTGTAATAAACCCTTGCTAATCTCAGGAAATTAATACGTGAGAAGAAAGATCTGATGTAGAAAGATTAAAAGTTAAATAGTCTAGGAAGCTGCTTTGCACAAAATGCAGTGTTTGAGAACATCAATTTGTGATCATGATTACAGAAAATGTATTGTGCAGTTAATCAGTCCTGATAAATACTGAAGACTAACGATGAAGCACTAATGGAGGTTATGTCTTCCTGAGCAGAAAGATGTACTGCAAAGTAGAGGTATCAGAAAAGCCCGCAGTCCAAAGGCTGACTTGTATGGTAGACAGTACAGTAACAAACAGAACAAATTGGAGTAGAAAAATAAAGGCTGCCCTCAGAAACTGTGTTTGATTCCATCCATGCTGGCACTGGGTGAATGGTACGTTGTAAACATTGCTCTGACACAAGAATTTTCAAGTTCCCATGACCACCCTTGTGAAGGACAATGTTGCAAGGAAATTGTAGCATAATGTATCATTTTGCTTGGCTAAAAAGTAGAGCCTAGGCTGTATCATTATCAGGAGGCTGAAGAAAGAGGCATTTGGAGTTTGAAAATCTAGACAGGAAATCCTAAAGGCCTTCTATCTCTCCATTTCATTGGATCTCATATCTAAAAACTTGAAATTGCTTAGGAAATCTGTTGGGGAAAGCTTGGAAGTTGAGAAACATCACCAAGGATTTCAAGCTCTAATTTGCTGTTATTTGTACATCACTGAGGTCTTGGATCTATTAGGGGCCTTTTTCCTTTTTTGTTTGTTTGTTTAGTGTTCAATACTCCAAACAGCTTTGACAAAGTTTAGCTTTTAAGAGTCTGACTTAATCATTTTTTAAATAGTCCAGATAGTTCTCCAGGTATGCTTCTATATACAGCATGTATTGTATTTAATTATATTAATGCCCTCATAGCTTGGACAGAGCTGATCCTGAGTTGTTACCTGAGCATGAAGTTCTCCCTGAAAACATGTTTTCCTCAATATATATAACATTCAGAGCAGAGTTTACAGTTACAACCGATTCCCTTGTTCTCTTTGGGTATACTGTGTGCTTAGAGAAGTTAGAGAAATACATAAAATCAGCCCACCTTGCTGTGTCAGGCCTTCTCAGAGAGAGAATCCAAGTCAGCTGCAACATAGGGATGGAGTTTCTCCAAAGTGTCTCTCGGCAGTATGATGAAGCAAGGCAACCTTGTGTTCACCTCGTTTCTGATGAGCATGGATGGTAACCTGTGGCAACCTGCAGTTTAACAAGCACAATGACATTACGCTTTGCTCTGACTGATTCCTAGTGTAATAAAACTGCTTGTTTGCTTCTTTGAGCAAGAGAGTATTAGCTCCACAAGCACATGAGAGTACTCTGTGTTGCTAATCAAAACCAATACTTGCAGCATGAACTTCGTTGAATAGAAATACCTTCCTAAAAATTGAAGGAACATTTCTTCTCTGATTACACTTTCAACAATAGGACCTCAGGCTGTGTACCACAATGAAAATTGGAGGTATGTGACTAATTAGCTTCCTTGTGTGCCCTGTTGTGCTGTAAAGCTTGCAAACAACATGAAGGTGATTCTTCAGGAGAAGCTTTTGGATAGGCGGTGTGCAACAGCCAGGTTTCTTATGACTCTGTAAAGTGCTTGGGACTGATGATGCACAACAGAACAATTCTGGTAATGATGGTGACTGTAGGATTAGATTAAGGTCCAAAGAGAGCCCTTGCAGACTGCATTGTGCTAGTGTTAATTCGCTGGCTAAGCTAAAAAGCAATTCAAATTTGACATTTTAAATTCATGTGACTGAACAAAACAATTAATACTATGTGGTGTTTCTCTGGGTACTGAAAGAAGTTTGTCTTTCTTGTTTGGGTACACTTAACAGCCACTGTGTTGTTGCCATCTTCTCTGGTTCCCTGTATCCACTAACTTTACCTTAGGAGGAGCTTCCTGAAACACAATTCCAATTCTTTCCTATCTTGACAAACCACATCTTAAAATCTTTTTAAATACACCTAAATATATCTCCTTTGTCCTTACTGAAGTTTTTTTCATGTTCTTCCTGGTATTTATACACTGTTACAGATAGCATCATACAATCATTTTGCTACGCTAAAACATAATACGCTATATCTTCTCTTCTGCTGTGATCTATGATCACCTAGCTGCCCATTTTTAACTTAATTTCAGTCTTTCTACTTGATACAGACTTGTATCAGTGTGTAGATGAATGGATATAAGAATGCACTAATGCTTTCCTGTTATAAATTCCTTGTTTGCCTCTTGGTGTCTATCACTTACTGTGACTGAGCACTGTCCTAATCACCACTGTTGTCATTTGAACTCTAAGTTACTACTGAAATTGTTAATTTCAATGCATGACCTGGTATTGCAACAGCTTTTAATTAGAAAATCTAGATGTTATGATCATCTCCCTGTTTCTCCTGGTTTGCATTGCTCTCAGTGCTGGTGACACTTCAGTTTCATCAGCAGGTATCATTAGCTTGTTCCCAACTTTCGTGCCATTCACAGTTAAGAAGAAATTTGGAACTAATCCAGGCCAACTTAGCTGAATTCTACAAACACCCTTTTCAACAAAGCTTTTGTGTTTGCTTTCAAGTTCTTTAGCCCTGGCCATGCTAGTTTGCGTCTTCTCTATTTTAACTGTGGTTCTTGTCACATTCTCTGTGAATATCCAAGTGTCATCCTGATCCACTGTGTCCTGAAATTCATCTTTGACATGAGCAACATCTTTTTGTTTGGCTTAAGCCTTGGAAAATGGAAATAAGACTAAATTTTCAGTGTTGCTGAAAATAACAAACAACATTTGCTGTTTGCAATTGGATACTTAAAATCCTTGCTGCTAGAATTACAATTTCATTTGCTGATTATTTTCAGAATGCTGGGATGAAGGTCACTAAGTCTGCACTGTCAGCTGAGTCAATTAAGTTTCTTGGCAGAACACTTACGTCTGCTGCAAAGAGGAAGTAATGTTTTAGTGTATGATTTTGTGAACATGCCATCTATTAGTAACAAATCTGGAATGGGCGGTTTTAATCATCAGGATTTAAATGTCAGTGAAGAAAACTGTTGGACACGCTGCTCTTTCAAGTACTCTAGCAGAACAACCTGCTGCTCTCCTTGTGCACTCTGAGTAAGGATGAAGTGTATTTTTAGTGCGGTTCCACCCAGCAGAACTACAGACTCTGATGGCAGTCCTGAGGTTTGTGTGAAACCCTCACGACTGCACTACAGTGGGTGGAGTCCTAACATGACTCATGGGTTAGTAACTCTCATTTGAGCAGCTAACCAAACACATCTCTTTGTGAAGTGAACTGTGCTTGCTCTGCTCTCTGTTCTTGGGGAAGGTTTACTCAACAGCTAACTTTGACTATCTGCATTTCAATTAGTGCAGTCACAAGGCAGTGTGACAGGGCAAATATTGTTAGTCCCTAACAGACTTGGATCACTGCAGTATCCTGCTGGTTTGTTATACTTTGACCCACGGTTAAAAGCTGACCAGGTCTTGCTGCTTACTGAAAACTGTGGGAAAGTTGTGTTTTTTGTTTGTTATTAGTTTTAAACTCTACTGACTGAAATACAAAATCAAAAGCAATGTTTCATATCATTTGTGATGCAGTATGCCAAGCAGGACCTATAGCACAGACAAGCAGCAATGCGTTTAGTGTCCTACATCACCAATAATAAATTACCCAAGGAAGTTTTAGCTGCACTGACAGCACCCAGTATGACGAGGTAGGTGAGAGAAAGTCCCTCTGGAGCAGAATTCTGTCCAGTATCATGTCTGAGAAGATACAAAGATATTACAAAAAGAGAAGCATGAGTTTGTCTCCTATTTCACTGACCTTGAATTCACTAACAGTGGGAGGTTGTCTTGACTCTCTGGGATTTAACACACTTTCCTAAATGCACTAGTAGCTGTAGTAACAAACCAAGAAGATTCTTTGAATACAGGGATTGAAGCTAGATGACAACAGTGGTTCCATTCCATTCTTTAGAAAAAGTCATTCCAGATAGTCTTGTTAACAAATATACATGCAACGCATTTAACATTGGTATGGATTCTTCAGATGTATGCCTTTTTAAGACTTTTCTCTTGTGTTTTTTTTTCCTTTCCATTTGATTATGAATATAGATGATTCCTTTCCTAAATAGTTCAATCCCAAACAATCCACTAAAAGGAAGAGGAAGAATTCTGTTTTATACATGTATTTGGTTCCCATGGAAGCAGGAGTTTTAATATGTACCTGTCCTGAAAGAAATAAGCTTAACAGAGGTGAAGTATACTAGACATACACTGAAAATATCTCTTGAAAAATGCTGTGAGGATTAAATTCTTAAAGCTGTTCCTGACAAGTTCTGGGCAAACAAGGCAGATATAAGCCCAATATTGCTGAAGATAGGTCATTTATTAGAATTTTTATACATTTCAGATGCTTTCCATTTGAAGTGGACTAGCATAGTAAATTATTACCGATCTATTTTCTGCTGCCTGCACTTACTGCTCTTTTACAGACACAGAGAGCAGTGGTTTTACTTGGCAATTGGCATTCAAGTGCCACAGCAGGTTACAGCAGAAGATACTGCTTGCATTTGAGTGGTGTCTGAACTGCTAATGCATGCATTTCATAGTGAAGTATGCAGAAGTTTTGAATAAATGCGATTAACCACTGCATAATACCAGGGATGGATCCTTCAGGAAGTGTATCATGCTGGTTAGAACCTCTTACAAACACTTAGCTCCGGGGTAAAGGAAGAAATAAGTGTATCTGGTGTCTGTTCCAAATAGAGTATGAATAAACATAACAGTAGATGTAAAAATAGAAACAAAACACCCAGTGTGCTTTCCAGAGCAGTTAGTTGCCATAATTTATATTTCTTTCTAGGGAGAGGAGTGTGGTAGCCAGGACAGCCCTACCTTCATGCCCTCTGGGGACCTAGATCTTGTTCTCAAGTCAACCGATGCCTTTGATACACTTGGCCACTGCACTGGTCTGGTGGTCCAGATGACACGGCTCATCGCCTGCCAGCTCCTGGACTCCATCTAAAGCTTCATGCACTTCTGAAAAATAGGTCTGACCTAAATCCACACGTGTTTGGGTTAATTTAATTGCACCGATGCCAAAGGGAAGCCGCGATGCGGACTTTCTACTTCACGGGCCCGGTGCCCTCCGTGTGGGACGGCGCCCCGAGGCAGGGCTGCGGGACTGGGCGCTGCCGTCCCTGAGCGCAGCTCCTCGCCGTTCCGAGGCAGCGCCGGGAACATCGCGGCCGTCAGCGAACCGGGGCGGGCCGGACGGCTGGCAGAAGGGGCGCCGCGTTAGCGGGGCCGCCGCCGGCCCGGTCGACTCTCGGGCGCGGAGGTGCTGCCCGCGGGGAGCGGGGCCGGGCCGGGGCGGACCTGGGGGCGGGGCGGGTCCCTCCCGGCCACACGGCCTCCATTTTGCTGTGTAGCTGCTGCAGAGAGGCCGGAGGCTCCGTGCTTTTCCCTCAGGTGAGGCGCCTAGGGGCGGGCAGGGGGAAGAAAGGCGATCAGCCCGGCGCCGCGCGCGCGTCCCCCGCCCCGGGCCCGGCCGCTCCCCGCGGGAGGCTGCGATGGGGCACGGCGGGACTCGGCGGCCGGCAGGTGCCCCGCCGGGGGAGGGCGCGGTCCGCTGGGGAGCGGGAACCAGGTTCCTCGCCGTCTCAGGGCAAGTACCGAGAGCGGTACCGCCTCCGCGCGGACGGCCGGCCAACAGAGCCACGGCCCTGCGGCGAGAGCCCGCGGCGCTGCGTGACCGCCCCGAGACGGGCGGCGGCTCCGGCCGCGGGCGGGGTCCTCCAGCCGCCGCAGGGCGGGATGCTGCCCGCGCCGAACCCCGCGTTACATCGCCGGAGTCGGTCCCGTCCCGAGTCCCCGAAGCAAATAAAAACCGTCCGAACCTGCGATTCCGACGAGAAAGGCCCGCGAAGCCTCGGGATGGCGGCTCCCATTGCCCTCCGCTGCGGGACGCCGAGGGAGGGCCGGTATCGGTACCGGGCAGAGCCCGCCCTCCTGTCGGCCGTACGGGCGGCTGCGGCCTCTGCCCCGCTCCGCGGCCCTCGGGCTGAGCTCGGAGCGGGAGCAGGCGGTCCGAAATCAGGTACTGCTGTTGTGAATACGTGTATCTGTAAGACGGGATATGAGGAGAGCTGCTTCGGTACGCGCTGCTGTCCGGTCGGTGCGTTCTGAAGGGACTCTGGGTCCTGCTGTCGAAGAAGCCCGTATCGCCATACGGCACTGTGCAGCCGGCTGCGGAGCGCCTGCAGGGACCGGGGCTGAAGTCCTTACCTGACCCCTTCACCACAGTACGTCTGACCAAGAAAACGCCGTCACTTTTCTGAGTTACAAACACAAGAAGTAGGAACTGGGGTCTTGCTAGAGCTGGTGATCACACGAAATGCTGCCAATCCCGGTGCCGGCCCCAAAACGCACCAGCAGTTACCCACGTCCCAGAAATGGAACCCACGCGGTGCCAGTAAGGAAAGAGTTAAGCACTGCAACAGTCCGTGTACGTCACAGGTGTGCACGGGTGGGTGATCTGCTAATCACAAATACCGCCTTCCTTGCAAAGGAGGCTTGGAAACCAGAATCCTAAAAAGCTTTTGTGCCAGAATTTGTTTGACAGTGAATGGGGAACATGGCTGAAAAAACTGACTTCATTCTACATTAAGTATCTCATCAATCAATTTAAACACTGGTATGTTTCAGTACAGATAAAATACTGCTGGGTCCCACTTGTATACTAATTACACTTTGTACAGCTGTTGGAACAGCTGACCTGCAGCCACCGGCTGCTTGCTGCCTTACAAAAAGCAGTGTGAGCACAGGAGATGCGATACTGTGCACACCTACCCGTTTTACAGGCTTCACCTTACTGCCTGCTTAACAGCGTGACTTTGATTGAATTACACGGAGCATAAGGCTGCAATAGAGTGGAGGTTTTTAATGGCCAGTTTTGCTGACACTCTGTTTTCCCATTGAGTGGAAAGAGTGACACTGAAACCCAAAGGAAGTGTTGGCAGTTGTCTTCTTCCTGAAGGGAGCTGCAGCCCATGGTTAAGTAACAGAAGTGAAAGAAATGTGTGGAAAGCCAGAATGAAAAGTCAACGCACATAGCTGTCAGTAGTAGATACTGCACAGGTATTGCCCGTGTGCTTCTTCTGAGGGAAACATATGGCAATTAGCAGTGTTTATGATTAAAGTGTTTACAGTTATGATTTCCAAGTCACCTCACACAGTTCTTCTCCCTTTCTTACGAAGAAAGCCCCCTGAAGCAGTTCTCCCGCTTTATCACTGTGAGACCACATAGCTGTACTTGTCTACAAGATTGCTTTGGCTCTCATTTGAACTACCCTGCTCTAAGTTTTAATGTTTTTTACAGTAAGTCAGAGGCATTTAAGGCAGCATTTGTGGAATTAGTGGTACAACACAGCAAGAAGATGGCTTTCAGGTCCATTTGTTTGCCTACGGAATACCTAGGAATGTGAATAGTCAGTAACTGTATTACAATTCATTTTTATATTTCCCATTTTCTCTGATTTGTGCAGTTAGGACACTGCCTCATAAACATGCAATGAGTAACTCCCAGTTCCTGTCTTCTTCTGTTTCTAATCCCCCAGTCCTTCTATTAAAAAAAGGACTGAAATAGTTATTAGCAGGAAACAGAAATCTCCTGCACAAATGAAGTAATGCAGGGGGAGTACAGTAAGATGTGGGGTACTGGGGAAGTAGCTGGGAGCTGAACTCTTGCCTGGATGCTTCCTCATTTTGGTGTTTTGTTTGAGTGTGAGGGCAGTAGTATTTTGAAATAACAAATAGAAATAATTCCATTGGCATAAAGTATTTGTAGGGAGGCTAAGATTGCTCTTTCTGCTCACGAATTTTGAAACAGCAGCTTCACTTATTTTTAAAGGATTTTAAAAAATGAAACAGATCCCCTCCCTTTCCAGCCAGCAGCTCTTGCACAAGAGACAACATGCCTGGAGCTGCTGTGGAGGTCGGTTCTGCGTGAGGCCCCCACCCAGCAGCTCCTCCACCTCTTTCCCTCTTCAGTTATACAAGACAGGAATGCCTCACGGAGGCATTTTTTGGCAGAACAGTCACTTAAAGACTGAAAGGCCTGCAGGCTCAGAAAACAAGCACTTGCAAAACTTTTCTATGCCCTTTTCTTCAATTTATTGTATGTCACGTGTAAGTTTGTATTGTGCTAATATAAACCTTCATCTATAGTGTTATCTTCTTATGCTTAAATAAGCTCTTTGGATTAAAATTCAGATCTTTGCAAATCTTTTTCACGGTGCACTGACCAGCACTGGGCGCAGTTTAATTCTGCAGGATGCACCATGTTATTACCATCAGGAAAAGAAACACTGAGTCATTTCTTATGTTTTGGAGACAGACAAATGTGGGATCTTAATAGGGACTGAAAGGTCAAAGTAATAGACGTGTGGCTGCTGAACCACCCTGGTCCTCCCACACTTGAGCTGTCCTGTTTACTTGTCATACTTGCTACAGCTAGCATCAATTCTGGCTTGTGTTATTCAAGAAGTTAGAACTTCTTAGTTTAAACCCCATTATTTGATCTTTGAAATCATTTTGGTGCATGCATCTATTTCATAAGAACAGCCAAAAGCAGGCAAAAGATACATTTCTATTAGATGGTTCTCTGTGGGATAGATCAAGTACTATTCTCCTCTCAGGAGCTATTCCTGTGAGTGAAGGGGTGCAGGCTGACAGGATACAAGCATGGAATTGAGCCTAACTCTTCTGTCTCTGTTCTGACACAGGCTCAGCCCCTTCCTGCTGAGACTTCAAGCTCTGTAACCTGTATTCCAGAATTACTTTTGGAGGTTCAGCACTCTTACTGTGCTTCAACATATATCTGACCTAATTAAGGTAGCAAGTAATTACAAAGTTGATGATGCTTCTCTTCTGAATTCTGCTTGCTGTTCTGTGTAAAAAAATAACAAATTAAAAAAAAAAGGAAAAGGTTTGTGGTTTTGTAGCTGATGAGTACTTTTAGCAACACTGAATGAAGTAACTGAGTTGCTCAAGTAACGTCACAGTTACTAAACCAACAAGTGGCAGCTACACACTCATGTAGTGACTGACAGGGAATTTTTTTTTTTCTTCCAGAATGTCATACCCAGGTTATCCCCCTTCTGGCTACCCTGCCTTCCCTGGCTACCCTGTAAGTATGGCTTTTACCTGTGTTGCATTCACAGTGTATTTAGAGTCAACATCCCTTCTCACTGTATGCATGTAAATAGCAGCTGTTTTTACCCACATATCCATCTCTGAGTGTGACTTTGCATTTATCTCAAATGAACTCCAAGAAGGAAGTCCGATATATATTTTATAATATTGCCCATTGTTCCAGAGGGTGGGTGGCTGCTTCTTGTTTAGGTTGTTACCTTGATGTTTTTAGCCATTTTCATTCTGTTTTATTTTCTCATGCATATAGCTAACTACCTCAGCAAAATGGTGCTTTATTTATTGATTTATTTTTAAAGCATTGGTAATTGTTAACAAATATGAGGATCTTTAGGAACTGGGTATTGTCTGAACCAGTGTCTCCCAAACCACCTGTATGCCCACATCCTGGCCATTTCGTTCAGGAGTAAAGCTGCTGAGCAATCCAAGCTCAAGAACCCAGCTTTCCCACAACACTGAGTAAATATTTTTCTGAGGATATTGGACACTTTAACTTGACTTTGACCCCCAGTCCTTCAGCCACAGTACTTTATTCCACCTTCAGTTCATGACTGAATGGACTGAAAACTCCAGTGAAACTGGAAGGCCTGGAATGTATCAGGCATGGTTGATGTTGCAGTGTTTTGTTTTTTTTTTTCAAAGCTCGACACAACTTCGTGCTTTAATTGGTAAGGCACCGAACATAACGTAATTGTGGCAATTCTATTTATGTAGTACTTGACTAGACTTAAAATGGAGCTCAGCCTATGTCCCATAAAATAGTGAAAAACTCAAAGTATATGCAGTAAATTCTTCAGTTATTTTGCTTTACAATTTACCCAGACTCGCTCTGAAACACCAAAGTCAGTCAGACTAAAGAGATAACCGTGTCAGAAGCCAGACTTTCTTAACTTTGGGATTTCTTTACCCTATTCAACGTTCTGCTGAACCCTCACAATTGTCTCTGTTCATTGCAAGGGAGTTGGACTACATGACATCTAAGGTCCCTTCTAACTCAAATGATACTATGATTATTTTTTAAGCCGGCATCTAAAATCTAGCAGCTTCGGTTCACAAATTTAAAAGACCATGTAGATGCCAGAGTAGCCATGCTGGGTTTTCTAGTCTGCAATAGTGCAAAAAGTCAATGTGAAATTATTTTCTGTAATATTGATAGTCATCCTAGCAGGCCTAGGGGATCCTAACCTTGGGTTTGTAAATCTAAATCCTATTAAAATCTTTTTGTTGAGTCTGGCTGAACAAGGTTAGACTGCACTGCTGGGGAAGGTGATCTTCCTGGGCACAATGGCGTGGTGGTGGGGATCTTGGGACAGCCAAAGCTGAGGAAAACCTTTGAGCTAGATTTTACTGCTAGGGAGATGCATCAGAGGACCCAGCCAGAAGGCCCGTGTCTAGGTTTAGGGAATGCTGCTGCTGCTCCTAAGAGCTAAACCTAATCACGTTATTACACATATATGGACATTTTAGTAGCTTGAGTTTTCACTCTGTAATAGAGTACAGACATCTCGTGGGTTCTTTGTATTTCAGCCCACAGGACAGGAGTCTGTCTATCCGCCCGCTGGGCAGTACACCTACCCTGCTGCTCCTGGAGGATATCCTCCAGCAGGAGGAGGGAGCTTTCCTGCAGCACCACCCAGTGCTGGGTATCCAGAGGCAGGAGGATATCCTGCCCCAGGGGGCTTCCCTGGAGCTCCCCAGGCTGGAGGAATGCCATCTTATCCCGGAGGTAAGATCCAGCCCTTGGGAGTTATTTCTGTTGTAACCAAGTCTTTGTGCTCGGGAAAGTAGTAAAGAAAAGCAAGCGATTGTTCAGTGATCAATTTAGGCAGCAGGGTCTAGACAGCCAGATTGCTAGCTACCAATAAGTACCTGCATGCTAATAGCAGAGTTTTGATGGCTTTGGGTTGTGAGCCACTGCACAGATAGAGAGAAAAGAAACAATCTCTTGTGCAGCTCAATGCCGTGGCTCATGTTGTGCCAGAAACCAGAAATGCTGTGTGCTAAAATCTGTTATCTGCTCCTAACTCCCACAGGCCCTGGGTTTGCCGTGCCTCCCACTGGCCCTGGCTTTGGTGGCTATCCCCAGCCTCCTGCCCAAAGCTATGGTGGAGGTGGACCAGCACAAATTCCTGGTATGTGGATGCTTCCGTGCCATATGTATGCTACATCAAAAATCCAAGGCTAAACCAAGAGATCCCAAGATAGATAGTAAGAAAAAAAAAATAGGCCCTTACCTTTGTTACTGTTAGCCATTGAGGTCTGAATGCTGTGCGTGTCCTTTCACCTTTCCTGACAAGTGAAGAGCAGGTGAGAATCACCTTTATGTGCTGCATTCAAAAGGGATGGCTGTCAGTGCTTAACGATCATGATGTAATTGGTTAGGTGCTTATCCTTCTTCAAACTGCACTTATCTGACCAGAAATGTTAAATTGGGAATCCACACTCAACAGATATCTGGCAGTTCTGCTCATCTCAGAGACATGGACATATTTTTCAGGAACCTGAGCAGATATGTGTTCACAGTGATCCCAGGAATTACGAGGGAGTGGAAAGGAGAATGCACACCGTTGCTTAAACCCAGTGCATTGTTCTTCATGCTTTGAGTAGTCAGTTACCATCAAAAACATTTTTGTCCTGGGATGTCAGTTGCGTCTGCAAAAAATTCAGAGCAGCAAACTTTCTTTTAATGATTGTTTCACTGACTTTAATAATTAAGCTGCCATTAAAACAACATTAACTGTGCATATGCACTATAGATAAAAATAAAATACCAGTTTTAAAAAGTGGTTGCATCTTTTGTATTCACAATGATTTTGAACATGAAATGAGATTTCTTCAGTTCTTGCACCAGTGAATTCTCAGCATTTGTTGTTAATATGTTGTAGACATTTTAACATAAATAAAATGACTCTGCCAGAGAGCACGGGACGTGCATTCCTCATTTGCAGGGATCATCTTGGCTTTCATCAACGGCAGCCATATTTAATAAGGAGAGATTCTTCCAGCTCTCACAGCACCAGTAAATTTAGCATTTTTATTAGTGCCTCACTAAAGTATCTACCAGAATGCTTCGTGATTGCTTCTTCCCACTGTTCTCAATGGCAAGAGCTTCAGTTATAGGTATTGTTACTTAGCACATAGGCTATTGCTGTGGTAGACCTGTAACTTACCATGTCTATAAATGGTTTTACTTTCAGCTTAATTAGCGTTTATATAATAAGAAGAAACATAATTAATCTGTTTATCTTGTTATTTCATTCATTTTCAGTAGGCTATCCTGGTGGACAAGCACCATCACCGACGCCTGGTCCGGTATGTGCTGTGTGCTTTTTTTATCTTAATATAATAAGATCTTAATGTTGCTTCCCTATTTTTTTCACCTTGCTGTTAGTGGGAGATTGGGTGTATGGCAAATATTAGGGAGGAGGCCTGAATACGAGCTGGGGATGCGTCACAGACAAACAGGCACTGATGGCTGAAAATGTATTCTGATATTATCAATAAAGGTTGTTTAATAACAGTCCCTCATTTTGTCCCCAGTGCAAGGAAGAACTGCTATTAGAGGCAGTTCTGGGCAAAGGGGAACTCAGGTAATACAACCCTGAACGTCACTGCATCACTGCAGCACTCAGGTTGTCTATCATAGAATTTCAGAGGGGCTTTCTGCTAAAGGGAAAAAAGGAAAAAAAACCAAAACAGAGTATGCATCTTGCCATGCAGAAAAGTAATTGATTTGTTGACATTGCTTTCAATAGGATTCCGATTTACTCTATAATTTGAATAATTAATTGAAAGTAAAATTTAAGCTGTCATGTATTTGCCTACAGGCATTTTAATACAGCGTTTCTCAATGAGTTTGATATGAAAGGGTATGAATTGGTCCTACATTATCAACTGTTTAACACTGACAAACTTTCCTTTGGTGTAAAAGCAGCAATGAAGTCATTGCAGAGTTCCTGGCCACACTCAGAATACACCCCAAACAAAACCATCAGTCAGTATCTCTGTATGCTCAACATGCAGGCCTGCATAAAGGCATTGCTCTGGCAGTGGTTGTCAACCAAAGCTGTTCAACACAACTGTCACCCTGATTTTGTGTCAGAGAAAAACGGTGAGCCAGCAGAACAAGTGGAACAAACCATTCTGTGACTCCTCCCTCTGAAGTACTCACTGCTAAGCAGTTACTTAAAGTTGAATTAGTATTGTGCAGGATAGCTAGTTATACATCACTTTTGTTTTCAGCCTGCAGCAATGGCTCAGTATACTCAGGGCACAATTCAAGCTGCTCCAAACTTTGATGCTGGAAGGGATGCAGAAATTCTGCGCAAAGCTATGAAGGGGTTTGGTAAGTAAGCAACAGGCATTACATTTGTAATGTGTTAATGCCATTTGGTGCTTCAGTTTGTATCTAACCATAAAGGTATTCATTTTTCCAAAAGCTTATCAGAAGTCACACCAAAAGAGATTTAGTAGACTCTAAGTTACAAAGAAAATTTGGTAAACAGACTTAAATGATATTCATGCTCTTATTATATAACTACGCAAAAATGTGAGATTAAAAAATGCACTGCCTTAGATGGATTATTACAAGTTCTCCCATTGCTGTTCTGTTTCCAAGGGACTGATGAGAAGGCTATCATTGATGTTGTATCTAACCGCTCCAATGACCAAAGGCAAAAAATCAAGGCAGCTTTCAAGACGATGTATGGCAAGGTATGTTCAGTAAACAAAACCCATCATTTCAGCTGATGTGTAACTGCCTAATTGCATTTTAGCCCTGGAGAGTGGTTTGGGGCATTTATTAAATGCACCTCTTTGGGTTATATTTTTCACTGCATACCATGTAGACACCTGGTATTCAAGTGTTCTGATACCTGGTAGAAGTGAAGGCATACGGCAGTCTGGCAAGGTCCCTCAGCAAAGCAGAAACTTTTCTGAGTTGACAGTACTTAGAAGACAGAAATTAATTGAGATTAAACTGTCTTATTGTATGATGTTCCTGAGGTTTTGTGCACAAATATTAGTGCTGAAATAACTTTTTTTTTTCCACTAAAAAGCCAACTGATAAATTGGCTGAGGATCACTGCTAAGGCACAGCGCGCTGGAGTAACTCAGCTCCATGCCATTATTGCTGTAACTCTGCTCACCTGAAAATTGCAGACACGTCTACTCCTGTTGCCCCCTTTATGATACATAATGGAAGGTTCTTTTCCAAAGGAGTCTGTCTTGCAGACACCTGCTTTCAAATCATTTCTTTTCTGTGCTTTTTGCTGTGGTGAAATCTTATATTTTTATCTGCTTAGCAGCACTGCTCTGAAAGAATCACAGAATCCTTAAAGGTTAGAAAAGACCTTGAAAATCAAGTCCAACCGTCAACACGTCACCACTGTGCCCACTGATCACATCCCTCAGTGCCACATCCCCACATCTCCTGCAGGGACAGCGACTCCACCACCTCCCTGGGCAGTCCATTCCTGTGCACTGCCGCTCCTTCAGAGAAGAAATTTTTTACAATATCCAACTTGAATCTCCCCTGAAAAAATCAGCTCTTTCCCCACTGGGCTGAACTTGTTGGTTCGTATCTAAAATACGATAAGTAATTCTGCAAGTAACTGGAGTTGTAGGGTTGGAAATACTTGATGCAGGAAGGAACTGAACTCAGCACTCCTTCCTCAGTGAGCACTCCAGTCACTACAGAGTTACGGATGTGTACTGCTATCTGTTTTACCAGTGTTCTCAAAGAGGGGAGCGATGGCCGTGCTCTTGGTGGATATTAGGGATTCTCAGGAGATGGATAACAATGTAATGTACTATAGCAAACAAAAGCAGAAGAAGCTCATCAGCTGCTCTAATTTGGGGGTGTGTGTGAAAATTTGTGCCACTTGAACAATGTGTTAAAGTAATTACTAGCTCCCATATTATATAACAATGCCCTTTTTGTGTTTCTAATTGGACAGGATTTAATTAAAGACCTGAAGTCTGAATTAAGTGGAAATGTGGAAGAACTGATCCTGGCACTCTTCATGCCTAGAACTTACTATGATGCCTGGAGTTTACGTCATGCAATGAAGGTATGGTTCTCCTGTGAACAAAATAATTCAAAACCATCTAAAAATGCTCATTCAAGAAAACAAAATACCTGACCTCTGCACTGTTGAAAAATCCTGTGGAAAACAAATTTAGGGACTGTTGAGGTTAGAATTCTTCTCTGCTGCATGTGCCAGTACTGCAGGATTGGTCAGTTTGCAGCAGCTGTCCAGCAGGGAATGAATGCTGCACGATTGAATTTTATTCTCTGCCCCTCTCTTGGTCATTCTTTTTGCTAGAACCTAATGAGAGCCAGAGTTCTTTTAACCAATAAGCACTGTTTACACTGAAGTTGCATACCTCTCCCTGCTGGAAACAAGCCATAGCTACTAACTGATAGTTTCAGATAACCTAATTTTTTTTTAACAGGACAAAAATGAAGGAGTATTTTCTTAAGGTCAGGGGATGCAAGTATCTCTTTGGGTGTTAAATCCACATTAGGGGTTAGGTGAGCAAGCTGATTTAACCTTCTAACTCAGGTAAACTGGTATGTCCAACTTACCTGAATTCCTTGCTCGAGTGGCAGCAGCTAGCAGGTGGCTGACTACTGGAAACAAGTCACTTAACTCAGATAGCAATGCAGATCTCTAAAGAATATGGAGCACAAATGAAGATCTAGCTTTAGTGGGGGCAAGACCCACACAACCATTTAAAAAAATTAACCATGTTACAGTAATACTTAGAAGGTTCATATAGATTTAAGCCTACGTAATCCTTGCTCGAATAGTGATGGTCATGCCAGCGGATGTGTCTGTACTCAGAACCCCCAGCTAAATTCTATCCTGAGGAGAGGAAACCAGCTATGAAAAGTTTCTGCTGGTCCTCCATGCAGAGGAACCAGTCACCTTTGGAATAAGAAACACACCTTCACAGTCTTTACATGCATATATCTGACTTTAAGGGCTATCAGAAGGCTCTGCCTTCCTCCAATATATTCCCAGAATAAGGTTGCCAAATCATTTTTTCATTTTCTTCTTAAACCTACACTCTGTTACCTATGGCTGACATTGCCATAGTAGACAGGGTATTATTTTAAGCCAGTGCAGAACTGAGCATTTCAGAAATCTTCATTCCATGTTCAGCATTTGGTGAACTTGGTGCTTTCACACCAACTAGAATATTGTTCTTACAATAGGAATCGTGTTCTCTTTTAAAATAACAGCTGATTGCTTATTTTTACAGTCGAACAAAATGAAGTAGGTAGTGCTTTGTAGTTACGCCTTCTTTTGCTTTGCCTACAGGGAGCAGGCACGCAGGAGAGAGTGCTGATAGAGATCCTTTGCACAAGGACAAACCAGGAAATACGAGAAATAGTGAACTGCTATAAATCAGAATTTGGAAGGGACATCGAACAAGACATCAGAGCAGACACTTCTGGACACTTTGAACGGTTACTTGTATCTATGTGCCAAGTGAGACAATTTTTATTTTTAAGACATGCACGTGCACTCCTTGCATATATCCATAATTGTTCCATAAATGAATTGCCTGTGCCTGCTTAGCCAGAGACAGAAGCCAGCCCTAGACTAATTTCCTTTCTAACAAGATAAAACACCTCAACTCCTCCTCAAGGAAGAATTCCTTCTTATCTATATGACAGATTGAGCGACTTAATCGAGCACTCTGTATTCCCCACAGAAGATCTGTGTAAATACTTTGAGCAGATGCAATCAAATAGCACATGCTACAATCAGTGCTCCACGCTGCTGTTAAAGCCAGGTGCTTTTCTTCTTTTTTTTTTGCGTAACATTATTTGGGTAATTTTGTTAGGATGACCTTTATAGCACGTAAAATATCTGTGAGAGTTCCCTCAAACAAAACATTACCTTCCAAATCACATTGTAACCCTCCCTTCAGATAACCAGCAGTACACGTGTGCTACCACTACACTCCTGTGAACACTGAAGGCTGCTTATCTCATGTTATTTACTGGGGCTCTTTTTGTATTGAAGAACAGTAACTTGCTGTTATCCATGTTTAGAAAGAAAAACACAGCACGTGCAACTTCCCGCATTTTTCTGATACACCTGCCTTGAATTTCTATGACTCTACTCTGTTTGCTTCTACCTTTATGACAGTTCAGCTATTCACCAGGCATTTGAGTTACAAAATCAAAGTCCACAAGAAAGCAAAGCTTGAAGCTCATGCTAATTTTTATTTTGATAAATCCAGTACAGTAACTGACAACCACATAATTTAAATATTATATTAACAGCTACAGACACAATAGTATTTAAGAGTGTGTATTTAGCCTACTCAGCCAATACATTTAGCAGCATCCATTCATGCACTGTGCAGCAAGAATGCAAATCCCAAAGCGCATAAAATGTCACATAAGCCCTACTTGACATATTAGAACTATAGTAAGTATTTTCTGGATACATTCATAGTTGAAATCAGCAATTCTAAATATAATAGAAGACCTGAGATATTTCAGGTGTGCATATTCAGAAAGGTAATTCATTAGTTCATTTAGGAAGATTCATTGCAACTTGAAGCCTAGAAACAAATCAAGAGAAAGCTTTCATTATTAAATAAAATAGAGAATTGAGTGCAGTTCCTGAAAAAGACCACATGAAAATGTATTTATAGGTGAAGCAACATATGAGTGTGTACGTATATATATACAAATACACACACAGTATATCCACAGCTTAAACCAAACCCTACTGACAAAGTTTTGGGCCACAATTGTATTTTTTCTAAGAAATATTAATCCAAATAATAGTTTTAAGGCAATGTAATGTATTTCTCACTGGTATCACTCATCCTACTTCAAGCTTCGGAGATACACGCTTGGGGTCTGTACTCCAAGCAGTGAAAGCACAGCTTCTCTGTGCTACTTCATTTGACTTCTGCTAACCTTGCTTTTAGGGTAACCGGGATGAGAATCAAACCGTGGATTATCAAAAAGCTCAAGAAGATGCTCAGCGTCTTTACCAAGCAGGTGAAGGAAAACTCGGGACGGATGAATCTTGCTTTAATATGGTGCTGGCAAGCAGAAGTTTTCCCCAGTTGAGAGCAACAGCTGAGGCGTATTCCAGGGTAGGAATTCTTCACTGACTTCAAATGAGTTTGGTCAGCATATTTTGAACTAAGGTTCCAAATGTTGCTGCATTTCGTGATCCACAAGTTAATCTCATTTATTTGTAGATTGCTAATCGTGACTTAGCAAGCAGCATTGATCGAGAATTTTCTGGAAATGTGGAACGTGGCTTGAAGGCTATTTGTAAGTGATACCTTCTTCCTTACTCTTATCCCCTAAGAATTTAATTTTCTAAAAGTAATTTACTAAAAGTAATTGAGGAAGAATCCAATTCAGCACTGGCCATATGGCAAATGAATATACAATCTGAGACTCTATTACTACAAAAGTAACTTCAATTATTCAGATTACTCACTTTGCACTTGGAGGAAACAGACATCTAGCTGGGGGTTTGAAGCCAGAGAAGGTTACACAGAAACTACTTGTCTAGAAAGACATGTGACTACACAGAAGCAAGGGACACTGCTTAGCACTGGTGGTTCTGTGTTTCAGAGCCCTGCAAAATGAAGCCAGTGCCACTAACAGAGGCAGAGATAGCTGAACCACCCCACGTGTGATCTCAGACCCACCATGAAGCTACTTCTAGGCGTTGTTCACTCTACAATCCTCTGCCACCACCTACCCCTCAAAAGCTCAGTATTTCTGAGGAAAGCATTACCAGAAGAGAAGACCTGTTCTGATTTCACTAACCCCTGCCAACTTATAGAAAAGCATTTCAAATTTGTTATGACTTCTGACAGGATCAGTATGAGTTACTGAAGTGAAACCAGTACCTGCACACCAGCTCTACCACTGTTTACCAAACTGACAGCATTTCTGCAGCCATAGTGATTAAAAGCTATCATACTAAATAAGTTCTTCCCAGACTATATTCTACTGAAGTTCTGCAGGAAAAAATGATCCCTGAGGATCACATAGAAGAAAAAAACAGTAAAAAAAAATCTAACAGATTTAGCAGATTCTGTAGCTATTTGTGAATGAAAACTATTTACTTTTGTACTTTTGTTACTGGGGGCCTAGCAATGGAACACCACTAAAAGTGCTCATATCCTGGTACCAGCTATGTAAGGAAAAGAACTGGAAACAACCTGTTTGAGAATTAAGGTTTCAGTCACCTGTAAAAAGCACTTTCAGAAAAATTAACTGGTAATATCTACAACTTTTCTTGTGAAGTAAGAACTCATTTGTTCAGCTTCAAAATAAACCCTCTTTAG
This sequence comes from Centrocercus urophasianus, assembly GCF_019232065.1. Classification (NCBI taxonomy): domain Eukaryota; kingdom Metazoa; phylum Chordata; class Aves; order Galliformes; family Phasianidae; genus Centrocercus; species Centrocercus urophasianus. The sequence goes on from NW_024884722.1 coordinate 19,273,200, forward strand.
CAAAACAGTTACTGTAATCCGGAATAACAGAATCTGTATTGACAGCTACCTGCAGCTGACTACAACATAAATCCTGAACTGATCCTGCCAGTATCACTGTACAATACTGGAACTAATCCTAAGAATATACCTTATTGCAGTGCAATGCGCCTTTGATCGCCCAGCCTTTTTTGCAGAAAGGCTTTATCATTCTATGAAAGGAGCTGGCACAGATGATTCTACCCTCATCAGAATTGTAGTCACTCGCAGTGAGGTAAGAAACCTTCTCCTCTGTAGCTTTCCACTCCTTGTGAGGTCTATCTTCTCTAACCACCTTTTTATGCAGTCCTTCTTTCACAGCTGTAGCAATCATGCATTGCAGTAAAGCTTCTATCCATTTCAGATTTAAATGAACAAAGTTTTGAAGTCAGGTTTCATAGAACAATTTAAGTCTCTGGCTAAATAGCAATGCTGCTTGTCTTCCTTCCTCACTGTGGTTGTTTGCCCATGTAGCAGAAAAGCATCTCAACTTCAACTCTATGAAGTTAGGATACTATCATGCTACCAAAGCAAGGAACAAGCCAGCCTCTGCTTTGGGAGCAGCTGTAGAGGGACCAGTTGGCTTGTACAAATTACAGAACTGATCAGTTGCACACTGTACCCTTGACTTGTGTTCAGCGTGAGGAAGGAGATGCACAGTTATATCTAGGAGTTAAAATTATACTTTGTATTTAAGTCTCACACATTCTTTTATCTTCTTTGCACAGATTGATCTGGTGCAAATTAAACAGAAGTTCACAGAACTGTATCAGAAGACTCTGGCTACAATGATAGCAAGTGATACAAGCGGCGATTACAGGCGTTTGCTACTGGCAATTGTTGGTCAATAGAAGACAGTTACCTGGCTGTTTGTTTTCTTTTTTAAAACAAACCGAAGGACATGTAACATGCTTCATGCAGACACTGACTACTCTTGTGCGTAAAAGAATAACATATAATCAAACACGCCTTCTTGGTGATTCATTAAGCTTTTTGCACTTACACTTGCCTTAATTTACAGCACCTATTACTCTTTATTGTATAATAAAAGATATATCTTGTCTACTAGCCCTAAGCCTTAGGTTTGTTTGTTTGTTTTACCCAGACAAAACCACCTCCCCTCTTACAAACTCCTGCATAATTACTTCCTTGAAATCTCTAAACTTAACTACAGAGCTAACTGCAGATAACAAAAAAAAAAGGTTCTCTAATAAGAATTATTTTCTGTCTTCCCCTCCTAACGCTGAAAAAAGCAGCAAGTGCTCAGTTTAAGTCACACTGTACAGTTTAAGCACCTTGGCAGAAGATGACTATGCCTTCTCTATGTAAGTTCTTAAATTAGTTATGATTAGGAGGTAGTTAGCATTGTGCTTAAGGCAGCAATAGAAAGGAGAAGCAATTTCAAATCTAATTTTGAAGTACTGCCTTGTAAAAAAGTGGGTTATATTGTTCTTTCATTGTTCAGTAATTTGCTGTAAGCAAACACTAACACTACAGAACATGCGTTAATCCAAGTTGAAAGTGACAGCGACACACACAATACAAATGATGCAGCAATGGTTTCAGAGGATTAAGGAAAACAGAAAACCAGCTTTGAGTAGTGAATTTGTTTTTATAGAAAACCACGCTGAATCTGTCCCCAGCCGTAAATTTAATGGAAGCATGAAGTCCAGCAGCTAACAATGAGTTTCCTAACATTTCTAAGCAATGCTTTAACTAATGAATATCATATATAGGCCTCACACACAAAAAGCAAAGCTCTTTTTTTCTTACCCCTCTAACAAAACCAGTAGCAGCTGGTAGAATCCATTCTTATATGGCAAATCTTTCATTGTACACATGTACATAAAAGTATTTGTAAAACAGTAACAGATAAAAAAGTCCACCATGCAAAAATCCCTCAAGTATTTTCACTTCTATTAAACATTCAGCATTATGTCTGCCACTGAACTAAATGTGAGCAGACAATGCGAACTGGGCTGCCTTCCTGGCTCAGCTCACCAGGTGGCAGCAAGTATCTCAGCAGCACAAAGCTCTATTGAACAGGAGGCCAAAAAACCATCCTCAAACACGTTCTGTACTTTCAGGCCTGCTTTTCAGATTCGCCAAAATGCATTCACATTTCTCAGAACAGACAGAACACCTCCCCACCCCCACCACCTCCCAACCCTTCTCCCTGCAGACAGCAGCACTGCAGAAACCACAGCTCTTTGCTTTGCTGTTGCATCCGTGGGCTGGCAGAGCTATTGCCAAGCATTTCCCCCTCCCCACTGAGAACAGACTAACGCTAACGATATGCAGAACCTTCCTCCCACTTAAAATCCTGGAAGCGGAAAACAAAGCGAAACAACTTACAGTTTTCTGAGAGGCAGGATACCTTTTTTTCCTCTTCAACAATGCAAGAATTAGAGACAGCTCCAGACCTTTCAGAAACAGCAGCAAACAAGGAGGGATTACTTTCTAAACAGAAAAAGCTCACAGGCACAATTCTTTTACCTGATTACTTGCTTAAAGGCTGACAGAATGTACACTGTATGACAAACAGCTTGACAATAACTTGACAATAACATTTACTGCACCTCTACCCTCATATCTGGCAAACACTGCTATTGACAACAGCTGGAAGGGGATTCTCAGGGAGGTGAGCAGAGCTGTTGCACAGCAATGCCTGCCAGATGAGAGCCAGTTCTCTGTCACACAGCAAGGCCTTCTCTCACAAAGATTCGTATTTTCTCTGCGCATACAATTTGAGCTAGCCAGAACACTGAGAATGAAGACTGCAGTATCAAACCATGAATATGCGGCCTTGGGAAATGCTGTTGGTGCTTAGGAGGAAGGTCCCATCACAATGCTCACTATGTAAAACCTGGGCTGTACTGCACCACCAGGTGGCTGTTCTGCTCTGACACACTGCACACAGACTGCACAGCTCACGGCTGTGGGTTTCAGAAAAAAACCAACTTACCATTTGTTAACTTGAACTTCTGCGCACAGACTTTGAGAACAGTTTCCAGTTACAACGCATCTGCAATAAAGTAAAAGCAAACATTAAAACTCCATTAGTGTCACATCAGTTGTGTTCTCATCTCGCTCAGCAGCTTGTCCTACTTACAGAGAACACACGAAAAGCCCTAAATCAGGTATCTGCCTCGACTGTCGAAACAGCCCCATCCCACCCCCAGTGCACCCAAGGCTCCACCAGCACCATAGCCCTCAGCTCAAAGTGACACATGTGGGACATGGCCGTCCTCATGGCTGCACTACCCAGCAATGGAGACTGGCAGACAGAAGATGCTCAGATATCCAATACATGAGAAATAACGATTAAAAAAAATGAAACAGAATAGTATTTACGTTAAATGATTTCTCCGCAAGCTAAATCTCACCTCGTTGGCTATTCCTTCAATAGCTTAGATTTGGAAGAGCATTTCTAACCAATTTTCAGGGTCAGATGAGACCCCAGTATGCCAAATAAAACCAATACACAGGGATAGGAGCCGCAGCCCATGCACAAAATTTATTGTGTGCTACTGTTTATAAAATACTTGAATAGTTCAGAACATGCATAAAATTCCAACTCAGACGGGGTATGTACAGATCGTACTTCATGGCAAACAAAAAAAGGAGATGAACTCTAGTGACATAAGTTTCAAGTTGTGTTCCAGGGGATGAGAAGGACACGTAGCAAATGTCAAAATATTAACAAAGTACAGTGGCAATCAGTACAGTCCATTATTTGTGAACAAATTAGCACAGGGCTTCAATTTTTATTTTAACCAAGCAGTCCTGTAGATATCAAAATACATGCAGTCTCAAGTTTACACTTTCACTAATGCCTTAGCAGTTGAACAGAGCAATTGATTACGCGCTGCTTCGCCTAGAACAAAACCTATGTCCGATACAGTTTCAGTTTCCTTTACAGCTTAAAAAATAAATGACAAGCTTGCAGCTATTCAGCCCAGTGATTACTAGCTACTTATGCAACCGCAGTACTCACGATAAACTAAAAGTACCCATAACATCTACGTAACCTATAGATGTACAGCATAGGTCTATATATTAAGTATTTGCAAAATGAAAACATGCATACACAAAATACAATGCCAAGCTTTACAGACTTGATATGAATCAAAATTTACTTAAACAATGTACAAAGTTCAATTAAAAGTACCTTAAAATTAACACTCCCATATTTTTCTTACTTTTAAAATTAGTATATATAATTTTTTTTTTTCTTTTTTTTAAAGTTCAAGGTGGGGGAGAGTCTTGAAAAAGCTGGGCAAAAATGTTTCTAAATTAAATATTTTTTAAAATCTGTGTTCAAGTAATAAACATTCCTACATAGAAATCTTCCAATAAGCTGTAACTAAAAAATACAGTGAATACAATATAGAATCAGCAACATCTAAGGAGTAAACCTGAGGTCAGCTTTTTACAGAATGACCAACTGAGATTTTTTTTGGCATTTTTTTCTATTTAAAATACAGTTTTTTTTTTTGCAGCCTCAGAAATTTTAAGACCATTCTAATCTATTGTTTTAAAGACAATTCATGAAACCGATGTCCATTAATAAATAGTTAGCTCTTAGGGTCGTATCTGAAAGTCTGATTTAAAAAACAAACAAACAAACAAACAAGCTACCTCTACTGAAAGAAAAATCCCATTTGTAAACGTAAAGTGTTGACAACAACAAGCATAAGACGCTAGTCTAGGGGTGCTTTAGTGATAACAGCCCGCTGCCTTCCTCCCAGCTCTTCTGCAGACGCAGCAGCCTGAATACACAAAGGATGCTCCCAGGAGGTCGGTCACCACGTGAAGAGAGGGGCTGTTGTCTCAAAGCACGATGCTGTTCTTCAGCAGGGTCAGGCAGATGGTGCTCCACCTCCTGATAAGTAGTCACCTCGCTGACCCCCCTGGCTATTTCGTCTGTTGTCACATCAAAAAGCAGTAATCTAGGAATTCTCAGGCAAGACATAAGTGAGTAAACCAGAAGTTGACGTGGTCACTGTGCATTGTTGTTGCCAGTTCCATTGTTTCCATTGGCATTTGTTGTGTTTATAGTATTAATACCATCTTGTTGAAGAGCATCTTTTCTTGGTGGCATTCTCTCATTGATCCTATCCAAACCTTTTGCTTCTTCAAAACTGCAGATTTTATGTTGCGGAGAGAATCCTCGTATTGCTTAACAAAATGCAAATTTGATATGTCAGTAATGGAAAAAGAAGTCGAAAGCATATACTTTTTCTAATAAATGATGCTTAAACACAGGTAGGAAATCAGCCACGTAAATGCATGGCTCTGTATCTGTACTAGTAAAAGCTGCTCTAAGTTGCTCTCCTGATACACTCAATGGCTCTCGTGACCTGAGTTTATAACAAAAGGCACAGAGTATGGCAAATATTCAGCAAGGAGGAATCAAGGTGCTTAAGCCCACTTGATTGCTTCTGCATGTCTCTGGGGTGGCCGGCTCTGAACACCCTTTGCTCCCGCTGCCAAGCTCAGCTTAACATCCCTATGTCTCAGGGGAATGCCAGTGAGATGCAAGCAGCACAGCGAGTGCAGCGGAGGCAAAGAAGCAAAGGGTCACAAAAGTAATCAGAGGTTTACATCCTGCATACACATTGATGGCCTGATCCTGCGGTTTTCATGCAGGCAAAACTGCAGGATATGGGTCACATTCTGTGCTAATCACATGGATGATGGAAATGGACACAACCACAGTCACTGGGTTAGCACTGTGTTTAACAATGGTGCCATCTAAATACATACGTATTTAAGATGCATATAGAAAACAAGTACTATTTTTCTACTGATTATTTTAGTGAACGAGGTCTGTAGTTTACTTCAGACCTGAAAACAGTTAACCACATGGTAAGACTGAGTTCTTTGGGATGGAATAATTCTTTGGAGACATGAGCACAGCTTTCACTCACAACAACGGAACATCTTACATGTGTGTGAGAGAACAGAATACGGCCCTTGTTTATAGTTTTGGAGATCTGACTTCCTTAATTAAAAAACAAATGATAAAGTTATTAATTAGTGCTTCACAACCAAATCTGAAAGCACACAAAGGCCACAAAGGCAGCTCTCCCAATTGCTATGCTGTTTGTCATTCACTTCATTGAATATTGAGCAAGAGGAAACTAAAGCATCTTTGAATAAAACTTCAACAGTCTGAAGTTGAGTACTTGAATACCAAATAACTGGATGGCATTTTACTCAACACAGCTAAAAAGGGTGCACAGATAACAGCTTATTTAGCACAGAAGCACCAATAATCCATGGAGTTTAATACGCCTTGTACTGGCAGGATGGCATATATACAAGAAATAAATTTGGTCATCAAATTATGTATAAAATCCATTGGAAAAAAAACACATTACATTTGTATGTCCTGCATTATCAGATGCGTTACGGAAATTTAAAAAATATATATATGTTCAAAGCCATTAAAAATAGATTTTATGAGAAAAGCATGCATAAATAACCCTCCTTCCACACGTAACCAGCCCCCCCAAACAAAATCTTGCAGTTGAATGCAGAAAAAAAACCACTAAACACTATCATCATAAGGACTTCAAGACAACACCACGTATCACAACATGCTGTTATACAAAAACCTACTGCATATTTTGTAAAAATAAACAAAAAAGACCAAAAAAACCCCAAGAACATCCCTAAAATATTAAAGATAATCATCATCCTGGAGCCAGAAATGAATGTTACATGTAAAAGGGATGAATCAATACAGTTGATTCATCTCTGCTTGTGCAAGTTGAAAGTAAAACACACCCACACAGTACTTTTGAATTCCCTCCCAGACACCACAGATCTCTGCCAATGGCAAAGACTCTGATCATACCTTTTTCAGCCTCAATTGCCTCTACAGTGGCTGTACAGAAGTGAGCAGATGCATGCAAAATGAATGAGAAAGATGAAGAGTGTAATATCGCACAGCAGAAAAGGCAATGATCAATTTAATATAGAACGCTACGCCAGATTAGATTAAAATTATTTAAAATTATAATTAAGGTTCTGGGGGTTGTTTTTAAGCTTAAGTGAAACTTCTCCTACATTTTAACTATTACAATTTATCAAGTCAAAGTATACCAAGAGAAACACTGATTACTGGAACTTCATTTATGTTTTAAACTGTACATTTCTATGAGATTATTTCTTTTTCTTTAAAGAAAGCAACATAAGATGTCAATTAATGTTAAAGTTGTGGTATGGTTAAAAAGAAAATCTATTTGAGATTAACTTTCTGAAGATTAAAATGTATTAGTGAGCTTCATTAAGTTACCAAGCAGGATGTTCTAATGTAATACTATCAGTGTTCTGCTAATAAGAAAATACTTTTCTTTTTACGGTTAACTCCCTGAAGTTAAACTTGTACGTCAATTTCTCACCATATTTTATGCTTAAATGAGTATCCCTGGGAACCAAAACGTGAAATTTAAACTACAAAAGACAAATCTAGCAAGTCATATTTACAAAGTCTCATAAATTGCTTGGTTGAACCAACAACAAAGCCTAGAGCATGAAGAGCTCTGCTTGTAACAGTCTTGGTGGATAACTTCATGTAACATGAAGAAAAATCTAGCTTACTGGTTCTACTGCAATAAGTAACCATGACTAATGTGGTAATTTCTGAGGTTTGAGATTTTTCTGTTGCTTATTGTTTTAGATCTAAAAGTCAAATCTATAACGTAAGGTTATGAGGATTTCAAATTCAAACTAACCTACTTGAGCAGACCAGTCAAGCAAAATACTTATAATTAAGATCTAATCTGTAGCTGAGTTTCAACGTTGCTAACAGCTTACTGCCTCCCCTTCTATCTGCCATGCCTCTAATCACCTATTCTAATAAATTCTAATTGAAAACAGTACCTAGCAGTAAACCGACTTGCGTAGTGCTACATACTGATGAACAACAATGGATATTAAGCACTACGCAAGTAGGTTTACCTATATTGAAGTGAATGCTAGGAAAACTAGCAATTTAGGAAAAGATGGTGTTAGAACAGAATTTGTCCAAGTGAATTAAGTTTAGTACTTCTCATTTCCTGGCCAACACAAACCAGACACAGCAGATGTATCAGTTGCCTACACTCTGCCTTAACGTTACATAAAACCTTCATTTCCAGAGATACTCTTTAAAAAAAATAGTTGCTTGAATTCCTATTAAAATACTGTGGAATAGATGAGAATAATGCAGCATTTTAACTTCTACATACTGCACATTCCCAGTTACAATAATAATGATAGTAATAGTAGTAGTAGTAATAATAATAATAATAATAATAATAATAATAACAACCCTACACAACTCTAAAGGAGCAAGGGCAATCCCGGAGTTATACCAAAAATCCACTGGAATGGATGGCAATTTATGTTTACATTAGAGAAAATAAACTTTCTCACTTTGTAAAAACAAATTAGTTTAAGAATTGCTTTGGAATATCACTGAATACAAGATATAACCAATTTGCCACATAGGTACAAAACTATGTGATAAGAAACACCTCTTTCCACCATTTCCTGTTACCTGTGAAGTCTTTGTTTTCAATCTTTTCCTGAAAAGATCACGAATACTGATTTATCTCTGTAAATTATGTAGCTTGATCATAAATACAGATTTGAATATTTACACCTAAGTCATTCTACTAGTACTACTTTAGTTCCAAAAGTATCTTGGAATATACAGTGCACTTAAGAAAAAGGTAACTTTCACCTTGACACAAAAGAACAAACTGACTGGAAAATGCAAGCATTTGAAAAAACACAATTTTCAATTTGGAAAGTAATTTTGTTGGATTCTTTTTTGCAGGTACCTCTAGATTACAACTATAACCTTCATAAGTCCTGATTAACCTAGGATAAACGTTGTATTACACTAACACATTAGTTAAACTAGAACTCTTTGTTCAGAAAATTCACTTTCACAGTAAATTTAAAGTGACAACGTTGAAGGAACCCAATGGCATTTCCATCCTCAATTCCAACCTTGCCCCTGCTTTACTTAAGGGACAGATCTGACCAAAATCCTTGCCAACATATGAAAAGAATTTAGAGATATACAAAGGCTGTCATTTCTCAAGGTCTATTTTTATCCTAGCACATTAAAGCTAACTGGAAATAACCTTTGATTCTTTTTAAAAATATATATCTGTACATTTAGGGGGAAAAAAAAAAAAAACCAGACTATTTCAATAGAATGTAGTTCATAGACGGGCATGGGTTGAAAAGGACTATAATGATCATCCAGTTTCAACCCCCCCGCTGCGAGCAAAGTTGCCAATTTTGCATTAATTTTTCAAAATTACCTTTTAAAAATGGATTTGTCTTTGTTTAACCCTTTTTACTGTAGTTCAAATTTCTCGTTTACCCTCAGATTCATCTGTTTTGTGGTAAGAATCTGTTCAACCATTTCCCACAGAGCAGCTCAGTTCAATGGACTACTACTTCTGGTGCCCCACGCAGCACCACGTCAATGCCTCCAACCTCCACGTCTATGGGAACGGCCTGTTCCTTACGAAGCACAGGAGGCCTGGCTGAACGGATGCTTCCAACAGCAGCAGTAGCTGCTAAGATTTGAGAGGAATGTAAACACACACTCCCAATCCTGATAACTTCCACAGCTTTTTATAAATGTATTGGTAAACAGCCTGCTTAGATCTGAGCAAATTTTATTGTGAGTAAAATGGGGTAAGCAAAAATAGTACAGCAATGGATACTATTTGCTTTCTCAAATCTAGAGATTTGAGATAGTTATTGATAGCCTACTGATCAACACACGTGCAATATATTTCAAAAAGTAAGTAAAAATTTGTAGTAGGAAATCTTAGTATCAGTGACCATATTTCTGCTGCGAATATGAAGTCACTGATGTGATGGTTACAGTAAAGCATCAATTAGTGAAGCTTTATTTTATTTTTGATTTACTTTCAGTTCTGCAACTAAGTGTAACAAATCCAAAAAGTTCTTTTTGAGAACTGAGTTAAATCCTTATCTGTAAAAACAAAGTTAGTGGAATTAAGGAGAACTGACAGTCAGCAGGAGATCTTTAGCACATCAGCATGATTGAACAAGTGATGTATATTAATGTAATGCATCAAGGAATATTGCCATCAGAAAATTCTAGTCAAGAAAAAAAAAAAACCACCCACAAAAATCCAAAATGCATTTTGCATACTTTCCAAACATCCCACATTTTCAGTAATGCTAGAAAGCCGTATGCTTTATGTTAAAAAAATTTTCTAGTCAGTTTGATCCTCTCTAATATTTGCAATGTAACATGGTTAAAAAACTGTTAAATGAGTGAGAGGAATACAAACTCATTTTTTTAAGCATAATAAAGTACCTTATTAGACAATGAAAATTAAAACTAGAACATATGCTTTTGGAATAGTTGGATGGATTAGGAAACGTACACCACTTCTTGTTATAGACATTCACAAAACAATCACATACATACACTGGACATATAAATTTACTTGTAGACATTATATGTCCACTGAGAAATGACTTAAAATGAGACATTCATGTTTCAAAGCTGTAAAAGAACAGCTTTGATTGTTTAATAGTAAATGTAGTGAAAGGGTTTAAAAAAAAAAAGCAACAAAAAATTCTAATAGAAAATTTAAAAATATTCAAATGAGCAGCCTAAATCACAAAACAAGAAAAGCAGCTACTCTTGCAAAACAGATTGTGTAAAAATGTTATTCAATTAATCAATATATCACAATCTTTCAATAGCTATAAAATTCAGTGGTCAAACACAACCGTTTTATACTTTCTATTAAATCTTGAGGATAGCAAATAAAAAGTCTGAATATCTTATGTTGAGTGCTGCTGATATGAAGTCCACTTTCAGATGGATCTATTTTAGTTATCCACCACTGCAAACCTGGACTTCACTCTTGTAATACATTTGGTACAATCTCACAGCATTGTCTCTAAGCCTGGTTAATCATTTATGGGTCTTGTGAAAAATATGATCCAATAATTCAACAAACTAAAAAAAAAAAAAAAAAAGAAAAACTTTTACAAAATATTCAATGAGCCAGATTACAGGTGTATTTTGTATAGAGTTCTTTTTATTTTCATGCAAAAAATATATGCACACTTAGTAACACCCTTTTATTTTGATTTATTTACAAGTTTTAAATTCAATCCCTTTATTCTCAACTGATTTTATAACAATTACTGAATAATTTTCAAGTACATTATTGTTCAAAATGCACAGACAGTGTGCAGCAGCAAATGCAGCAAACCTCAAAAACAAGGTGCTACAACATTGCTTCTACATCAAGAGACAGACAAGTGTCTGGGATAGTGGTTTAATTTTAACACTTATACAGACATACATCTATACCTAGAGAGAGACAGACAGATCTAAGAAAGCAGCTACATCTGCAGAGGAAGGAAACAGCATGTTACAAGGACAATTCAGGGAGGTCAATTATACATAGAACATTTGACAAACAACATAGAGAACAAACTTTGGCATTAATTACCAGGGTACAAAACGAAGCACATTTCAATCTATCAATGGAGTGTAAAATGGCACTCTGCAGCCTGTAGTCGTTTGTTAGGATTGATACCAGTGAGAATTTGACACTGTCAATGAAAATACTAACAGATACATAGTAAAGTCATTTTCATGGAAAGCAGACGAGGATGCAAAATTACATTGCAATTTTCGTATCTGTTACGACCAAATATCTTAACACCAGATCTACTAGGGCACCCCATCCGCACCATCTGAAGAATTGTAAACTGAGGATGCTCAAAGCCTGAAAACTGTGGCCTGACACTGCTAAACTCATTTGCTTTTAGTTTTATACCCTGGTTAAGTATCCATTTCACATTGCCTGATTAACACATAACATTCCGCCTGTATCAGCCGCTAAGACAAGAACTGAAAAGCATAAGAAATTCCCTGCATGCATTATGTGTAGTGTTAGCGAAAGAGTGAGATGTGCCCCAGTCCATCTGAGGCACAGCAAGTTGCATAACATCATTACCACTTTGCAGGGTCTGTCGTCCTCCAGCCAACACTCCACTAGGTAACATTCCAGTGGGAGTCAAACCCTTGAGTGTCAGCACACTTTCACTCTCCTCCCTGGTTTAAGAGAAAATAGTAATGAAAATGTAAGAATCTGCTCATGAAAACTGGTATTCTCTATTGGGGAGGAGGGCCTACTTTTACTGTGCTTTATGCATGTCAAGACTGATGCAAATTCAAATTCAATCAACTAGAAAGGGGAAAATATTTCTATGCCATATTCGTCTCTCTCTGGTATCTAGAAACTACAAATACTGATTACTTTTGAACCAACATAGGAGCAACTATTCACATGCAGACTTATCAGCTCTGAACGTAGCAGTGAATACCTCATGAGGTACTGAATGCAACTCAGCACCATAAAACAACCCACAGTTTCACTGAAAGCATCTGTGCTCCAGGAGAGACCAATTTCAAAAAATTAAGCCTGTTTGAATACTTATGCTCTGTGGAAAGACATAAATACGCTATGCAAGTACTATAACATACTGACATACTATAAGCATACTATATTTTGAGTAAATACAATTTCTGTCTAGCTTGGTACAAGAAAATGGGATGAAACAAACAGGACAGTTCAAAACAACAAAAGAAAAACAAACAAAACAAGTCCTCAACTTTCTGCTATGACAGACACCTTCCCAGCCAGCCCGGACCTTCACTTTCACGCTTCTCATTTCAGTATCTCTATTTTTGTATTGTCCCTTCTCATTGTTGCAGTTAATCTATAGAATCATTACAGTTGGAAAAGATCTCTCAGACTATCATGTCCAACCACCCACCTACTGCCAATATTACCCACTAAACCAAATGGCTGGACACACCTCAAAAAATAACAACAAAAAAATATTATTTAATCAAAAGTACCAACATCAGTGGGGTACACCAACATGCAAAATGAGATTCTAAGGCGTGATGACCTCCCTGAAAAAATGTCTGGTATCTATTATCCTGGAACAGAGATGTGTTTTCCTAGCATACACAGATTAAGAAGGATTTTAAGAAAGCAGAAACAACTCAAATACCTGAGAACAGAGAAGACTCTTGCCATCTTGCCAATTGCACGAATTTTGTTCCTGATTATTTCTTTCCGTGCAGCAGCTGTACCTACTTTCAATGGAATAAGAGAGAGTCTCAAGCTCATTGGTATTTACAAAGCTGCCCTTTTTGAGTGCACCAAATTCAACACAAGTATTGAAGTTCAGTACTCTTCCCAGGAGGTCAATACCCAGCACTCGGGGACACAATATTACAAATACAAATTCAGAATACTACCAAAACCGTAACAACTTCTGTGTCCACAAAACAAAAGTTCAGGACGTTCACAAAGATTTGATCAAGCTGGCAAGCATCCAAAGTAAAACCACCATTACAGTGTAGTAACTACTGTAATTCCTTTGCTTAAGTTTTATAGAACCCTGGAATCCTCATAAGTTGGAAGGGACCTTTAGAGGTCATGTAGTCCAGCTCCCCTGCAACAAACAGGGACACGCACAGCTTGATCAGGTTGCCCAGGGCTTGCCTTAAAGGCCCCAGGGATGGGGCATCAACCACATCTCTGGGCAACCTGTTCCAGTGCCTCACCGCCCTCACTGTGAAAGACTTTACTTCCAACCTAAACCTGCCCTCCTGAAGCTTGAAGCTCTTTCCCCTTGTTCTATAACCATACACCCTGTCAAAGAGTCTGTCCCCTTCTTTCCTGTAGCTTCCCTTTAGACATCAAAAGGCTAGAAATCACTTTCTGACATCTGTGTATCAAAATACAGGTATGTAACTTAACACAGAAGATAAAGAAAAAAATACACAATTGCTAATTCTTGCACAGCTGACAGAGAGAAAACATGCTGATTTGCTTGATTTTAGTCAACTCCCCAAAACATACACCTGCACTCACAAAAAACTCAACTAAAATGCCAAAGAACTGTAGTGTGACCTTCCTTACTGATTAATTCTATGTTCTATGTCACCTTAGGTTTGCATCATTTGCAGAAATTGCTAATACCAAGGGCATGGAATAAATACTGCATGTTCCACAGAGCAGAGAAATGTCATTTGTAATAGATAAAAGTGAAGATAAAACTCTGAAAGAGGCTTTGGATTCAGATGAGAGCTGCCTTTGCCTGCACTGATATAAAAACAGAGGTGCCTCTCTTCAACATTTATTTTTGTTCAATGAGGAAATGCCAGAGTCATCCTCCTTTCCTTTTGAGGACAACCCAGGTCCCCTAAGCAGTACAGGCAGATGTGGGGACACCAAAACAGCACAACTGTCAGATTTTTCAGACCGCCATTGCAAGAACACAAGGCTTTTTGTCACACAAGAGTGGATGGATTTCCCATCCTGAACACCAAACCAAAGAAAATACAAGAGAAAAAAAGGCAGGAAGAGAGCTCTGTGCAAACACAATGAAAGAACCCTGGGGTATGACAACTATCTGTCAACTCGCTGAAACGGAATGAAGAAACCCACAAACAACTAAGTAAAGCGTTTTTAGACAAAGGGACAACACTGATGAAATACAGACACCAAAAAAAAGTGGTGGCCCAAGGAAAAAAAATGTAGGAATAGGCCGAAAATTTTTATTTTTACTGAAAGTAACTTATCTGAATTTTTAATATTTGAGATGTTTTACTTTCTCTCTCTGAATATTATTAAAGAGCAGTACGAGATCCGGATTGAGAAGAGAGGTCTTTCAGAGTTTCTGAAAAAGGTGGAGCTAAATGAAGGTCCACACATTTTCCATGTTTCCTCTTTCCATCATTTCTCTCAGTTTTCCTCCTGCCTTCACCTGGTCACTCCTTGAAGGCCACTGCTGCAGGGCTGTAATGCACAAGCTGAGCCCATTACAGGCGCTGCTGGTGCCCATATCTCAAATCTGGTATCACTATGCCATTAAAGGAGAAATGCTGGTTTAGAGTATTGTTTTTAAATGATCCTATGCTGTTCCAGCCTTTCAGAGGGAGCACAGCCAAGAAAAAAGGCCAAATATGTTACTTCAGGCAGCGGCACTATTAAACCCTTGTTTGTTCAGAGTTAAAACAGCAAAGTAGCATCTGCTTGCAGGAGAGTGTTTTGATTACACCCTAAACTAGAGGGGATATGATAGAACTCTCCCACTGCCCATTCCTAATGCCCCCTCCATGGGAGTTCTATAATGCTCATACTGTTACGCTCCAAAGAATTCACAGAAATGTTGCAACTAACCCTATGATCCAATGCACCAAATGAGAAATATTCTTTAAAGTGGCAGATATATACAGAGAGCAAACAGACTAGAAGGTAAGTAACAGCCAGAAGAATTTTCCTGCACAGAAATATCCACCTTGGGATTTCTGAAAAGTGGGTGACAGACTCAGAATTTAAATGAGTAGATGACTTCTTAAATTTTGCATCAAGTCATCTTCAAAACTGCATAGACAATCAGAAGTACCCTTTTGATATCTCAAATGAAGGAAGCTAAAGTAGTGTACACGCCAGGTTTTGGAGCACTATAAACACATTCCATGCACAATCTCAGAAAATGCTCACAATGAAATTTTTAAAAAAGCACAACAGAGGACTGAATGCTCCCTACACATGCAGGGCCAAAGATATAATTTTAGAAATAGGTAAAAGAATGAAATTCTACAAAAAGGAAAAAAAACAACAACAAAAAAAAGGGAATGGAAGAAAGGAGGAAAGATTCATGCACAGAAAGACAGATGTCTTGGAATATGACTTCTGATTAACAAAATACATAAGCCTTTATAAATGTCTCTTTAAAATGGGTAATAAAATAAAATACTGTCCGTCTCTCAACAAAAATATATTTTCTGCATTAATACTTGTACCAGCAGGTTCTAGGAAGCCATATTTCAAAACATTCCTACTGTCTGATCTGTACCTTTTTTATTGCCATACATGAGTCGCTCTTCAGATGGAGAGTCCAGAAAAAAAGGAAGTGAATGATGGAGAAAAAGATGAGTGAGACAAATCAAACAAAGGTATTTAACCTGGTAATGGTAATAAAGAAGGAATGGAGAAGAAATATGAAAAAAGAAAATGGAAAAATGCAACACTTAAAAATGCATTATTTGAATAAGAAGTGGAATTGTTGAGTATAAGTTAAAATTTGATGATAAACAATTGAAACTTGAAAGTCAACAGTTAAAAAAAATTATTCACAGAGAAAGATAAAGCACAGACAGTACCTAGGAGGCATTAAGAGATATGCATCAAGCAAAGAAATTGTTAAAGGAGACAGAAGAATAAAATAAATCAAATAAGGAAACTGGAACTACTGTACTGAAGATAGGGCATATGCAACCAGGTGATGAGCGCGCTTTGGCTGGACCACCTAAATCCTAGCATAGCAGAACACCATCAAGCCTCAGCCTGCAGATGTTTGGTGTAATTGCTTTATCTTCAGTTCAGTAGGATTACGTGCACAAGAAACATAAATTCACTGTCTGCAGGATCACATCTGAGACTATTCCTAATTTTCCATGTTTCTATCCACAGCCTAAATGGCAACAAAGTTCAAGTGGCTCATAATTATTGCATTTCAACCTAAAACACACAGCTGCCTAAGCACAACACAAATCTGCTACTGAATTTTTACACAGTAATTGTCAAAGATTAAGAATTGGATGATGTCACTAACATCTCTTTTAATTCATTTTTAGTGTTACTCAAAGGCTGTCAAAATGTTCATTCCTTCCCCCCAGCCATCAATCAATTCAGCAAATAATTCTGTTATTGGATAAAATAAGGGATGTCTGAAAAACTTTCAGATGTGACATAGAGCAGTACTGTAGGAAAAGAAAAGGACGATGTGCTAAGTCTTGATGTTACGTGCCTCTTCACCACCAGTCTAATGTTGCTTCTTTATCATCACATTACAAACACCTCCTTAACAACCCACTGTTATAACAATTCACAAGATGTTATTTATTACATACGTCAGTGTTACACAATGTACACAAAGTTCATTAACTTTTATGCTTTAACTCTAACACCAAGGTTTAAACCTTTACTTCATACTTTGTCTATAGCACTTTGCCATAAGAAATATTAGATCTGACTTTTGACTGCATCAACTCTTCCCCAAAGAGCAGACATTAAGAAATTAAAGAGCTTAAAAAATTCATAATAAATATAAAACACCAACAAATTCTGAAAAATTTTCAAAACATTTCAGCTTTAAATATGTCATATATGAATTCTTGCAAAGGATACAACTACTCCTTCTTGATGACAGACACGAAAATAAAATTCCCTTTCCTCCTCCAAAATACTCATCATCTAAGGAAAAAATTGTAGGCAATTTCCTTCAAATTTCAGGTAATATATTACATCACTTTGAGTTAATTAGTACTTCAGAAGTTATTTCCATGAAAAAAAAACCATATCTAATATTAAACCCTACCGTCAAATTGATCTTCTCCCTCTGTCATCAGTTCATCATCAGAACAAATGCTCAAAACATTCACCAACATTTCTGTTACTGCACGTGAAAAAAACAAACTTTAATTAATTGCCTCAAGAATTTTAAATATTTCCAAGCACATAAGATGAAACCAGTCACCAGCAACTGTAGTGAATGAGCTTCCCACATGATAAACTCTTCTCTGCAATCTGGTCTCTAAAACATATGCTGTCATAGAATTTAAAAAGCTCATAGAAAAAACCACACCACCTATCAAAGACATAGCATGGCTTTCTTTCCTATCCCACAAGGAATTACTTTAGATATGAATTATCTTCTTGTACATTAGTATTTTTTACATCATGGCAAGTCCATTTCAATTCAATTTTATGCAAAATTTACTGATATGTGAAAATATTGAGACTGCTCAAATTCACATAAAAAAGTGAAAGCTATTCCATTCCTGGCACCTGCAGGCACCAAGCAGAAGCACCGAAGCAGAAAAATATTATGATAAAAATACGATGCAAACTGCTTGTCAGTGTTTAAGGGGAGTTTGAAAAGACACAGTGGATACTCAAACTTGTCTCAATTTTGCTGTTTCTGGGAACCTCATTATTCTACCACAAAGCCTTTCACATATATATCAGGCTTTTCTTTAAAATGGTCAAGGTTCTGCCACCTTCGGAAGCACTTAGAAACCCATTCCAGACTATTCTTCTCTGTTCTTGGTCAAGAGTTACTCTCTACTTTGCTGAAGAAGTAAAATGAATAATTCTGACTTTAACTGTGTAGACCAAACAATATTGACAACATGTCCTTCACTGGAAGTTGAAGTATGTGCATACCCAAAGGCTGAGACAAATTACAAGGTACATTACTTCAGCAGTCTTAGGCATAACAGACTCATTATCAGCATTGTAGAGAAGTAAAATAAACAACATGAACATTTTTAATAGCAAAGGGTTATTTAATGCATCATCAGGTAAGACAAGGAGAAACAAAAATCTCCTTCTAAATGTCCTTGGTTTAAAAACAATAAAGAAGTGCTGAATGGACTTCCTAAAGACAACATAATCAAATCTAGAATCCTAGGTCTGTATGACCATAAATACATAAATATCTAGAGTATTTTTCCAGGAAATGTAGAGAGCTTTCCAGATCTCCTTCATGAAAAGAGCAGTTCCTATCACAGAAGCATTTTAAATAGACCCCAATAGCCTCTAACCTCATTGCTTACTAACTGGAGACTACTTGGAGTTCTATTATCCTAGATTTAAAGTTATTAACTCTAGAGGGGAAAAAAAGGACCTGTGCTAAATTATCTTTTCAAGAAAAAATATAGCAGAAATAAGTTATTTTAATGAAGGTCAATCTGTTATAACTACCTAATAAAGTTAAAATTTTACAGGAACATCTCAACATAGTTTACATCTATAGCCATACAAGTTTATTAATTATATATGACCTAGCCTTTTGTAGAATAAGAACAGTTTTCATGTCAACTTTATTTGATGCCCAAAAGTAATTCTTAACAACGCAGGTAAATATCTCCTTAGTGGAAATTATAGTTTCTATTAAGACCTTTGCTTTATTAGATCCAGTTTAACTACTTGCATTGAAACAGGTGAAGAAAACAACCAGAACTGTGCAGCAAGTTGTACAAGACATATCTTCACATGCCAAACAAAACCCCTGAAATCAGTCTAAAAACTTCACCAAATCTCTCTAATCAAACATCCAAGTATTCCATCCAATAAAGACAAATGCAGATACAAATTTTCACAAAAATAATGAATTAATTAAAAAAAAAACCAAACAACCCAACCAAACAAAAAACCTTCCTGACAACAGAGAAATTGGAAAGAAATTCATTGGTGTGTGATTCTTGCCTACCTTTTTCTCCAACAAATGGCAAGGACCATGTAAAAACATCCATAAAATTTGGTAGCCAGTAAGGATGAGGAGAACAATTGAATTGACGAATATTCATCACATTGTTTTCATATTTTAAAACAGCAGCTAAAATAAAATTCAGACATTTTGGAAAGAATGTTTAAAACTTATGAAGTACTACAAATGTAAAGTCACAGGTTTGTTTTACTTCTATTTTGTATTACAGACAAAGTAATCCCAGAGATAACTATGCTTTCTTTTGCAATATTTAAATGATAGATATCTAATGGAGAACTTTAGACTGTATTTAATTCCAAGCATCACAGTTTAATGTACCCTTACATGTCAGACTGTGCCTCTACTATCCTATTAAAAGTCCATAATGAGCAATAATTTCAAAAGTTCCTGGAAAGGTATGATTTCAGCAACTTTAACAAAATGCGAACTCAGAATAGCAGCATATCCAGATTCAGGTTCTACACTTGCTGTGTGTCTTCCCATATTATAAGCCTGCATTCTGAGTCCCTGTTGTAGAGTGTAATATAACCACTGAAATTCAGAAAATCAAAGAGAAGAGGAAACACAGAGAAACACAGCACAAACAAACAAACAAACAACCAGAAGCACTCTAAGGCTAAATAAGTCTTGGTTGTACTTTTCCCTACTTAAGTTTGCACCACACTGGGAATAGGTGATGGGAAAAAGGATTCTTAAAAATATCTACAGAGATGGCAGAAAACCAGAAAGCCAGCACTGCTTCTTCTCCTTTTCTTTACTCCTTTACCTTTGATACAAGTAACAGCAGCTCATCTTACTCTCTAGACAGTTAATCATCCTACATAAGTGGTTTGAGTTGGGTAGATAAGGGTTTCAGAAGCAGAAAGGAGAAAATGCAATGTACTGAATAGGTAAGAGGTGTTGGATTCAAATTAATGCTATTTGTGCTGGAAAGCACCCAGGCAAATTTTTAGTATCTCCAGCTAAGAGGACTCAAACAGTTTGGGCAGTACTCTAGGTGTGTACTCATCAGGGCAGACTAGAGAGGGAGAACATTCCTTGACCTGCTGTCTGCACTCGTTTTAACTGCTCCACAATAACACTGGCCTTCTTGGCCGCAAGGGCACACCAAAAGGTGGCTTTAATCTGCTGCCCACCAGAACACATAGCTTCTTCTCTGCAGAGCTCCTTTCCAGCATACATATACTGATCCAGGCGGTTATTCCTCCCCAGATGCAGTACCCTACACTTGCCCTTGCTGAACCACATTAGGTTCCCCTCCACCCAACTCTCAATGGTCTCAGTGAAGGCAGTACAGCCTTCTGGTGTGTTAGCCACTTCTTGCAGCTCTGCATCATCAGCAAACGTGCTGAGGGTGCACTCTATCCCTTCATCCAGGCCACTGATGAGTATGTCACACTTTCTTCTTCATCACACAACTTTTATTCAGGATTTTTTGGTCTTTTACTAACTGGCAGAAAATTTTTGATATTACATCGCTTCTTTAGTAAGACATTTTAACAGCACATTTTCATTTTATGATTGCATAGTTATTAATTACAAGTTCTTACCTTTATTATTGTAGACATCCAGGTAATTAGGTGCTGAAAAAATTGTTATTAATGATGGAAACCCTGTAGTTTGACTTTTCCTGTACATTCTATAACTGTAAAATCAAACAGATTATTTTACATCTTACAGGAATAAGCAATTATCTTTCATTTCACATTGTGAATTATTTCTCAAAGGGACATACTTACCCTGCATCTTGTGCTTCGTGTGCTCTAATGATTGACAACAAATTATTATTTTGCAAAAATTCACAAACTGCTGGATAGCTGTGAAATGAAAACAATCGTGAGTAAAATAAATCCTCTAAAGATATGTGGGAAGACTTAGTATTAAAATATTAAGTACATTCTAGCATACTCTCACCTATAAAAGTATGAGCATCCTCTGACTGTATTGTGACTGAAGTGCTCTGGTGAACTTTCATTTCCAAAATCTTCTGAAGGATCTGACCACAGTAAGTCACACATTGGTCCAAATGCTGGAGGTTCTTTGAATCTATCTAACTGTTTGAGAAAAAAGCAAAGCACAAAAATACTCTGAATATTAAATCTGTAAGTTTTATACATTTTTTAGGCTACATATCCATCAATACCAAGCATTTAGAGAATGAAATCCAACCATATTATAGATAAATAGCTTTTTATATTTGTTCTCTCCTTGTCATGAAATAAAGCAGAGGCATGCCAAAAGAACCCAACCTGTTAAGAGCAATAAGGTTTATTAGTTGTAAGAAGAAGTGAGATAAATTCCAGACTGATGGATATGCATAATATAAAGTCAAGTTACAGGCAAGGAACAAGATGGTCCTTTTTCATGCACATGCCGCATCTACCAATCTGGAGACACTACCAGGAATTAGCCAGGAAGAGAAACAGTACAGAAAACAGGAATGATAAAAGAAAAGCATGAATAATTAGCACTGACTATAACCAACTAAATACGTCATCCAAAAAAATCCAACCCCCAAACCAAATCCCTGAAGCAGTCATCTCCGTAATGGATCATTCGCCAATGAAGAGATGACTAGCTCAGCCATCCTGGCCTTCTCTCATACAGACTCTATTTCTCAACTACAGCCCTGGTGCAATGGGCCATGCACATTCTGGAGGGTCTTTTTTGTTTGCTTTTTTTTCTTTTTTCTAGCTGCTTCTTAAAAGATTTTCACTTAGAAACACTTGTTTTAGCAGCCTATACCATTGCTGGTAACCACAGTGAAAAGGGCCAGTGATAAGGACAGTATCATTTGTTAACATAAAAGGAAAATACCCTGTTTAAGTAATAACATTCAACGAATCTCTGATGCCCCAGAAATGAAATCAGTTTTCCCAGATTCAATGTAAAGTTTATTTGATCTTTATGTAGCTGGAGTTTGTTCACAAGATGATTTTATCCAAGAAATGTAGGAACGGTTCTTTGATGGACAGTGCATTTATCTCACTTTACCTCCCATACCAAAGAAGATGACTTTGATGGTACTAGAGAACACTTAACTCTTCATGACAGGTTCGAAGGGAGGTTTGGTGAGCACCTGGTGAATTTGAGTCTAACGGTCCATAGGAATCCATTCAAATATGGAACCAGCAGTAGTGCCAAGCTCTCTCATGCCCTGGAAAATCAGAGCTCCCGAGGCTGCCACCTGTAACATAAGTGGAAAGGTCCAGATCTTTACAAACTCCTGCCAGATAATGGCAAGGCAGGTATTAACTGAAGTTGTTGTTGGAATTTATTCAATATTAAAAATCCAGTGGTTTAACGTTTCCCACACTGGATGATAAACCCAGCATTGTATATTCCTTTGAGATTGAAGAAATCAGTCCATCAACATCTGCAAGTACCTGAATTTCTGTAGATTAAACCATCAAGTTTCTAAACCTCCAGCAAAAAAATTGGGTCTAGAAAGTAACAGAAGCATTCAAATAAGGAAGTTTCATTGTTTCTTGATCGATGTTTCCTGCAACATAGAAGGCTGAAAGTCTAGAAAGCATTTCTAAGAAATTTTTCCTTGAGATAGATAGTGTTCAAGAATTTTTCTTATGACTTTGGCCACATGGTTAGAAGAAGACATTATAAATGAAAAGGTTTTGCTGCTGCAAGCAACGCAATTCTTCCAAGCTTGTTTCTCATAGCATTTGGAACAATAATGTAGATATTTCTTGAAGTTAGGAAGTCAGCTTTTAAAAAAATTAATATACTTAGATGCACATCAAATCAGTTTGTACTTCACTAGACAATCTACCAAGTGGCATATTTCTCAAGACATTTCAGAATTTAAGAAAATGTCACTTCTACTCAACCCAGATTGTATATATCAAATCAGTAAAATGAGCTTAAAGGTTTCTCTAAGTAGTGACAGCAATAAAAATTAATAAAGGACAAGTCAACTCAAAGCAAGCATTAATGAATAACCATTTCCAAGCACGCTGTGACCATGACAAAGCAGAATCTCAATACAAATTAGGTTAATGTATTTCTAAGCAAGATTAAAGTAACTGAGAATTGAGACAATTTTTTTCAAGAATAAGAATCACTATGTCTGGTGTTAAAAGAGAAATGGGTATCGTATTTTCTAATGGACCATAAGATATTTAAATCTAATTAATTTCCAGGTACTGAGAAGTCAGGGCTGCTGCAGTGAGGTGTACCACACCTCCATACAGACGAGAAAACTGAGGAATAGCAAAACCTTGGGGGTAGATGAAGGTACAGCAAATTAAAACTACTGTATCTCTGAAACAAAAGACCTTCACGAAAGTTTCATATACTTGAAGACACAGACATCAATTTTAATTAACCTGTCCTAATTTTCTGAGAACTATTGTGTAGTAATATTCTAAAAACCACATGAAGGTCAGAGAAGTGCAGCAGTCAGATATTACTAAAGAAAAGGAAATCTCAGCATACCACAGAAAGAAAGTAAGGGATTATAAAGAGATTTCTTGGAGCGCCCCATACATTTCAAGGCTCTTTACTGATCAAGCCTACGTGTCACTGAGAACTCAATAGAAGAGTGATCATCCACCGTAAATCAGGAAAAAAACGTATATCTCTCTGCCTCTCTTCTTTAAGAGACAGTTCAATTTTATGCAAACATTTCCATACCAATCACTAGGCATAGAATCAAGATTCCTAAAATACTGTTTCAGCAGAAGGCTTGGCAGTATAAATCAACAAAGCAGCATCTATAAATGGATGGTCATGTGTCTGAAAGAGACACTCTACCAACACAACCGAAACATCAGGGTGAATGAACTTCACAGGACAAAAATTAGAGTATTACAAGTTTCACAAACTGGCAATTTCCCAGAAATAAGAAGCACTTGCGGCAATCTTGATAGTTAGGCTTTACTGTCACGGCTACCACGACATCTGTCCTCTACCAGAAATGAGTATGCCAAAAAAATAATTATTTAGTTCACGTAGTTAAATAACTTTCCTGAAAGTCAGTAACACAGACAGAAGTTCATCAAGAAAAAAACTGCATCTACATAGAATTTTTCTTTATTTCTGAGTAATGACTAAACTGCTTTAAGCTGTGATTTCCCTTCATGTGCTGGATGCTGCTGCTGACCGATTTGCAGAACAGAACTGTCTCCTTATAAGAACTTCTGCTAATAAACCAGAAGGCTCGCAATAGTATACAGTTGTCTTGATGTTTACAGAAGTTGCTTCACACACCACATTTGCATCACAAGTGTATGGTATTTTCCTAGATAGAAGAAGAGGATTTTACACCACCTATTTAATTTAAATACGTGTACAATATCAGTGTATGCCAAGCTCTAATGCAACTATCGAAGCCGCTGCCAACCCATGAAGACTGAATAAAGTTACCACATGATTGTTCAAAAAACAAAAAAGGCAACCACATGATTGTTCAAAAAACAAAAAAGGCAACATTTCTAACAACAATGTCTTATATTTATAAATGTGCTTTTCATCAGCAGCCATATCCAGTGCAGATTTTTACATGTGTATATAAACACACGAGCTTATAACTCATCCTAATGTAGCCTTGAGCATTATAAAAGCAAATGTAAAGACCAACATAACAGAATTACTTTTTAATTAAATTCACTTGACACTTTGAAACCTGATTAGCTCTAAGACTGAGACTAAAAGAAAAATAAATTGCAATCCTTTATAACAGACTGTTTTTGCACACAGTTTCCTTCATGCTACTTTCCAGAAAGCTCTGACAATCTTTCTTTGCATCTGTGATGCAGGAAGAGCTAAGGCCTCATCAGAACAGCACAGTTTACTAGCCTTTCCTTACCACTTCTCTCTCTCTTTCTCTTAACATACAGACATCTGCATGTTAAGACTGCCTTGAAAAATGCAAAATATCTCAATACAATTTCCCATTTCTACCACAGAACTTGTATATATGCTTCATATCTATTTCTACCATTTTATTCTTCTCTCTCATCATTCTCCTTGACTGCAATATTCAAAGTGAAATACAATGACATTCTCAGCCTCCAAAATGGTCCAATTCAGTACCAAAAACCCCACAAAACACAAATGATTTAAAAGTGAGATAAACTGGACAGCAGCCTCTAATTCTGAGGAGAGGGAGAAGTAAAAGTGGAGTGCAACCAACAGAGACAATTCTAAGAAACAATATACAAGAAAAGACGATACAAAAACAAAGGGAGCTATCAATATTTACAAATATTAGTACAAAGCTAAATTAGGAACATAGTTTTTCCATATCTCTGATATTTTGATATTTTTTGAAATAAGCTCCAACATACCCTTGTTCCACATGTATACAAACTTATTTTTTTCTCCTGTCTCACCTGTAATAATCCCAAAGTTTTCGTAGAAGCAACTATTTCTATTCTATGCTGCTATGAGCTGCTTTTCAGCTCATGTTTTCCAGGACAGGAAAACAAGTATGATTTCCAAACACATCAAGCAAAATACAAACGGTACATTCATACCTCTGATTGAAGGAAGAAAGAGGAAAGCCAGAACACTGGTTCAAAATTACAAGTTTCTGTAGCACTCAGATTCTGTTTTGTCTTTCAGCTTTTGAAAATTCCAATGGGGTAACAACCCCCCTTACAGCAGCATTGCTATTCGTAAGCTCCAAGTAGAGGTAATAACAGCCAAGATGCCCAGCTGCACTAATAAATTGGCTACAATTAAACAATTTCTAAGAAAATAACTGCGGCACCAATCTATACCTGTCATTTCAACTTCAAAAATTGTGCTTCATGTCCCATTCAAGTCTACAATAAGGCTGCTACCAACCACTGGAAACTTACACTTTCATTCAGCAATCTGAAACCTTCTTCCAAACTTATACGCTTCTGAATCCTTTCAGAAGAGATTTATAACTATTTCTATGTATTCTGAAAATACTGCAACAATGTCAGTTTTTAACTTCCACAATTGGTTAATGGGAGCAATTCTTCCTTAAGATCTGTAACTCAACTTGTAGGTAAAGTCTTCTAGGAGGCCCATCAAATTGTTTATAATTATTTCATTTTAATCTAAGTTCAGTATGAATATAAAACTTAATCTTAACAGTTGCCATAAAACTCAATCAATTCTATATCAAGTGTAGCAATTAGATTTCCTGCTAGAAAATACTATCAGAGTTTCAACTCCATTTTTTCTTTAATCATAGCCTCCATTTCTTGTACAAAATTCCTATAATGAAGTAAAAGAACTATAAATTCCCATCAACAGGATGAATCATTACAAGTAACAGAATGTTGAGTATTGTAATCTGGAAACACATTTCAAAGGGTTCGCAGCTCCAAAATCCGCTTTTGTAACCAAAATGCAATCAAACAGACTCGTTTTTCTCTGTATTTTCACAAATTGCAAAATATATTAAAATAGAATTTCCTTTATTGCATTGTAAAAGAAATTCCAACAGGAGGGGAAAAAAATCTTCTTACATAAATGCACTAGTTACCAAAGCCACTGTACTAGGGATATTACTGTAAATATCTAAAAACTGGAGGATATCCACAAATGTTCTAAAACTAACATCACTACCACAAAAATAAATAAATAAATAAAATCAAAAAATT
Source organism: Centrocercus urophasianus (assembly GCF_019232065.1). Lineage (NCBI taxonomy): Eukaryota > Metazoa > Chordata > Aves > Galliformes > Phasianidae > Centrocercus > Centrocercus urophasianus. The sequence goes on from NW_024884722.1 coordinate 19,300,211, forward strand.
ATTGTTTTCTCTTTTTTGCATCTTTAATGAAGAAGGTACAATTTTCTTATTTCTTGTAGTTTAGAGGAAAAGCACAGGAATGACTGCTGAGCCATGACAGATACTATAGCTTTCCATGACCAAGAAGTACTGGTGTATTTTGGCAAAGGCTCTCAACAATACAAGTGATAACAATTCCCAAGCAGATAGGCCTTTAGAGAAGGAATGTGCACCTTAAGTTACGTAAGATTCACCTGTCCAAAAAACTTTTCATAACAGAGAAAAAAATATATGTTTTTGGTCCCTTCAGAAGTAGAACTTATTTGGTATAACCAGTTCCTCCAAGGATTTCAGATACCAGAAAAGACACGACTACACGTACACAAGGAATTTTGGAAAACCACACAAAATGCACTCCAGCAGTTGATTCAATGCAAGGGAACACTCTTTCCTCTCATCTCTCGTCTCCTTTCCGTTGCCCCCCCAGTGAGACACTACCTGGAATGACCTAGGGAAGGCAGTAATTCTGCTCAATTCATTATTTCTAGTCTTCAAACAACTGGTTATCTTTTTTTTTAAATTTCCTATTGAATAACTCAAACGTTGAAAATAAGACCTAGCAATAAAACAACATTCATCCCAGGCTGTTTGCCAGTATTTCAAAACCTGAATAATCAGGACTCTTTCTTGGCAGAAGAGCCATGTCCTGTAGTCAGGATGTCAGCTGAATTAACTAAAATAAGTCAAAAAAGAGTATGCAAGAAGGAAAGCAACTGTGTTTGAAATTCTCAGATACAATCTTGACCTGACAGCAGCACTCTACAGAAGCTGAAACAATGTATTACAAAAAGACATCTTATGTCATCACAACCGTCTTCCCTTTAAATTGCACACTATTAACCACTGAGTGTTTCAATTATTCAGTTTTTAAAAACTTTCAGTCTCATCACTGATACAGTCAACACTTTTCCCACAGTGGGAAGCATTCTATAGCTATTAAGCAAATACCTTCCATATCTGTCATTTTAAATAGCAACCCAACTTTGTAGTAAACATAGTTTCATACTTTTTCAAAACAGAAAAAAAATCCACATGCTCAAGAGAGTAAAAATAATTTTTTTGAAGAAATATAAGAAGAACTGAAATATGCAATTTGATTTACCAAATGATTTCAAGACTGCAATTAACTTCTATTCCTGAAAGCCACAAGAATTTCAGTTCTTATCTAGTAAAAATCAAAAGCTCTATTTAGATTAGATATGAAGCTCTTACATGTACTACATGTCTTAGGAAAGAAACTTTGTGGAGTTTTTGAGGAGTTTTTGTGTGGTCTGCAACAATCCCAGCTGTCCCATTGTACTGAGATGTACAACGAAAAATGCACTAGCTGGGCCAAGCAGGAGCACACATAAAAGCCCTTGGTCTCAATTTCAGATCTTGATTTACACTTCCATAATGGACAAGAACAGAAAATAAAGTGACAACTTCACAAACATAAATTTGTTTATCATCACACAAATACCTGTACTTCCACTTAGTTTCAAATACACAAAATACTCACTCTCCTAATGTCATCTAGTGTATTAATTTCTGGTGAAAGTCCACCATGAACACAAAGAAACTGTTGATTTAAGAGAGCAGCAAGAGGGAGGCAATCAAAAGCTTCCATGCAAGCATCATAGACTCTTTCAGAGTATTTTATTTTACCTGCAAGAAAGAAAACACAAATTAAGAATTTTGTGTTCCACAGAGAGTGCAGTCTAGTGGATCATAAATGTAAGAGTGAAACTGACAAATTATATACTCAAAACAAATACTGTTGAGTTTAAATGAACATTTCCAAACACTACAATAGCAAGAACATTTTTAAGAAATTCTCTTCCAGAACTAACAACTGTTTTCCATTTATTATGGTGGTTTTTTTTAAAGTGTGGAGAAAATATTTTTATTTAAAATAAATAAATACACATCACAGAACTATGGGAACTGCTCCAGAAGTAATGCCTTCTATTTTATTAAGTTGATTCATGACAATGGAGGCAGATGTTATGAGGACAGCAGAGGGTGAACCTCCTACCAATATTCTGTTAGACTACACTGTGATGTGACATATAGCAGCAGAGGAGCAGCCTGAAAAAGCAATGTCAAACATGGAAGTGCATTCGACACAAAGGTAACTGAATCCCTCCGTGTGGAAAAAATGACACCCATTGACATCCATCAATGCAGAACATTTATGGAGACACCAAACAGTGGATGTGAGCACAGTGAGGCAGTGGTGGAGTATTTCAGCAGTGGTTACAGTGGGCCGCCTGCACTGGTGCAGATGTTTACAAGTGCAGCATGCAGGTCTTCTTCATTGCTGGCAAAAACGCACAGCTAATGGAGATGAATGTGCTGAAAAACAATGTTTTGTACCTTGGAATTTGCTCTATCAAGCAGTGTTACTGTACTCTTTGTATCTGTTGTAGTTTCCATGGAAATCAATAGGAGGCATTACCTTCAGAGTGATCAACATATTTTGTGCTATACAAATATATAACGTACCTTAAAAAGTACTGAGAAGTTTGTGACTTCTCATTTACAGTGAAATGCTAAGAAGTGACTATACATTATATCACATAACTTCTATCTTTGCTGAAGACAGTTTTATCAGGGTAAACATTCCATTTATTAGTGCATCAATACTAATATGGACGTTCAAAAGTAGGAGCAGCTTATGTCACCACGAGTTACCTTAGTAATATAGTTAAAATCAATACCTGAATGGAAATTACTCAGCAGCAGAGTATTTTCTTGCTAGCTTCACAACTCTTGATTACAGCCAAGAAACCAAAATAACTTTCTTCTCTCCAGTATTTATGCGTTAAAGTTTACTCCATAACATATCTTTACAAACAACAGCCTTCTACATACTTTAACTCCACTGCCACACTTAACAGCAAGCAGTTTTACAGAAGTTAGCTGGGTTTCCGAAAGTTTGCAGGACTTTCATTATACTAACAAACATCTCTCAAGCAAAATGAGAGACTGGAAATCATTAGGTGGAAAGTAAACTAATGTTATCTCCTTAGGCAATACTTACATTCTTGTTTAAAGGTAAAATACTCTGTTAGGTGTCTGCATTCATGGTTGCCTCTCAAAAGAAATAACGTGCTTGGATAGAGAATTTTCAGGACCCATAAATACAGCACACACTGTTGGAAAAGAAAGACATTCAATAAATTACACTTTAAAACCTGCTACTACTCAGACACTTTGAGTAAGAATGCCAACAGCTTCAAATATAAGAACAGCTCACTATGCCATTACATAAATACAACGCTACTTTTCCCGACCCAATACAACAGTTCTGGACCAGAGCAATGCAACTTGTTCAGTTTCGTCTAGGCAAAGCATGTCTCAGTGCACAGAATCTGATTTCATAAGGAAAGCAGACATATGCTAATGGAAATAAATGATATACAAAATCCATGAAAAATCTGTTTAATTTAAAGACATCTTGTATTTTTTAGAGTGGTTTTTACACCAAGAATTGTCAGAATTTACCATTTCTGCCCCCCAAAAATGGAAACGCTGCTTGTCTATTCATTGTTCAAGCAGCAAATTTAAGGCAGTATAGTCAATTTTCATACGTGATCGTTACTGCAACATCAGTAGCAAAGACTGTTGGGGCAGAGCTGCAGAACATGCAGTTTTTGAAACTTAGAGCCTGTTACCATCCAGCATTCCTGAACACCCAAAGTGTATTTCTTAAGCTTCAAATATAATTTTTGTATTTTTAACTGAGCACAGAAAAAGTTAAATCCCAGTAGTTCTGGACCACCTTGAAGTCATCTGCAAGTCACTACTATTTTTTTCCAATCAATACAGGAACCCTGAAGCTATTCTTCAAAGTTACTTTGCATAGTACGGTAAGTACATGAAGGAAGAAGGAAAACAAAGGAGACATACATTGAAAAAAAAAAACCACCAAGGACTTTCATTGAGAAGTTCAACTAAACTCATTATTGGTTTTTCATCTTAGCAAAAATATACAAATTAATCATTTTTCTATGTTTTTGCAACTGCAAAATATCTTGAGGTCCTGCAAGGTCCCCAAGACTCTTTAAAACTACTTCCCAGCAGAGTACATTCAATTTGTGACAAAATTGCTAATCATCAGATAAATACGTGAATTCATTTGGCAAATTCTCTAATTGTGAAATATTTCAGCTTATTCAGTTTGTATGAAAAACTTATAGACACTGGCAATCTTAAAGATTTGCAACAGACAAGTGTAAAAGCAGTGCTTTTCTGCCAATAAACAAGTACTAAACAAAATTGCTGGGATTTTAAGCATGGCATCTATTAAGTCCAAAAGAACATTTATTGTATTGATCCTATACCAACATATACATTTTTTTATTATTATATACAAACTAGTTGTCTATGTCCTATTACTTTCAGTATAGAAAAGAGGAACTTGTGTATATCTATGGGAAGAACTCCATCTTGATCCCAGTATCTGCTTTATACAAATATAGTACAGCATGTAGTGAATTTTCCCATTAGAAAAGATGGCATTTGTTTAATTGAAAATGGTTTACTACTGAAGTATCAATGCAATTAAAAATGTTTTAGCATAGACCGATTAAAGAATTTATTAGAGAAAAATCAATTTTCACTCTTTGTGCTTTTAAAGATCTTACCTTCACTGTTCTGTGAACAGACAATTTTATCAAAACTATGTTACGTTTCCAGTCACTAAGAGAAACTCTGAAGTAACCATATATGAAAACTCCCAAATTCCACCTGGAGATTAAGACACATTTCCTAAATATTAAGGATTAGCAAGCAAAAATTTATCTAGATTTTTTAATTTAATTTTTAAGGAAAACGTTGGAAGCAAAGGGCTAAATTTATTATTTTAACACGCTATTTTTTCCTTTCTCAGGGAAAGGTGGGCACAAAGCACAGGCCCACCGCCGTGTACTTACAGCATTTCAACTTCATTCAGAAAATCTGCCACATACTTTACTGCTGTTCCTACAGCCACTTTGAGCAAAAAAAGACACAGATTACCTCAATGAGGAGAAGCATATGAAAAATCCTGGAGTGGTTTTCAAGAGTATATTTAGCATATCTTCACATGTTCCACAACTCTATTCCAAATATTATATTAAAAACTAAATTATAATAATATAAAATAAAACAAATGAACCTGTTCCAATCAAAATATTCAAGCACATCCATTGTCCACAAGGTTTTCTTAAGTGTAATGCTTGAAAAGTTGTTTTGTTGCTACAGTTCATCGTTGCTATGTTAAAGTCCTTGAAAAGAACAATTAAATTCTTTGTAATCACCAAGAACAGGCCACAAAGACCAAATGAATATACAGCACATTTACGTTGCAATTCTTCCTTACAAATGACTTTTTGAGGCAATCATTCTTGCTGCATCTCCTGTTTGTCTGCTGTCCCTGAAAATTCCTGTGTGCATGTCATTCACAGTACATACACATGCCCACACATACATTATTAGAAGAGTGTAATTTTAATACAAAACCTCATACACCAAACATTGAAAAATGCTATTTCAAATGGCATGCTACTCTATTAGATTTGGCATCTATGAAGAGATCCCCCGCTGGCTCAAGAAGAGTAGTTAATTGAAAAATCATACATCTGGAACACTGATACGAATCTGTGAATATCTCTGATGCGTAACACGTCTCATAGACATGCTGAAAATTAAAAAATTATTTGAATTCAAAATACCTGAAAAAATAATGGCAGATATACACACGTCATCCTTTGGGAATGTCTGTAATCACCCTCAGAATTTTAGTAAAGAAAAATAATAATAATAATTCAATAACATTATATATATAAAAGGAGTCTTCTTTGTAGAGATAAATATTTTAACACACTGAGAGAAGGACCTCTCAGACACGACTTTTGGTCTCCAAAAACTTATAAATGCACCTTAATGCATATTCCCAGAGAAGCAACATTATACATAATAAAACTACAGAATTCAACTGTCATAAAACCCAACTGCAGAAAGAGGAGGAAAAACGAGTAAGTCTGGTGATTTCAACAGGACAGTCCAAACCGCTGGTCAATATCCTCCTGTAAGCAGGCCTTTGTAATAGAAGGAAGCAGAGCAAGGATGAACACATTCACATGTTACAGCAGACCTAAAATTTCATTTGCAAATCTCCATGAAAGCGTGCTTATAGAAAAATTTAGGACAAACAGATTAATATATTCAGTTACCTCTATACTAAAATAACCTCTGTCTACATAGTCACCGAGGAAGAGGTATCTTGTGTTAGCAGGTGATCCTCCCACTTCAAACAGCTTCATTAGATCAAAGAACTGGCCATGTATATCACCACACACTGCAAGCAAAAATTTTGTTCAAATTAATTTAAAAAAATCTAACAGAAAAGTTACTAAGTTATAGTTAAGTAAACAGCCACAAAGTACTTCTAATAAAAAGACATGCATAAAAAAGAAATAACAGAAGTTTTTGAAGCTTCACCTTCTGCTGCTCACTAAGATACTGTTCTCACCACATGTAGCAATGCTCATAACAATCAGGTTTGCAACTGGCAGACTGTGGAATATTTTTCAAAAATAGTTAAAACACAGAGCATTGAGGTCTTGAAGGCTGTCAGCAGCTCTTTCCTGTCTCCCCCAGCCCCTTATGTATCTTCACAGATCTGCCTTCGTATGCATTTTGAAAAGGTATTGCAACGCTGCTCTGCAACAATTTGCTGTTTCCACGAGGGACTGAAAAAAGCAGGGCGAGTATGCCTTTGTTTTCTGACTATCACACCTTTCAACATCATCATATCTTCTTTTCTACTCTTCTTCAAATAACCATGTTCATTATTTCAACAGTAGATTTTTCTTGTGGTTGTAGAATATAAAACAGTACAAGATCAGTGGTCAGCACAACCTAAGGCACAAGTGCCTAAGATAACAGCTGGGAAGACTCTGAAGAGCACGCAGCAATGCCAGGTCATCTTGCAATTAAAAAAACAAACAAAAAAACAACCAAAACCTAAACAACCTCAAATGGAAGAGACAACTGCTCCTAACTCCTAATTCCCACAAGAATTTCCAGTGCAATGGAATTCAGGAGTTGCTTTCCTGTTTCTGCAGGGAGGTGCTGCTGATAGCACTTGAGAGCCTACGCCTTCTATCGACACAAAATGTCACTGATCAGCAGACCAACAGTCTCTCGACTTCTTGGTGTGCATCAGCAAATTTGGGCTGGGGAAAACAAGTCCTTCTAATTTTGGAAAGAAGCATCAGATATGGCACTTGGCATATTGTTATTTCCTTGGAGTAAAACAACTGCCACAAAGACCTACAAAACATTAGACCAAATAAAATGCATCCTCTTGTATGTCACTTCTCTGAAGATATTTACTCAAACTCTGCGAGAACATTCCTCTTTTTCAGATTCCAATATACCAGTAACACAGGGCAGCTACCCAAATGAAATGGAAGATAAAAATCCTAAACATATGGACATTAGTTTTGATCTAGAACTTGAAAATATTCTGAGTTCAGTCATTCAGTTATTTGTTTCCACCAGGTCAGTAGTTTAATTTTCTTTAAAATGCCAACACCCACATACTACTTCCATGTTTTCATTTGCCTGACATTAACAAATCAAAGCAAGCCGATGCCCTGAAATAAGCATCTGGAAACACTTAGTTTTCCAAGGCCCATTTAAAAGAAAGCTTTCAAGTTAAAGACCACTTGATTTGAACACACAAAAAAATAAAACCTACAATCATTATTTTAAATTATAGATACGCAATATAAAATATTTTCTATGAATCTGGATTTTTTGTAACAACAACAAAAAACAATACATTAAGGACACTAAGTCCATCTTTCTCCAGGTCAAATACAAACAGAACTAGTCCAAGTACGAAAATATCCCTAGAAACACTGCAAGTCAGTTTTGTATCACAGCAGATCACTCCCGTTACATTAATGATGGCAAAACAGTCTTAGCTTCCCAGTACTACTACTCTCATAAGAACATCTTTTGCACTCAATCGTCAATTTCGCCTACAGAGGAACTATAAGGTGTATTTTTCACTCAGAAAACTAGGTCACAGTATTTGCTTCAAACAACAGCAATTAGCTTCTCTTCACATATTTAGATTTCAGAATAATTCTGAGCTCACTTATCTGTTCCAGGGAAACATCTCTGCTCCCGCTTACATCACAGGAATTAGAAATTCATAATTCACAAGCATTTAACTACTTTCTCTTTTGTCTGAGTTAAAACCCTGCTTACTCAGTTTTAATCCCCAGCAGGTTCAATGCCTCAGTTTTATACAGTAATGAGCAGTGTCTTTTTTCAGGCCATCTGAGTGATGCTAAGCAAATGCTGTGTGAGATTATTCGAAAAGATTACACAAAAATTTTATTCTAGTGATCCTTAAGAAAAACTATACTAGTGAAAAAAAACGTGAATATTTTCAAAATTTAATTATTAGTGAAATAATCTAGAAACATTACCTGTAATTGGAGCTTCAACTTCTATCATAGTTTTTTCTCTCCGTAATATTGCAGCACCCTCATTGATGATTCTAAGTGCAATTTCTTCATCCACTCGACCTTCCTTTATCAAGTGGTTCTTCAAAATGTCAACCCTGGGTTTTCCATCTGTGTCAAACACTTCTTCAGATGTCAAACGATGCGTTGGTGGAAAAGGGACAGCTAAAATTTAAAAGAAGAAACACTAGTCGCAACAATGCTATTCTGAATATTTATTCCAACAGGAAGAAACAGAACTGGATCTATCATGGAACAGCTGTTTACCAAAGCAAATTTACCTTCCAGTCAACAAACTCAATGACACCAACAAAAAATGGGATAGAACAGTGCTTTCTGCATATGTATTAAAAGAATTAACACCTATACATCTGAATAGAAACTACAAAATTACTGAAAGGCACAGCAGAACATACAACATTTTAAAGAGTCAAAACTGCCTTTGTTCAGGAACATGATATTTCTCAAATACACTAGCATTCTCCGAAGGAAAAAGTATTTGGGATGCAGGAGATCCATTTAATATCCACTCAGACTTGCAAAAGGCACTTTAAAATATGGCCATCATCAAAAACTCTTCAAAACAACAAAAAAAAAAACAACCAACCCACAAAGGCAGTAACAAAAGGATAGAAAACTTTTTAAAGGCTTGTAAGAAGAAGGAGGTGATGGCCAGCATGCGGAAAGGAAGGTCACGAGATCACCCCCCTAGGATCTGTGCTATTTAACATATTCATAAATTACAGTGAAAAGGAGGTCAGTCATAGAGGGGTGCAGTTTTCAAGAGACAACAAGTATTCTGAATAATGAAGAACTGTGCAGGTTATAATGAGCTCCAGTAGAAATACCGAATGGCTCAGCAAGAAAACACATTAAATATTAATAAATGTGAATTAATGAAGGAAATAAATTCTAACTTTACATATAAAAATCACAAATTATAAACTTACTACTACTATTCATTATCAAGGTCTTCCCTACTGCTCTAGAAAAATACCCAATTAAGAATTACTAGCCAGGGAATAGAAAACTAAGTACGACCATTATGCCACTGATAAATGTAGCAGGCAATTTGGGTTCACTCATGTTATTAAGGGAAAATAATAATTGAAAAAAAAAAAATAAATAAACAACAACAACAAAATTCCAATGTTTTCTGCTACAGGATTAATAAAGGTAAGCTAGAATCCTTCAGCCTAACATTTTGAAAACTAAGGGGGACTGTGACACAGACGTATGGCAGCATTAATGGACAAGGGGAAACAACTCTCCCTCAGCCTCCGTATAGGAGAAAGGCAGCAGGACGGAGTCCGACAGTTTCAAGTTCTGTCAGACTGCTGAGTAAGCAGCAGAACAACTTCATACTCTCAGAAAAAAATCTGCAATTCTGGGAGCCTGTGGCATAGCCATCATGAATAGATGAAAACCTTTCATCAAGCCTGTTTTCCTTATTCTCCTGTTGTACTGTCTCCAAAAGATTTAACTGTGAATTGAGGCTGCCCACATACCTGACACAACTCTAGAAATGTCTATAAGTATCTGAAATCCGGATCCTGTTTTGTGGATCAAAAGAGATCCCATGTGATCCATATCTCAAAGAAGCAAAGCACATGAGAGGTCTGAATTGGGAACCCAACCAGGCTTAGCAGCTGCCAAGACTGTGATTTGACTGCAGCCTACATAGGAGTGTAGAATATCCTGCTAGAAGGGACCCGCAGGGATCACTGAGTGCAACTCCTGGCTCCACACATCACCACCAAACATCCAAACCTGATGTCTGAGAGCAATGTCTTGAACTCCAGCACTCGGGCTGTGCTTGCTGCCCTGTGCAGCCTGTTCCATGCCCACCACCCTCTGGTGCAGACCCTTTCCCTCACCCCCAGCTGCCCTCCCCTGATGCAGCTCCATGCCGTTCCCTCAGCCCTGTCGCTGTCACACACAGCAGAGCTCAGCGCTGCCCTCCGCTCCCTGTGAGGAGCTGCAGCCACCATGAGGGCTGCCCTCAGCTCCTCTGCTCTGGGCTGAGCAAACACAGGGACCTCAGCCGTTCCTCACACACCTCACCCTCTGGATGCTTCGCCATCTTCGTAGCCGTGCTTTGGATGCTCCCTAACAGCTTTCTGTCCTTCTCACGCAGTGGCACAGACCCGCAGCAGTGCTGGAGCTGAGGCCGCACAGCACAGCAGGACACCCCTCCCCTCGCCCGGTGGCAGTGCTGGGCCTGGTGCACCCCGAGGTGCGGGGCCCTATGGCTGCCAGGGCACGCTGCTGGCTCAGTGAACTTGTCTGACAGCAGCAGTTCATTCCTGCACGTGCAAAACGCATGTGGGGATCATGAGAGAGGAAAATATATCAAAATTCCCACTAAGCAGTGCACCCAAATATCATCTAGCTTGTGCAGGATTACAGGTGATAAAACTAATCTAAAAGATATGTAATATATATATATGCACATATGCATTCAAAGAATGAAACAAAAGGAGCAACACTGCTCAATTCCCCCCATTTAAATATTATTTCAAATGCGATTTAAAAAAAATTAAAATAGGGAGAAACATTTCTACTGAATGGAGATCCAACTGTACGAACACACTTGCAGTTTGCCAATTTGCATTCTCTTTCCTTAGTTTTCAAAGCAAAACTTTACATTTTAAAATCTAAGCTGAAATACTAAAACATTGCCTGGCTTCACTGAAGTTGACTTCTGGACTGCTAGCAATATACTGCTACCTTCTGTTCTGTGCCTTAATAAAAATCTATCAGTAAAACAACTGACACATTTTGACTGAAATGCAATTATATTAGAAAATAAACTGCAGAATTGCCTGTTTTTTTCCTCTAATAACGTTCATAAGTAAAAAGATGCTGAAAATCTTGCTTTGATGTTACATAGCATAGAACAAATCTGGCATTTCAGTTTTGGACATAAATGCTTTACTAAGTAAACAGAATAGCTTTCCTTGCAGTCCCCTTTAGTAGTCACGTTCCACTTGGAAGTGTTAAAATGCTTCGTGATCCAAATCTAAGAAATCAAAAGGCATCCACTTCTATTGCATGTACAACAACTATTCAAAAACCTGAATCTGCCTCTGAAAAGAGAAACCCATCATTCCAACAAGATAAATTTAATTCACCTCTGGAAGCATTTTACCATGACCAACACCGCTTCAAACTCTTGCATTTGCTGTTTCTGAGCTTGACTTTCCATCCTCCATATTCTCTGAGTGTTATTTTTGCTTTATTTGGTAATTCATATTAATCTCCATAATAACTTTCTAGACAATCCCCTCTCCTTTTTACACACTATTTGTGCCACAAAGAACAAACCAGCTCTACATAACATGAACTTCAGATTAATCAAGTATTATCTAATAAAGTGGGTCTATTTCTCTTGAAATATTTTGCCAGATATGGTTTTGATGTCTGGATTTTGGCATAAGTGCTGTGGTACTGACATGACCCAATTGCTGTATTGCACCATCTAGAATTAATAAGTGATACTTCTGAAGGCTCACAAGAAGAAACCGAGGAGCAAAAAACATAAGAAACGAACTTGATGAAGGTCACAAGGCACAGATGCTAAGCTCGATGAAGAACTTATGCTTCTGAATCTAGGTCCATGTCAAATGTAGTTGGTGCAGCTACACGAACATACACGCTGTGAATATCCACGAACGAATGCACACAAAGTGAGCTGGTAGGTGAGAAAGTCAGTTACTAAACAGGGAAGACACGTCTGTTTGCAGGTATCAAGTTCATGTAAGCTTACAAAAGCAGGTGGTTCCTTTGAGGAGAAGGCACCATGAATGCCTTCAGTACTGCCAAGTTGAGCTCATCCTTTTATGCGATATCAGACAATTCACCTGGTAGATTTCTCCTACACTAACTGTTGCAAAAGCATGAAAATCATGCCTTCACAGAACCACAGCCAATCAACACCGAGACACAGTTTTGTAGAAACTGTGCTTCATTAGCTCTAGAATTACTCCTGGAAAATGACCTACTTTGGTGAAAGACAAACCTTTTTACTTTCTGGAGATTTTTTGAATAGATGCAGGACATGGCAGAGAACTGGATGTTGAGGCACCCAGTTTCACTCTCGCACAAATCATTACTGATGCACTGTGACAGCCAATGGCCTCACAATTCAGAAAGATGGTGCTGACCTCTTCTTTGTGACATTTGGAAATACTTCAAGGGTTCTAAGCATGTGGCAGGGAGAATTTTGCTTTCTTAACAAAGTTCCAGGTAATATTTTTTAGATTAGATTCTTAAAAAAAAAAAATAAAAATCTATTTCAACCAACTATTGAGTTCATCTAGAAAGCTGCATTTTCTGTGAGAATATAAAGACCTCTTCCGTCTGACCTTCTGTCCAACGTCTGGGAAGAATTGCACTAAATTATTTTAATCAATATCTGTACAGAAATTATACTTAAATGAAAAACTGAATATCCAAGGCTTGCCTTTAATATCCCAAAATCATGAATGTTAGTATCAGAAGCCTTAAAATTATTTCCCCGGAGTTTAACACAAATCTTTTTTTTAACAATATATGTACTGCCCAAGAAGAATATCTTTTAGAATAATCTTCAGAGAAGGAAGAATAAAACACAGGTAGTGATTTAATCTGCATCACTCACCTGGAATAAATCAGCAATACTTCTTATAAAAATTGATTCTTTCCACTTCAGACCTTTTGTCTCAACAGTTAACACTATATTAGAGCTTATACCTTTGAAAAAAAATACTAAAATAACATTTTAGTAGGTTAAGGATGACCATTTTTGAAGCATGCAGACCATTTCTGCAAACTAATGGGTTTAATTAAACCTTTGATGAAGTAGTAATGGAATGTCATAGCCTAAGGAAAAAGAATTGCAGCATGATGTGTTCCAAGACAGAAATACAATCTGTGTGTTTCAAAGTCTTTGTGCAGAACCTGTGCTCTTGGGACTGCAGCGGAACGGTAATTAACAGTAATTACCCTAAGGAAATAACATGGTGTTGGTCATTAAAGGATTCCCTTCCACTCCCTGCAAAGCTAAGCAACAGATAAGCACTGAGATGAATTGCTAAAGCAGTACACACTGTGCCACAAAATAACAGACTACATCCCATCGGTAAAAGTAGAGATGTTAGTAACAAAGATAACACACCATGACTTACAACAACATACAGGATTTTCTAAACTCAAACTGTTGCTTACTGGTAAAATGTAATCAATTTCACTTTTAAAATATGTACGGGTGGTACAGTTTTAAGAGCACTGATTCAAAGCTTTAAACATTAAAGCCGGGGAAAGAAACGAGGAGTAACTTGGTTTTGTCAGCAAAAGGCGATGATGTTTTCTATTCCTATTAGCGTTCATTTGCAGAGAAGAAAAGAAAATGGAGCTTTATATCGTAGTGCTACTTAAAATAGAGATCACAAATGAAAAAAAAAAATCAAACAAAAAACCCACCCCACTTCTAAACCTAATTCTATAGATGGACTTTCACAAATATCTGGATTCATTCATTTACACGTTACAAAAAAGCGTGCTATAGAGATCCAAAACTCGTCATCAATCCAAATGGATAAATTTGCAGCACGCTGTGAAGAGGTTCAGAAGCAGAAAAACTACATTAGTGTGGCACTTCACTCAGTGCAATAATCCCTGCAGAGAGGTGCAGTATGGCAACTAACACAAACATGCTACTTCCAGACCCAAAGCAGATCTCACATTGCCTAGTAACTGACTACAACAGTAGCTGCTAATAAAGTCTAACATGTAGATGCTGTAAATTTAAACCACACTGGTATATATGCCCATTTTACTAACTGTGGTTAAACCTGGCTTGTATCAGAGGCACCCTGTTGGAGAAGGTTAATGAAACAAGATGAGATCAAAGCTCCTAGACAAATGGTAGGAAAAAGTATAAGGGCTCAACAACATACTCTCACAAGCAACTATGGAACTGCTCCTAAAACCTCCAAACTTAAATAATTCTTTTTTTTGTGTCTGACTTTGAAAGAAAAATGAGCCCTTTTTCCTCTATACTGAGGACTCCACGTCACGTTCTATAAACTGGGCTTTGGCTTTATAAGCACACCCAACTCCCCAGTTTCCATTTTAAAGGTGTTTTTGGTTTCACAGATGAAGCCTCAGTTCACATTGCCAAGGTTACTAAACACAGACATTGGGTTTGTGTCACATCTCCCAGTTTAATACGAGGGAATAATATGATGCACTGGTGGTGGATACACGTGAAACATACGTTGCGTCTCCCACAAACTGGTAAAATGTCAGAATGGTTTCAGCTGGATGGGACCCTGAAGACCACGTAGTTTCAAGCCCTTGCCACGCGTCTCTTTGCTTAAGAGGTGCTCCAACCTTCTGATCATTTTCATGGCTTTCCTCTGTACACACTAGAACAGCTCCACGTCCTTCATGTGCTGGGGGCTACAGGCTCAGATGCAGCACTCCAGGCGGGGCCCCATCAGGGCACAACAGAGGGGAACAGTCATTTCCCTCGCCCTGCTGGTCAACTCTCCTTTGAAGCAGCCCAGATACTGCTGGCCTTCTGAGCTGCAAGTGCACACTCACTGCTGGCTCATAAAGGCCTACAACTCATAAGTGAATACAACTATGGCGCTCTGTGAAGGAAAGCCAGCATTATTCACTTCGCCAGCATTGTTGTCTGTGTTTGTTGTTTGGCTGTGTTCTGTGGGCTTCTGGGAGATTAGGTTTTACGAATGCATCGCTAACTATGAACCAGCATTCAGAAAAACAACAAACCCCAATTTCTAGTTTATCTTCTGGTCTGTCCCTGGAGTTTCCACCTCTATATACTAATATCTATATGAACCAAGAAGAACATCCACGACTACTGCTATAAGGACAAAATACATCCAATTGTCCTCTTTCACTTGGTAGGACATCACGTGATGAAGAAATAGCACGAAGAAATCACAGATGGTGCGGCTACTGACCTGCAACCTTGACAGTATTACTCAAACACTAACACACGACAGCATCTTCTTGAATCAGAAAGCTAGTATCAATAGCTGTCAAAAGATACAAGTTATCCCACTCATCCCAAACAATACAGTACATATTCTGTGAAGTCAGTTCCTTGTGGATTATAGCATTACTCTGAAATGCCACAAAAATTATCCCTTTATTCAAGTTTCTTTAAAGGCATGTCCCTTGCTACAGTGTCAAGTGTTCTTAAAGCTAAGACAGATGACCCTGTCGACCTCGAAGCTTTGCGAAAGGACTGCAGGCATTATTTCTTTCATCTCTTGCAGTCTTAAAAACTCCATAAAATTATGAATCTCAGATGAAGCCACGGTTATGCCTAACATGCCATGCTGCATTCACCTTCTAAGCCGAGCTTTTTTTCTATTAATTTGGTGAATGCTTTTGAAAATTTTTCTCAGAAAAAAGTATTACTTGTCTGAAAACCACTAGAGGACCACCTTTAAAAATGACCACACTGCATTACAATAGGAGATTATTTAATGTTTAAACATGCTTCTTCTCCTGATACACAGGACTTTCCCTCACTGTGCTTCATGTTCCAAACAGGGTGGCTTAAGGATTTCCTCTAGCAAAGTAAGTTTCATTACTGCATGTAATTGCTATGAATTCCACAATTTAAATCATAAATTATGTGAAAAAGTATTCCACCTTCCCTCATACTCATTTCAGGAAAATGTTGTTCAGTACTGCTGTTCTCCTTTTCACTGGAAAACAGAAAATGCAGTTATTTCCTGCTAATCTTTTCTAGTGAGAACTGATGTAAGCAGCACCCGACAATCCCCCTTGCTCATATACCCCTTCTCCAAGTTACAGATTCATAATTTTCCATTCCACCTCACACAAAATCACTCTGTGCTGCTGAACATATCTCTACATAAAGAAGAAAACCAGGATGGGGGACCAAAAATTACATGCTGCCATTCCAGTTGAACATTTAACACAAGACATAGGAAATGGATGCTGCTGCTCTCTCTTTCTCTTTGTCCTAAACTGATCTTCGAATGATCCCTAAATTCCCATCAGTCTGTTCAACTGTCACCAAACTAGTATTTTCAGATACCACCCATACAGACCTAATGTTTATTTCCAGAGCTCACCACAGCAAAGGATGTTCCTCCCCTGTAGTCTCTACTACTCGGCCTTTGTCACAGCTGTGTCTCCTGCAGCTTGGCAAACCACCCGCTCAGTCTAATGGAGGCCTTCTGAAACAGCTCTGGAAGTTCACTACCATAAGTGAGCACTATTACTTTGCTATTCATTCTGCTTTCTAAATAATTTAAGAATATATATATTAAATATATCAGGGGGAAATTCTTTACCCAGAGAGCAGTGAGGTTCTGGAACAGGCTGCCCAGAGAGGTTGTGGATGCCCCGTCCTTGGAGGTGTTCAAGGCCAGGTTGGATGGGGCCCTGGGCAGCCTGGTTTAGCATTAAACATGGAGGTTGGTGGCCCTGCATGGGGCAGGGGGTTGGAGATTCATGATCCTTGAGGTCCCTTCCAACCCTGTGATTCTGTGATATATAGACAGATGTTGATCGCCTTCAAGTATAGAAGTTTATTACCCAGCAATGTATTTTCTTTCCTAACTAATTTTGATCCGAAAGAGGACATTTCCTCCTTTGTTTACTTTAAAGACTCTGATGAGGGAACGTGATCAATGGCGTTGCCTGGATCAATCACATTACTGGCTCCTCCAAATAAATGCTAAAAATTCCTCTGGATTTCCTTCTATGAAAACTGGACTGATTCCTATTTAATACCATATTTCTCCAAGGACTGAGTCAGTCTACTCTTTCACAAGTGCTGTGAGTCTGCTTAAATTAAACTCACTGATCTACAGCTCTTCAGTTCAATCTGGAGCTTGGTAAAAACGCTGCTGTGCTCCACTTCTCAGACTTAGAAGATGAGTTATGCCACAGGCTACAGAAAATAGATCAGCAATTTTGCACCTGAAAACCCCAAAGAAAAAAAAAATTCCATTAGAAAAAGAATGCCACTAGAAAAATATCTTCTGGTCCCAGGATATACACTTTTTAAAATTCATACTGTTGGTATGTTCTGAAACCATTTACATTTCTGTGAGACTTCTTCAGTCCCATTCAGAAAAAAAAAAAAAAAAATTGACACCTGGGAAAGAGTTCTTTGGCTCTTCCATCACAAACATGGATGAAAGTAGTTGCCAGATTTCTGCTCTGGCCTTATCATCCCAAGCCTCACCCTACTAAGGGTGAAACTAAGGCAGACGTGGGTTTCTTTGTTTGCTGTTCATTCTTCTTGTTTACAGTTCATGCATTCTCATTACTCCCTCAAAAAATGAGAAAGAACACATACGGCTTTTCAAACATTAACTCATCAGAATTCTGTTCCATTCCACTTTCCCTCCCACCTCACAACTATGATTTTTTTCCCCCAAAGTTTTAATATTCTCTTTAATAGCCTCCTCCTCTCCTCAATCAGTTTTGAATCAGGCTAGGCAGCAGCGTAAAGGCATTCTAAGGGTCTAACTGTATTTTCAAAACAGTTGTCAAGCTGCCTGTATACACCTATCCTTTCATCTGTGTGTTTTGTTCCTGTTTAATTTACATCAGACTTCCTATTTTGAAGTCAAATGTTACAATTCTTTTTCTCACACATGGACATCGCTGCCAAAAAATAGCTATTAGTATCTTAAGTTAGGATCCCGCTCTAGGCTAAACCATGAGCTACTTCTCGTTGGGATTTGTGGAGTAGTTGAGTTGCTTCAATAAATATCATTTAATAGCTAAAAATGACCATCTACCTATCACACTTCATCATAGCTTTTATTCAAAATAAAGGTATCCTGAAGTCTCCCATCACCAGGAAAGCAGACATCATCTTCACAGATGTTGACCAAAGGCAGTCACTCATTGCAAAAATAAAGTAAAATCAGAAGAACCAGACAGAATCATTAAATACAAACAGCAGTTCGAATGCTATCTTCCACAAGACAGCACAACACACTAAGTGTTCTTCAGAGACAAAGAGGGCATCTCAGAAAGCATCAAATCAAGAAGACAGGTACCTTTTCTCATCTCTGTCATATGCAGCAACAGGAGCCTGGCCATCCAATGGCCTGGGGAAACCAAACGCCACAAACAGAATCATACAATCACTGAGGTTGAAAAAGATCTTAAAGATCATCAGGTCCAACCACAACCTAACCATACTACCCTAACTCTGACAACCCTCTGCTAAATCACGGCCCTGAGCACCACATCCAAATGGTTTTTAAACGCATCCAGGGATGGTGACTCAACCACCTCCCTGGGGAGCCTATTCCAGTGCTTAACAACCCTTTCTTAAAGAAGTGTTTCCTGATTTCCAACCTAAGCATAGCTTGGCACAACTTGAGGCCATTTTCCCTCGTCCTCTCACCTGCCACCAGTGAATCTACGCATTTCAACCCTGCAGCTAACCATTCACTTAAAGGAGAAGCTGCAAGTACAAATCACTTAGACACAACTTAACTAAGAAGTGAAAAAAAAAATATTTGAGCTTTTAATATACTATAATACATGCAGACACCGATTCATAATTCTTATTTGGAAGGAATGCAAAGCCAATGCAGCCAGACGGCACACGGCGCATCTGAAGCCACGACTGTGTTATGTATATGTCCAATATGAACATTCTACCTGATAGCATGTCAGGTATTTTTTAGACATGGGCATTCCTGACTTGTAGACAAATATACAGGTCAAAATATAAAGGAGGCCATATCCTAATTATTACCCTAGCTTTATTAATCACTAAATTATTTGTATGTAATTAAACTAATAATTTGATTATTACATTATCATACCATTAGTAACTAATGTTTTTTTCTTGAGTATCTCTTGCCCACTTCTGCCAACATGTATTAATAACAAATAATTTAATTTCCCACAGCATCTTATTTTTGATAGTTTCTGTTACTTTTCCCCTTTTCCACCAACAGAGAAAGAAAAAGCTGAAATAAGAGCAACAGATAAAGCAATACAAACACCAGCAAACATTAAGTCCTGAATTCATCTTTCTCCCTCAGAAGATGTGCTGCACAGAGAGCATGAGAAAAATACAGCCCAATGCTCTACTGCACAGAGACACCAGGTAACAGCACTGCATTTTTCTTCCAAGTTCTGTGGCTGTTCTCAGGGAACTGAGATGTTATAAAAGAAATGCCTCAGCAACAAGAGGCAGAAAACCTGGATGCCTCAAACAGATTTCTTCTGGGAATGGAGCTGACAGCATCCAAGAACCCCTTATATGGTTTTCCAACCAATAGTGCTTTTGAATTTTGGTGAAAAGTGATTGCTTTAAGCAGATTCCTAGAAACGTATCCCAGTAAATAAATTCATTAATACCTATCAGTGACAGACTTGATACTTTGTTGAAAAGCTCTCAATTCTACAATGATTCTTCAGCATTCAAGAATTAGAAAGTACAGGACATTATTTAACCATTCAACAGTTTCACAAGCACACCCGGTCCATGCATTTTCATCAGAATAAATTAATATTTTCTGTCCCCTGGCACACAGTGCTGTCTTGACAAAAGCAGAGGGCCCACCTATTTTCAACTACCATCACCATCCCTGTAATTTGTTCATTGTGTCATAGGTAAGAATATGAGGAGCGCTCCCTGTATGTGAGAGGTAGCACGTCTATTTGTGAACAGAGATGTCACATTTTAGCATGCTTTCAACGAATGTATTTCTGTTGCACAGATGCACCCGCTATGCCCTGACATAACCTGCAATCCTGCTACACTGGGGTTGCTGTTGAAATATTTCAAGCTGCACAAGCACCTCACAGGGGCAGGGGGTGGTGGAGCCATCTGCCCTTCATGCTAAGAACACAGCTCAGCACAGCTGCCCGGCTCCCTCCAGAACCCCACAGTTCAGCACAGCAGGTACAGAGCAGGCAGGCTGGCAGAAAGAAAAATGCCACTGTATAAACGCTAAACTGGCTGTGATTCTTCCAGATGAAGGTACCAAGGCCTACTTACCTTTAACACGCCTCTATCCCACACAGCCAGGTTCAGAGAAACACCGTAGCCTCAGGCTGTGATCCTGCTAGAATGAAGCAAGCCCTAACTACCCCTTCTAGCAACCAGATTCACAGGCATCACCTAACAGAGCAAAGTTACAGAGTCTTTGGAAATCAGCAGGCTCTTCCACATCACCTGAAGAAATTGTATTTGTTACAACAGACTGCAGTAGAGGTATAAGACCTCAGCAAGCCTAAACACCACTATAAGTTTAGCACCAACAGCCCTAATTAACACAAGTCCCTAATTTACCAGTTCTACCATTTTCTACTTTCACAATGCGTTCAGACAAATCAACAGGTTAAGCAATCCCCAATGGGTAGCAACTCACTATGAGCAAAGGTTTCCAGCAAACTGGGAAATGTGCAAATTTCCAAAATGTTACAGGCTTCCAAGGGTTTAATTAGCACCTGCTGAAGAGAAAAGCATTCTCTTAATTTCCCAAGACAAACTGTCCAGCTAAATGATCAGGATCTCTCCTCTGAAATCAGCTGGATTGTGTGCTCTTAGGAATGTCAGCCTTGCAACCAGACTGCTTTGTACACAGCCACAGATTTCCAGCTGCCCCAGTCTGCTGCCACAAAGCCACGCTCACAGTGCCACAGCCAAATGCAGCACCATGTCAGACCTCTGGGTGCTACCTGTCATCCAAGCAAAGAGCTGAAATGCTCATTGCTGATAGCATCATCCAAACAGAAAGGTTAAATCTAACAAGTACAGTGCTACAGTTGCAAAGGGTTACTCTCCTTGAAATACTAAGATGACATGGTCAGTGAGCTGCTTTTCACAGCACTGTGGTCGCCAGACAGCCTCAGTGTCACACAGAGCTATTTGCACGGCAACGTTTTACCTTTTCCTCCCAGCAGCATAACGTTTGGCTTGTAGAGGCTTCCAGTAAAACCCTGACACCCAGGAAAAAAACAGATCAAGGTGAGTCCGTCCATCAGAACCGACCGCCAATCGCAGAGGCTGCAGCTCTTCTTTCCCGGCATCACGACCCGGCATCAATGCGCAGACGGCAGAGAATCCCGCAGAGTTCGAAGGGCCCGACGCCCCGGGCGAGCAGCCCCCGCGGGCCGGTGCCAGGCGCGGCCGGGCCGCACGCGGGGCCGCGGCACAGGCCTCGGGCTACATAAGGCCGCCCGCCCGGCTCAGCCCCACGCAGGGCCGGCCCCGCAGCGGCCGCCCGAGCCGAGCGGCGCCTTCCCCCGGCGGCGCCCAGCGCAGCGTCTCCCCGCGGAACGAAGCCGGCCCCGCTTTTCCTCGCCCCGCGCCCCCGTTCCCCACCTGCGGGCGCGGTCCCCGCCCAGGGCCACCAGTCCCTGCTCCCACCGCGGCCTCCCGCCGAAGGTCCGGCCGGCCGCCCCCGCGCTCCGCCGGGCCGGCCCCCCCTCCCCCCCGGGCGGCGCGGGGCCGCGGCTCGCTCACCCTTGACGGCGCGCTCGCTAGTGGCGTGAGGCGGCAGCAGCAGCACCTTGCTCCCCTCCTTGGCAGACATCGCTGAGCGCCGCCGGTCTCCGGCGGCGGCTGCTGGGCGCGGCGGCGCCTTCGTCCGCCTCCTCCGCCCGCGGGCT